>NC_036870.1:18242104-18274559 GCF_002910315.2 Salvelinus sp. IW2-2015
CTCCTTGGCTTGCCACTAACTTCCACATCTTTAATCTGAGACACATACCAGCCTTTCGCCTGAAAAAGTTCCTGCTGAGCTCTGTGAAGCCCAGCTTCCAGGGATGACAGCACACCATGGAGAGAGGAACCAAGGACGCAGGGAGGAGAGATAGGAAGAGCGGGTGGAGAAAACAGAAAGACAGAGAAGGCAGACCATTGTTCTTGGAGTAAACATGCACACAGTGGCCTAGAAGGGAAGTTAAATCGTGGGAGTTAATTGAAAAAAATGTATAAACAAGCGTTGGAACGAATGGCAGGCGGAGGGAGGAAGAGAAGGAGGGAGGAGAAGAAATTGAGGAGGAGAAGGATGGATGGAGAGATTGCCTGGTAGTGCAGCAATCGTTCCAGCTCCTGTTGTTGCTACTGAGCCTGCCTACCTCTCCAGACTCCCCACACTTCAGACTTCACCGCCTAAAGACTGAGCCTCCCCTACCCAGGACTGAGCCCTCCCCTACCAGGACTGAGCCTCCCTACCTCTCCAGACTGCACTAGGCCTGATCAGGACTGAGCCTCCCCTTCCGCTTCCCAGACTCACAGGCCTGACCAGGACTGAGCCTCCCCTACCAGGACTGAGCATCCCTACCAGGACTGAGCCTGCCTGCCAGGACTGAGCCTCCCTACCAGATGAGCCTCCCCCTACCTCTCCAGACTGCACTAGCCTGATCAGGACTGAGCCTCCCTTCCGCTTCCAGTCTGCCACCAGCCTGGACCAGAAGGAACTGAGCCTCCCTACCAGACTGAGCCTCCCCTAACCAGACTGAGCCTGCCTCCAGGACGAGCCTGCCTGACCAGGACGGAAGGCCTCCCTACCACAGGACTGAGCCTCCCTACCAGGACTGAGCCTGCCTACCAGGACTGAGCCTCCCTACCAGGACTGAGCCTCACTACCAGGACTGAGCCTGACTACCAGGACTGAGCCTCCCTACCAGGACTGAGCCTCCCTACCAGGACTGAGCCTCACTACCAGGACTGAGCCTGACTACCAGGACTGAGCCTCCCTACCAGAACTGAGCCTGCCTACCTATTCCAGACTGCACCAGGCCTGATAAAACACACCAGTTAATTGTCTTGCAGTTCCCTTCCACCTCATTTCAGTCCAATTAGAAAAAAAGCAAGGAACTGTAGTCTACCTTCCTGTCACATTGTCATGTTGTTAGGATGCACGCACCTCTGTAGAAATAGATAGAAAAAAGATAGATGCGATCGTTAGCTTTCTTGTGTCACAAGGCGATTTGTCATAATGTCTGAGATAGAAGTCGTTTTTGTAAATTTTCCTTCTGCCTTTGCATTATATAGCGAAATATAACTGAACATGTTGTATAGTCTGTTGTCTTATCAGAGACATCACTTACGGTACATTAACTACTGCTTTAATTGCTAAGACTGTTGCACTTTTAGGCATGACATTCAGCGGCTTCAAACTGTTCATATGAACCGCAGCTCATTGGGTGGTTAATAACACAATGCTTGAAGCTAATGACATGTTCTCCGTTGACGTCCATTGACTTCACTAAAGGAACCATTCAGTGGTCTCAGCTCCAGTGTTGGGTTGGTTGGGTGGTATTTCTGTGTACCAGTGTAGTGGTGGTTGGGTGGTATTTCTGTGTAACAGTGTTGGGTGGTTGAGTGTTATTTATGTATAATAGTGTTGTTTGGTTGCTTAGGTGTTACTTCTGTGTAATCGTTTTGGGGTGGTTGGGTGGTATTTCTGTGTAATTGTTTTGGGGTGTTTGGGTGGTATTTCTGTGTAATAGATGTGGGGTGGTTGGGTGGTATTTCTGTGTAATAGTTTTGGCGTGGCTGGGTGGTATTTCTGTGTTAATAGTTTTGGGGTGGTTGGGGTGGCATTTCTGTGGTTATAGTTTTTGGGTGGTTGGGTGGTATTATGTGTAATAGTGTTGGGGTGGTTGGGTGGTATTTATGTGAATAGTGTTGGTTGTGGTTAGGTGTTACTTCTGTGTAATAGTTTTGGGGTGGTTGGGGGTATTTCTGTGTAATTGTTTGGGGGGGGGGGGGAGGGGGGGGGGGGGGGGGGGGGGGGGGGGGGGGGGGGGGGGTGGGGTGTTTGGGTTGGTATTTCCTGGTAATAGATGTGGGGTGGTTGGGTGGTTTTCTGTGTAAATAGTTTTGGCCAGTGGTTGGGGTGGTATTTCTGTGTTATAGTTTTGGGGTGGTTGGTGGCATTTTTGTGTTAAATAGTTTTGGGGTGGTTGGTGGTTTTATGTGGTAATTAGTGTTGGTTGGTTGGTTGGGTGTTATTCTGTGTACAGTTAGTGGGTGGTGGTGTATTTCTGTGGTAACAGTGTTGGGTGGTTGGTATGGTATATGTGTAATAGTTGTTGTTGGTTTGGCTTTAGGTGTTAGCTTCTGTGTAATAGTTTTGGGTGGTTGGGTGGTATTTCTGGTGTATTGGGTATCGGTATCGTATAGTTTGGGGTGGTTGGGTGGTATTTCTGCTGTAATAGTTTTGGTGTGGTTGGGTGGTATTTCTGTGTACTAGTTGTAGTGGTGGTTGGGTGGCATTTCTTGTTTAGTTTTGGGGTGTTGGGTGGTATTTCACTGTTTAATAGTTGTTGGGTGTTGGTGGTATTTACTGTGTATATGTTGTTGTGTGGTTAGGTGTTATTCTGTGTAATAGTTTTGGGTGGTTGGGTCTGCGTCTGTGTATTGTTTGGCTTGTTGGTTTATTGATAGTTAGATTGGGTGGTTGGTGGTTTTTCTGTGTACATAGTTTTGTGTTGGTGGTAATGTTCTGTGTTATAGTTTTGGGGTGGTTGGGTGGCATTTCTGTGTATAGTTTTGGGTGTTTGGTGTATTTTGTGTAATAGTGTGGGGTGGTTGGGTGGTATATTCTGTGTAAATAGTTTTGGGGTGGTTGTGGTATTGTCTGTGTAAGAGTTTTTGGGGTGGTTGGGTGGTATTCCTGTGTATAGTTGTGGGTGTTTGGGTGGTATTTCTGTGTAATAGTTTTGGGTTGTTTGGGGTGGTATTTTCTGTTAATATGTTTTCGGGTTGTTGGGTGTTTATTTCTGTGTAATCAGTTTTGGGGTTGGTTGGGTGGTAATTTCTGTGTATGAGTTTTGGGTGGGTTGGGTGGTATTTCCGTGTAATGAGTTTTGGGGTGGTTTGGGTGGTATTTTGTGTACCAGTTAGTTGGGTGGTTGGGTGGTATTTTCTGTGGCTTTAAGTTTTTGGTGGGTTGGGTTGTTTTAGTCACTGTGTTGTTTGGTGCCTTGGTGTGGTATTTCTGGTGTAATAGTTTTGGGGTGGTGGGTGGTATTTCTGTGTAATTGTTTTGGGGTGTTGGGTGGTATTCTGTGTTATAGTTTGGGTGGTTGGGTGGTATTCTCTGTGTAACGTTTTTAGGGTGGTTGGGTGTTATTTCTGTGTTAATGTTTTTGGGGTGTTGGGTGCTATTTCCTGTGTTTAAGGTGGGTAAGTTGTATTGTGGGGTGGTTGTGGGTTTTGTGTATTATTTGGGTTTAGGGTTACTTCGTGTAATAGTTTTGGGTGGTTGGGTGGTATTTCTGTGTAATTTGGGTGTTTGTGTGGTTTGTGATAAGGTTGGTGGGGTGGGTGGTTATTTCTGTGTAATAGTTTGGCGTGCGTTGGGTTGGTATTTCTTGTGTTATAGTTTGGGTGGTTGGGGCTATTTCTGTGTTATAGTTTGGGGTGGTTGGGTGGTATTTCTGTGTAATGTTTTTGGGTGTTTGGTGTATTTCTGTGTAGAGTTTTGGGGTGGTGGGTGGTATTCGTGGTAATAGTGTGGGGTGGTTGGGTGGTATTTCTTGTGTATAGTTTGGGTTGGTTGGTGGTATTTCTGTGTAATAGTTTTCGGGTTGTTGGGTGTTATTTCTGTGTAATAGTTTGGGTTGGTTGGGTGGTATTTCTGTGTAATAGTTTTCGGGTTTGTTGGGTGTTATTTCTGTGTAATAGTTTTTGGGGTGGGTTGGGTGGTATTTCTGTGTATAGTTTTGGGGTGGTTGGGTGGTGGTTTTGTGAGAAGATACAGTATATAAGATATAATATGTTCCATCTGTGGCGTTATGTACCCATAATAATTGTAAAGGTAGTAGAATTCCCTCCACAGTTCTATGGTCAGCACACCACAAAATAGTGGGTATAAAAAAAGAATGTTTAAATAAAGAATATAAATTTTATACACACACACACACACACACACACACACACACACACACATCAAACACACACCACACACACACACAAGACACAACACACACCACACACACACAACACACACACACACACAACACACACACACACACACACACACACACACACACACACACACACACCTCACACGATCCACACACACACACCACACACAACAGATACACACACACACAAGCATACACGACTAAGAAGACTTGAGAGGAAAGTTTAGGTTTTAGATCATGAGCTCCTAAAATCAAACATAAAAGAAGAAGAAAAATAACATGTTAGTTTTAGATTTGGGGGGACTAGCGAGTAGCGACTTTGAAGACTCATGACTCACGGACAGGGAAATGATTAGCATATGTTTCCATTCGTCCTGAATTAATCGTCGAGGGATATACATACATTATAAACATACATTATGGGATGGGTCCCATTAGCGGCCTGGCAGAAGGTTCTGATTAATGGCCGCCATCCCATCACCTGACAGGAACATTAGAGTTACAGATGGGGACAGGTGAGGCTGTAACGGTGATCACGTTCTAGGTGATGTCAGCGATGCAGAGTTGCTGAGTGATATCAGAGGAGGATGGAGGTGTGTGCGTGTGCGTGTGTGTGTGCGTGCGTGCGAATGATGTTGGAACTGGGGGGGACAAGGTTAGAAATGAGCTTCTCTTGCTCAGTGACTTGTGACTTGCTCCCAGATCATCTGGGGTGGTATTCTCTTGTTAAGTGTCACAGGGGACATCCATGTATAGTGACAGAAATGAATCATGACAGTTAATCGTACAAACTGTAAATGAATGGCAAATGAACTAGCAGTATGTTCCCACTGGCAGACCACCTAATTTCAAAGTGGAAATGTGGGAAATTTTTAGTTGAGACGTTGATCAATGAGATTTCAACCTTTATTCACCCACTGAAAATGACAACCAGAAGTTTGTTACATTCCCAATGTTATCACTAGGCTTTTAACCATTTAAAAGCACAACCAAATTCCAATGGAAATACAATGTAATATATTTCGGATTTATACAACAATTTAATGTGTTACCACTGTCCTTCATCTATAAGAGCACAACCAAATGACCTGGATTGTAGTGGAGATTACATTAAAAGTACAAGTGATCAATGCTGTTCAAGATTCTGCACAGATATTTATATTGTGAAGGTCTCCACAGACCTGCGACCTTTGCATGCTATCTTGAAAATGTACACTTTCTATGATTACATAGTAAGACTTTTATAGATACTGTAACCTAAAAATGTGACCATGGATGAGTTACTCATTTTAAGTTGGAATAAAAACTATTACATTAGTTTGTAAGCTATTGTCACGTTCTGACCATAGGCTTATTCCACCTCGCCGCACTGGCATGGCCACGGGGAGTATTCAGCCAGGTAGGGTTGGGCAGGCTCGGTGCTCGAGACCTGTAGTGGCCTCCACAGTCCGGTCTATCCGGTGCCTTCTCCACGCACCAGTCCGCCTGTGGTAGCCCCTCGCACCAGCCCAGTACCACCAGTGCCAACACCACGCACCAGGCTTCCTGTGCGTCTCCAGAGCACTGTGGGTCCTGTTTCTCCTCCCCGCACTCGCCCAGTGGTGCGTGTCCCCAGTCCGGTACCACCAGTTCCGGCACCACGCACCAAGCCTCCTGTGCGTCTCCAGAACCCTGTACGCCCTGTTCCTGCTCCCCGCACTCGCCCAGTGGTGCGTGTTCCCAGCCCGGTACCACCAGTTTCGGCACCACGCACCAGGCCTACTGTGCGCCTCAGCAGGCCAGAGTCTTCCGTCTGCCCAGCGCCGCCTGAGCTGCCCGTCTGCCCAGCGCCGCCTGAGCTGCCCGTCTGCCCAGCGCCGCCTGAGCTGCCCGTCTGCCCAGTGCCGCCTGAGCTGCCCGTCTGCCCAGCGCCGTCTGAACTGCCCGTCTGTCCAGCGCCATCTGAGCTGCCCGTCTGTCCAGAGCCGTCAGAGCCGCCCGTCTGTCCTGAGCGCTGCTAGGAAGCCGGCCCGTTCTGTCCCTGAGCGCGCTAGAGCCGTCCGATCAGTCCAGGAGCGCGCTAGAGGCCGCCGCCGCAGTCAGGAAGCTTGCCAAAAGAGAAGGAGAAAGCCGCCCGCGAGTCAGGAGGACCGCGCAGAGCCGCCCGCATGTCCGAGGCAGGCGTGTCGCAGGAGCCTAGGCCCGCTCCCCAGGTCAGGAGCCTGCCAGAAGCCGCCGCAGCATTCAGGAGCCGCCAGAGCCGCCCCGCCAAGTCAGGAGCTCCGGCCGCCCGCCAGTGCAGGAGCGCAGAGTCCTGCCCGCCAGTCAGGAGCTGCCGAGCAGGCCCGCCAGTCAATGAGCTTGCCCACTCAGTCCGGAGGCTGCCGCTTCAGTCCGGAGCTGTCCCTCCAGTCTGGTGCGCCCTTCAGGCCGGAGCGCCTCAGTCATGAGCGTCCTCAGTCCAAGATGAGCTACCCGCTCAGTCCTGAGCTACCTCTCAGTCATGAGCTACCTCTCAGTCCATGAGCTACTATCAGTCATGAGCTACCCTGCAGTCATGAGCTGCCCCCTCAGTCCTGAGCTGCCCCCTCAGTTCGCGGAGGAAGGTTTCTTCAGTCTAGAGGCGTCTTTCAGCTCAGAAGTGTGTCCCTACAGTCCTGTGGGCCCATTTTATTACGGGTTCCCAGGCCAGGGTCGCCGCTCAAAGGACGTCACTTGAAGCGGACAAAAGACGTATGTGGAGTGTGACGGTCCACGTCCAGCGCCACGAGCCGCCACCGCAGGGACAGGATGCACCACCCGGACCCTCCCCCTAATAGTTGAAGTTTTGCGGCCGGAGTCCGCACTTGGGGGGGGGGGGGGGGGGGGGGGGAGGGGGGGGGGGGGGGGCGGGGGGGGTACTGTCACGTTCTGACCATAGTTCTTTTGTGTTTTCTTTGTTTTAGTGTTGGTCAGAACGTGAGCTGAGTGGGCATTCTATGTTGTGTGTCTAGTTTCCCGTTTCTGTGTTTGGCCTGATATGGTTCTCAATCAGAGGCAGGTGTTAGTCATTGTCTCTGATTGGGAACCATATTTAGGTAGCCTGTTTTCTGTTGGGGTTTTGTGGGTGGTTGTCTTCAGTCTTCGTGTGTCTGCACCAGACAGAACTGTTTCGTTTCGTGTTATTTCTCGTTTATCGTTATTTTGTTTGTTTGTTTACGTATTCGATTAAAATGGATACTTTTCACGCTGCGCCTTGGTCCTCCTCTCTTCCTCCATACGACGAACGTTACAGCTATCCTTAACTTTAGGCTATTTCCTGTATTATAAAAGTAATATTGAATTGTGTTTGGTTGTCAACACAACCAAATATCAACATTTAAACGAAATGTATCTAATACTTTGATAGTTTCATCTTAGCCACTGGCTTGATCCTATTTTTGGTTTAGTTGGAAATGTGAATCCAACATATAATTTGTTAACTTGTCGACAACTTAATGGGCTATTTATTGTATTGCAAAAGTGATACTGGATTGTGTTTGGTTGTCAACGCAAGCAAATAACAACCTTTGAAGGAGATGTATATTTTGTGCTACTGACTTAGTCTGACTTTAATTCCAGTTTGTCTACAAATGAATAATTGCTATGTTGGATTCCCTTCTCCAAAGTTAAAGAATAGGACTAAATAAAATCTAACTGTAAATGCACTTTAAATAAAGTTTGATTTGATTTAGTCCTATTTTTTAACTTAGATTTTTGGTTGAAATGGAGACATGAATCCAACATATTCATTATTAACTTAAAGACTAAATTTGACATCAACCAAAGATTGAAACCCTAGGTCTATATGTGTTTTTTATTTTTAGTAGAACCCAGGGTTGAATTGAAGCAATATCTGTTGATGACTTCATACATGCTCTAATATTATAGGCCTAAATAGTCTCATTGATGATATATGACTGGTAGAGTTTAGTTCCATTTCATATGCTCTGTTAAACCTACCCTATGGAATGACTTCAAATGCAACAGTGAATCTATTTAGTTATTAAGAGATTTCTCACTAATCATACTCATGATAGCACATTGGTAGTAGTCAGTGACAAATATAAAACCAAAGCAGGGCTTGGTTGAAACATTGGATGGGAGACCAAATTAATAGCTGTAGATAGATTAACTCTGCAGTAGGAGGTACTGCCCAGCCTATAGTTTTTTTTTCTTATAGTGGATATAACATTGAAGATATGACGTATTTTCAAAGGTACCTCCCGATTGGCGCAATGGTCTAAAGCACTGCATCGCAGCGCCACTAGAGATTCTGGTTTGAGTCCAGGCTCTGTTGCAGCTGGCCGCGACCGGGAGACCCATGGGCGGTGCACAATTGGCCCAGCGTTGTCTGGGTTAGGGGAGGGTTTGGCCGGCAGGGATGTCCTTGTCCCATTACGCACCAGCGACTCCTGTGTCGGGCGCAGTGCATGCTGACACGGTCGGCAGGTGTACGGTGTTTCCTCCGACACATTGGTGCGGCTGGCTTCTGGGTTAAGTGGGCGTTGTGTCAAGAAGCAGTGCGGCATGGTTGAGTTGTGTTTCGGAGGACGCACGGCTCTTGACCTCCGTACGGGAGTTGGAGACAAGACTGTAACTACCAATTGAATACCACAAAAATTGGGGAGAAGGGTAGAAAAACAAAAAAACATTGGATAGGAGACCAAATGAATAGCTGTAGATAGATTAACTCTGCAGTAGGAGGTACTGCCCAGCCTATAGTTTTTTTTTCTTATAGTGGATTTAACGTTGACATATTTTCAAAGGTACAAATTCAATATCATTTATACAAGGTTTTTTCTATGTTGAAAATTGGTTACCATGATGACATAATTCTGTTGTTGAAATGTCACCCTCAAATCTCCAAATCTCCAATGTACGTATTTCCCACACAGATTCCACATCACAATACATTGACAAATTACATTGAAAGAATGTTGATTCAACCAGTTTGTGCCCAGTGAGTTTCTCTCTTACATTCATGAACGGCAATCACACAAACATTGTTCCTCTTATACATCCTTCTGTAAATTGGTAACCGTTGATGATTATGATTGATTGAATACACGATCCAAATCTGTGGACAATTAATCTTGGCACTGAACAGATACCATAGATATGTTGCAGTTTTTCTTGATTGCGAAAACACTTTTAATTAAACTGGGGTCCACTTGATCTCCATCATGACCTAATGAGCACAACAGTATTCATTTGTTCAATTGAGTCATTGCTTTCACACACAATGCAAACGCTAAGCACAGTAAACACAACTCTCTACATAAGACACAAAATTCAGTTGAGTAAATCATGACAAACAAAATTCAAACATTTGGTCACAGCTGATACAAATGACTCCCATGAATGTGAACCTCTTCTGCACTCTTCTGCAAACTTCTTTGCACAATTCAATCAGCAATTATTCATTCATAAAAGAGGTCACCTCTGAGTTGCTGTTTGCAAGAATGGACTAAGAGGCCAAGCAAGGGCAGGGACAAAGGAGAGGTAGAGGGGCCCATAGGGGAAGATAGTACATTGACCTTACAGTGAAATGCTTACTTACAAGCCTTTAAAACCAACAATGCAGTTTTAAGAAAAATACCTGAAAAATAAGAAATTAAAGATACAAATAGAGCAGCAGTAAAATAACAAAAGCGGGGCTATATACAGAGTCAATGTGGAGGCTATACACAGAGTCAATGTGGAGGCTATACACAGAGTCAATGTGGAGGCTATACACAGAGTCAATGTGGGCTATACCACAGAGTCAATGTGGAGGCTATACACAGAGTCAATGTGGAGGCATACACAGAGCCAATGTGGAGGCTATACACAGAGTCAATGTGGAGGCTATACACAGAGTTCAATGTGGAGGCTATACACAGAGTCAATGTGGAGGCGATACACAGAGTCAATGTGGAGGCTATACACAGAGTCAATGTGGAGGCGATATACAAGAGTCAATGTAGAGGCTATACAACAGAGTCAATGTGGAGGGATACACAGAGTCAATGTGGAGGCTATACACAGAGTCAATGTGGAGGCTATACACAGAGTCAATGTGGAGGCTATACACAGAGTCAATGTGGAGGCTATACACAGAGTCAATGTGGAGGCGATATACAGATCAATGTGGAGGCTATATACAGAGTCAATGGGAGGCTATAAACAGAGTCAATGTGGAGGCTATACACAGAGTCAATGTGGAGGCGATACACAGAGTCAATGTGGAGGCTATACACAGAGTCAATGTGGAGGCATACACAGAGTCAATGTGGGAGGCTTACACAGAGTCAATGTGGAGGCTATACACAGAGTCAATGTGGAGGCTATACACAGAGTCAATGTGGAGGCTATACACAGAGTCAATGTGGAGGCTATATACAGAGTCAATGTGGAGGCTATATACAGGGGGTACCGGTACAGAGTCAATGTGCGGGGTCACCGGTTAGTCGAGGTAATTGACGTAATATGTACAGTTGAAGTCGGAAGTTTACATATACCTTAGCCAAAAACATTTAAACTCAATTTTTCACAATTACTGACATTTAGCCCAAGTAAAAATGTCCTGTCTTAGGTCAATTAGGATCACCACTTTATTTTAAGAATGTGAAATGTCAGAATAATAGAAGAGATAATGATTTATTTCAGCTTTAATTTCTTTCATCACATTCCCAGTGGGTCAGATGTTTACATACACTCAATGTCAAGGGGTGCGTAACTGGTGGCTTGGAAGTCAAATGCAGGAAAGCAGAGCTTGGTAAATAACCGGAGCCGTTTAATGTACATAACTACCGGCATACAAAAATAACAAAATACATGGGCACAAAACCCGTATCGCACCAGTCACATAAAGCACACGTAAACAATTACAATAAACAATTCCCGACCAGGACATGGGGAAAACAGAGGAAACATATACAACATGTAATTAGGGAATTGAAACCAGGTGCGTGCGACAACCAGACAAAACAAATGGAACATGAAAAATAGATCGATGATGGCTAGAAGACCGGTGACGTCGACCGCCGAACACCGCACGAACAAGGAGAGGAACCATCTTCGGTAGAAATCGTGACAGTACCCCCCCACCCTTGAGGGCCAGCGGACATTTCTCCAAAAAGTACAATCTTTGTCCCCATGTGCAGTTGCAAATCGTAGTCTGGCTTTTTTTATGGTGGTTTTGGAGCAGTGGCTTCTTCCTTGCTGAGCGGCCTTTCAGGTTATGTCAATATAGGACTTTGTCTGTGGATATAGACACTTTGTACCGGTTTCCTCCAGAATCTTCACAAGGTCCTTTGCTGTTGTTCTGGGATTGATTTGCACTTTTCGCACCAAAGTACGTTCATCTCTAGGAGACAGAACGCGCCTCGTATGACTGCTGCGTTGTCCCATGATGTTTATACTTGCGTACTATTGTTTTTACAGATGAACTCGGTACCTTCAGGTGTTTTAAAATTGCTCCCAAGGATGAACCAGACTTGTGGAGGTCTACAATTTATTTTCTGAGGGCTTGGCTGATTTCTTTAGATTTTTCCATGATGTCAAGCAAAGAGGCACTGAGTTTGAAGGTAGTCCTTGAAATACATCCACAGGTACACCTCCAATTGACTCAAATGATGTCAATTAGCCTATCAGAAGCTTCTAAAGCCATGACATCATTTTCTGGAGTTTCCCAAGCTGTTTAAAGGCACTGTCAACTTAGTGTATGTAAACTTCTGACCCACTGGAATTGTGATACAGTAAATTATAAGTGAAATAATCTGTCTGTAAACAATTGTTTGAAAAATTACTTAGCAAAGTAGATGTCCTAAACAACTTGACAAAACTATAGTTTGTTAACAAGAAATGTGTGGAGTGGTTGAAAAACGATTTTTAATGACTCCAACCTAAGTGTATGTAAACTTCCGACTTCAACTGTACATGTAGGTAGAGTTATTAAAGTGACATAGAGACTATGTATAGAGACTAAACAGAGAGTAACAGCAGCATAAAAGAGGGGGGCCAATACAAATAGTCTGGGTAGCCATTTGATTAGATGTTCAGGAGTCTCATGGCTTGGGGGTAGAAGCTGTTTAGAAGCCTCTTGGACCTAGACTTGGCGCTTCGGTACCGCTTTGACAATTTTTAGGGCCTTCCTCTGACACCGCCTGGTATAGAGGTCCTGGATAGCAGGAATTTTGGCCCCAATGATGTACTGGGCCGTACGCACTATCCTCTGTAGTGCCTTGAGGTCGGAGGCCGAGCAGTTACCATACCAGGCGGTGATGCAACCAGTCAGGATGCTCTCGATGGTGTAACTGTAGAACTTTTTGAGGATCTGAGGACCCATGCCAAATCTTTTCAGTCTCCTGAGGCGGAATATGTTTTGTTGTGCCCTCTTCACGACTGTCTTACTGTATTTGGACCATGTTAGTTTGTTGGTGATGTGCACACCATGGAACTTGTAGCTCTCAACCTGAATATTAATGCTCTTGAGTGACATTCTTTCTGCATTGGTCATCTTTGGTAAACTCATTTTAGGGAAAAATAATTCAGCCCATGCTGTGATAATATGTTTACTTACCTTTGATGGTGCATACTATAATTATAGTATCAACAAATGGCACAGACATATAAAAGAGGGTTAACCATGTTAGGGTATATTGATTGTTATAGTTAGTGTTTTTTGGGCCATTGTGTAACGATTAATTTAAATACATTTTCATTCGATAACAAGTTGTATGTTTTGATGGAGGTAGTTGATTTTGTGTCATGCATTTAATGTTTTGCAACTTGTTTCAGTTTGGGGTAGTGTAACGTTCGTCATATTCCTCCTCCTCGGACGAGGAGGAGCATGGATCGGACCAACACGCAGCGAGGTATGTAGACATAATGAATTTAATTGAACAGACGAACACTGACACGAAATACACTTAAATAAACTATAAAACAACAAACGACGTTAAACAGACCTGAACATGAGAACTACATAAAAACGAAGAACGCACGAACAGGAAAAACGAATGAACGAACGAGACATACCGTGTGGTGCAACAAAACACACACAGCGACAATCACCCACAAACAAACAGTGAGAACAGCCTACCTTAATATGGTTCTCAATCAGAGGAAACGTCAAACACCTGCCTCTAATTGAGAACCATATCAGGCAACACATTAACCCAACATAGAAAATAACACATAGACAACCCACCCCAACTCACGCCCTGACCAACTAAATAAATACAAGAAAAAGGAAAAACAGGTCAGGAACGTGACAGGCTGTGTGTTAATTGTTTTGAAAAAGTGAATTCTGTTTGGATGAATGTGCCCAAGTAATCAAGAAAAACTGTAATGACACATGGACAGATCAAGGTTTAAAAAGTGATATACGTCAAAGGTCACTTGCTCCTCCCTATCAAAAGGACAGACATAATAGAGCATCCTAAGGATAGCTGATTGGCCGATAGAGCATTCTTAGGGTAGCTGATTGGCAGATGCAGTTCTGAAGAGGCTGCCATATTTTAAGTTAATATTTATTCTACCATGGAACTGACTGATAAACATCAGTTCAGAAAGTTTTGGCTCAGTATTCACATACTACACGAACTTGTAGACATACAGAGATCCATCAAAATATCTTCAAGACTTTCCCCACAAGAATCCTCAAAGTGGACCCCAAATTGATCCAATATTTGGTCCATATAGGAATGCATGTTCTGTCTGTCCTTCCTAGTATAGAAATAAAGCAGTGTGAATTGGCTCTGTCGTTTAATGTTGGTGCCAAAGCAGCAGAGTTCACAAGATTAGTGTTGCCTTCAGCACAAGAAAACAACATGAGATGCCACACAGACAGTAAACAGATTAAACCTAATGAACAGCAAGACAATGGGCCTGCTCCCCTGCCTAACTGTTCCTTGGGAGGAACATAGAGAGTAGTTCTGACACACATACATGTTTAAAGAAGATCTGTGCTTTTGCTTGTTTATTTATTTAGTCGAACATTGCAGTGACATTGCGTCCTGCTTTATTCACTGTGTAATACATTGAGCCTCTGAGAAAGAGACACACAGAGAGAAAGAACACGAGCGAGAGAGAGAGAGAGCAAGCACGAGAGAGAGAGCAAGCACGAGAGAGAGAGAGAGCAAGCACGTGAGAGAGCAAGGGCGAGAGAGAGCAAGCACGCGAGAGAGCAAGGGCGAGAGAGACCAAGTGCCCAAGCACACACGCATGCGTGAGAGAGAGAGAGAGAGAGAGCGAGAGAGAGAGAGGAGAGAGAGCGAGAGCGAGAGCGAGAGCGAGAAGAGAGAGAAGAGAGAGAGAGAGAGAGAGAGAGAGAGAGAGAGAGAGAGAGAGAGAGAGAATCAAACGCTGGCTGAATTGGGCCACATATCCAAGGTTAATTGTGTGGAGGAGCTGCCAGTGCTCAGATAAGCCTGTCCCTGCAAATGAGTTCTGCCAGCCTGGATTACAGCTAATGTATGCAGCTTTCCTTATCCTTTCACAACTTTCTCTGAAGTGGCATAATTAACTTGCGCACATAAATGTGCACATTTTCTGCATGGTGGTAACCATTTCATTTTACTGCTTTGATTTGACTTTATTGAAAAAAAATACTTTTTAAAATGTTTTTGCTTTTTACTCAAGTTTACTGTAGAGATTTTGCATGTGTATTGACAGGATGAGATGTACAATACTTCAGTATTGTTATCTTAGATTCATCTAAATCTGAGTCGTCATCAATGTCTGTATATGGTATAAAACAACATAGCCAACATAATATGGCTAACAATGTGCGTAAATGTTTTTGCAGGTGTCACCGGCGGAGGGAACCATCGAAAATGTATTTTCTGCTGAAGTATTGTACATGTGTTGTGTTTCCAGTGGGAAGAAAAAAAATGGACACCATTGATGATGGTGATGCATTGCTCAGAATACACAAACGCATACACAAACATGTAAAAATTGTTTGCATGGACACGTGTACACTTCACCAACAGACACACATTAAACCTCACATGCACGCATGCACCACTACACTCACTCACTCACTCACTCACTCACTCACTCACTCATCACTCCCTCACCTACTCACTCACTCACTCACTCACTCACTCACTATCACTCCTCACTCACTCACTCACTCACTCAGCTCACTCATCACTCACTCACTCACTCACATCACTCACTCACTCACTCACTCACTCACTCATGACTCACTCACTCACTGACTCACTCACTCACTCACTCACTCACTCACTATGAAGCAAATATGGAGACTTATTCCATACTATAGTGAACACTCTCTCAGAGTGCCCTTAAGAATGGAGAGGCAACAGCAATAGCCCCAAAATGTCCAGAGTAGGCTATGCAAAGAGAGGAGAGGGAGAGGAACTTTGAATCTTCAAGCGAAGTTGACTAAGATGCAAAATACATGGTAAGCCCCACTTGAGGACAGGAGGAGATGTTCTACTATAACAACTCTCTCTCTTTTTCTCTTGTTTTCTGCTATTCGTTACCCTCTCTTTCCCTCTTTTTTTCTCTATAACAGTACCTCTCACTCGGTTTTTTTCTCTCTCTCCTCTCTCTCTCTCTCTCTCTCTCTTCTCTCTCTCTCTCTCTCTATATATATATTTCTTTCTAATGTCTGTCTCTCCAGCTCTTTACTCCTTCCCTCTCTCCTCTCTCCCTCTCCCCATACCTTTATCCATTTATCTCTCCCCTCTCTCCCTCTTCTGTCCCCTCTTCTCTCTCCTTACCAAACCTCCACTCACTCTCAAATCAACATGTTTAGTTTCAGGGCAGAACTGCTTGATTAATGTTTACCTGCTGAGAACCTATCGCAGAGCGATCTCTCTCCATCCTCTCTCTCTCGTCTCCTTCCTCTCATGTCCCTCTCTCTCTCTCTCTCGTCTCCTTCTCTCATGTCCCTCTCTATCTCTCTCTCGTTCCTCTCTCATGTCCCTCTCTATCTCTCTCCTCGTCTCCTCTCTCATGTCCCCTCTCTATCTCTCTCCCTCGTCTCCTTCTCTCATGTCCCTCTCATCTCTCTCTCTTCCTTCTTCTCATGTCCTCTCTATCTCCTCTCCTCATCTCTTCTCTCATGTCCCTTCTACTTCTCTTCCTCCTCCTTCTCTCTCATGTCTCTCTATCTCTCTCTCGTCTCCTTTCTCTCATTGTCCCTTCTCTATCTCTCTCCTCTTCCTTCTCTCATGTCCCTCTCTCTCTCTCCCCGTCTCCTTCTCTCATGTCCCTCTCTATCTCTCTCCTCATCTCCTTCTCTCATGTCCATCTCTATCTCTCTCTCATCTCCTTCTCTCATGTCCCTCTCTATCTCTCTCTCATCTCCTTCTCTCATCTCCTTCTCTATCTCTCTCGTCTCCTTCTCTTTTGCTTTAGTTAGTTCAGCTTTAAGAAAAGTCCCTTTAGATTTTTCATAGAGCATTTTGAGGCTAAATGAGCTTTGGAATTTACAAAAGGGGAAACATGCCAGGCACTCTGCGTTGATTCATTCTGTGTAGTGTTTCCTGTTTTGCGTGTCTGTTATCTTGGACCTCCTTCTGACATCACCTCGGAGAGAGAGAGATGAACTATTGCCAGCTATCGTAGCACCACACCACACATGTCCCTCTCATTTGCGTTCCAAATGGTACCCTATTCTCTTTCAGTGCACTAATGCACATAGGGCTCTGGTAAAACAACAGTGCGCTGTATAGGTAATAGGGTTCAGAGTCTCTGCATGGCTCGGGGAAGATCAGAACAAAAACATGGAGAGAAAAGAAAGCAAAATGATCAAATAGCTGGTAGAAGAAATGAAAAAATATGCACTTTTGGTCTTAGGATTGTAGGCGTATTAAACTGAAGGGAGCTTGCTGTTATCCTTATCATTACACCTTTGATGGACCCATGCTGTGTTAAATTATGCAAACTTTTTAACGACCTTCTTCGGCTTTAATTGGGTCACATGTAGCTCCTTGGCTAGCTCTTAAAATATAGTGTTACCCAAACCGAACAATTTACCTGGACATAAATACAATATATATTAATACTTTAATACCAATCAATTGTGCTGACAAGGATGTAAAATATACATTTGACGATCATGCTTTCCTTCCAAATTGAATCTATCATGATTCTGATTTGTTTGTAAAGTAAGGTTTGGTACCTCCTCTATCGCAGGAGGATTGTTTGATCCAGTCACATAGGGAAACGAGAAAAACAATCAGGAATTCACATGGAACGCAAACATTTCCTATAACACTGTTGAAGCAATCTGATTATCTGTTTGGGCCGAAGGACCATGATATGCTGTTTCTTTCAAAGACATGATGGATTGACAGAGTTAACAATCAAATAGTTTGGGCTGTTCTGATTTGACCAGCTAGAAGAGATGCCATGTGGGCTTTCTTTGAAAATGGCCTGAAGCACCAAGCATAAAACATTTCAGCAGCATGCAGATGTTTCCGGTGGTTACATGTAGATGGAACAGTGGTATTACTGATTCTATGACAGTTCAGCTATGAATGGCAGTGGCATGTGAATCAGATTTCCATAGGTGTCCAGTCCACCAGAGAATCCTTCATAGTTTTTTCACCATGCATTCTGAACAACGAGTCTGGATAAACGACTTTAGTGGAATAGGCAGAACTGTACAGTAAGTATTGCTGAGTATATTTGAGGCATGTGTTGCATCTCTCTACCTCAGAGAGAATCAACGTTACTGCGGTTGTGTATAGTGGTCATGGACCACAGGGAGTTTATAGTACATTAATACTTCTGGTCTCGTAGGTCCCCCTACGTGCCAATGACACATCTTTTAGAAGTCAACATTTTAACAGGCTAATAAATAGATTGAATATATGTAATTGGAAAAATTATAATTTGATTGTGTTTATGATGGTCTTTGGTAACATTAGAATACGAAGATAAAACATGTTTGAAAGAACTGAACATTTGTATTAGTTTATGTTACTGAAGGCTAGATGTAAAAATGTCAAACTAAAAACACAGAATTCCAAGTGTAAAATACATGTTATTCATGGTGCCTTTGTTACATCTATGAAACACAAGAATGTGTGTTGGAACACAGTAAAAGCTTATTTTTCTTATTTAGGAAAAGTTAAGGACGGGGGACATGACCTTGAAAATGGTAGCATAATTGGACATTTAAAATAGTTTTGAGTCACTATGATGCTATCAGCCATTCTAGTGTTAAAGAACTGTCAACTATTCCTGATATCACACTGGCATTTTGCTGTAATATTCGGAACATTCTGCTGTGTATAATGCACCTCAAGATTTGTACTATTGCAACACATAGTGAAAATGAATCACATCTTAAAATAAATACAAATTCTTAAATTGTTCAGGATATACCTGCTATGTCGTGTTCCTTTGCTGTAAAGTCACCATGGAAACATTGATTCCCTGAATATGCAATAATAATACAGGAATGACAGTAAGATTTAACTGAAATGATATAATTTCCACTCCAGTGGTTTAACTCTAACATACAGTATGTTGTATTGAAGAGGAGATGAAATAGAGAGGATATGATCAGGGCTTGGACAGACAAAAGGACCCCCCACTGAGTGGACATTCAATCTGGTAGACCCTATTCCTCTGTTTTAGCTCAAGGGGACATTCGGCCATAGAAGGATTCTGTTGAAGCTTTTTCTGATTAAAAGATTCCAGTGAATAGATTATATTCCGATGTGTTCATCATGCTGTGAGATTAATCTGTGTTTTATGAGCAAAATGTATTTGGATGATTCTGGAACTTGATGGCAAATGCTAGAAATACTCATCAAACGAGAATCAAACCCTAAGATGTCTTTGTAATATGATTGAGCTTTTGTAGCGTTTTTTTATTTTCATCCCGTGTTATAAAATGTGTCCAAGAATAATGCATAGTAAAGGATAGATCAAATACTTATTTTTTTCTATTTTTTCCTTATTTTACCAGGTAAGTTGACTGAGAACACATTCTCATTTACAGCAACAACTTGGGCTAATAGTTAACGGGGAGAGGAGGGGGGATGAATGAGCCAATTGTAAACTGGGGATGATTAGGTGACCGTGATGGTATGAGGGACAGATTGGGAATTTAGCCAGGACACCAGGGTTAACACCCCTACTCTTACAATAAGTGCCATGGGATCTTTAGCGACCACAGAGAATCAGGACACCCGTTTAATGTCACATCTGAAGATGGCACCCTACACAGGGCAATGTCCCCAATCACTGCATTGGGATATTTTTTATTTTTTTGATTAGTTGTTAAAATGTTATTTTCCCTTTTTATTTTATTTGTATTTTTATTTGTTTTATACCAGAGGAAAGAGTGCCTCCTACTGGCCCTCCAACACCACTTCCAGCAGCATCTGGTCTCCCATCTAGGGACCGACAGTCCAGTGGAGCGATGAGGTAAGAGGTAAAACTGAATTCTAACGATGGAGTGTTACAGTAGAGTTCATTATCTGGCTACACTCACAATCACAGGATCATCGTTGACATCAGCTTTATATGGTAGCTACATGACAACAGACCTGCCTTACTTGTCTGAGAAGTTTTAATCTCGTCCAACGTGATGATTACTTCTGTAATCCACAGATTTTTGTGATCCGGATTATTGTATCATCTCCGTTTGATAAACAGACCCAGAATAAAGTCAGATTTCATTTACACTATCCAGGGCAGAACTGATCAAGTGTTACCCTGTAATACTTCTTGTCCCATGTTGTGTATGAACTCACGCCCTGGATTGGGTTCAATCTGATTTCTATCATGGTTGCTGGCCTCTAAATCAAACTAAAGGAGCTTTTCCTGGTCAAATGTGCCTTCCCACTCGGCACAGATGTCAACTCAACGTCTATTCCACGTCATTTCAAAGCAAACCCACTAGGCACCCACTGAGCACACACTGGTTGAATCAACGTTGTTCAACGTCTATTCCACGTTGGTGCCACATCATGACATGGATCCAACGTGGAATAGACATTGAACAACGTCGATTCAACCAGTGTGTGCCCAGTTGGTTTGCTTTTAGGGTTGGTTTGCTATGCTTCTGATAAACCCCCAAACTCTTCTTCTTCTTCTTCTTTTAATCAGACCTGTCATCGTTGCTATGCTTCTGATAAACCCCCAAACTCTTTCTTCTTCTTCTTCTTTAATCAGACCTGTCATCGTTGCTATGCTTCTGATAAACCCCCAAACTCTTCTTCTTCTTCTTCTTTTAATCAGACCTGTCATCGTTGCTAGGCTTCTGATAAACCCACAACTCTTCTTCTTCTTCTTCTTTTAATCAGACCTGTCATCGTTGCTATGCTTCTGATAAACCCCCAAACTCTTCTTCTTCTTCTTCTTTTAATCCCTCTGAAAAAATTAAAGTATTCTTCTGAATACTTTGCTAGCTAGGTTTCCACTTAATTGCCGACAGATTTTCATGCGAATATTCAAACTCCAGCGTGGTGTTTCCGTGGTGTTTCCACCAAACAGACTAGTTGCAGATAAAACATGAGTGCGTGATGACCAACTGCATACACCATTTTATTTAAAGTTTTCATGTACCGAATAAAAATAAAAAGTTTAATGTGTTTCCATTGCATTTTCAACTCTATGTCACAAAAACTGTTGCGTTGAATGTGCCCGCTCTGGTATTGGCACGTGCTCTCTAGCCAACAGCTTTCAGATACAGTTCAGGTACAGACCTGCTTTAGGCTAGTCTACATGATGAGATTATTATGGATAAGAGTGAGAATATTTGTCAAACAGCAGTCAAGCATCGTTCATCACGTCACCAGAATCAGACCCTCGATATTTATTGGACAGGAGCATCAAGCTCACTGTGCACTCACCACCCTGTTATTTCATCTGTAGCCTAATAAACACTGCAATAAACTGCATGGTTTCCGAGTCAGAGTGGGACGATCACACACCATATCATCGCATGACTCCATCACTTGATGATTATTATATAAATATTTGCGCATAAAGGCATTTCCACTGCCATGTCTCGCATATTTAATATTACCGACACAAAACGATCCCACCATGTCGAACGAACAAATGATATTTTTTTATACGGTATGACTTTACTGTGGATGGAAACGTGGTTACGGAGAGAGAATGTCATTTTGAGGTTAAAACCCACTGGTACCATCTTCTTTTCCTTTTCATCCGTTGCATCTGCAGCCTCTGACAATCACAGTGTTGATTTGATTGCAGGGATAATGGACGTGTTTGATTGAGACGTAATTCAGACACTTCATTCATTTAACCTCAAAGGGACAATCAGCCACTGGCAGAATGATATGATCATGGTGAAATGACACAGAAGAAAAAGGACTGTGTTTTACAGTACATGTCTGTGACCTTTCTGAAGGGGGGAGCACAATCGCTGGCAGGGTGACACTAACTTAATACAAAAACCAGATTGACAATGTAGTTTGGGTTATTTTTTGTTACAAACCCCATACAGAAAAATAATATATGTCCATATATATCAAAGAACGTGACATATTTTAAAATATATGATCATATATTTTAGTAACATACAGTACCAATCAAAAGTTTGGGCACACCTACTCATTCCAGGGTTTTTCTTTATTTTTTTACTATTTTCTACACTGTAGAATTATAGTGAAGATGTCAAAACTCCTTCAAGAATGTTGGAAAAGCATTCCTTTTTGGTTACTACATGATTCCATATGTGTTATTTCATAGTTTTAATGTCTTCACTATTATTCTCCAATGTAGAAAATAGTAGAAATAAATAAAAACCCTGGAATGAGTAGGTGTGTCCAAACCCCCATACAAATAATTATTATATGGATATGTATTTTCATCATGCAAAAATGTACTCAGAACATTCGTTTTTTTGTTCAGTGCATTTATTGCTTTGAAATGTATTCCAGAAGAAAAAAATGTACATGGTGTATATATTTAAAAAACAATACTCAAATCTGACATGTAGGGATGAATTATTTTCTAATTGCATTTAGTGTTAGGCAACCTTATTACTACTTTGTTGTCTCCTGTCTCTTCTGTAGATGCTATTTGCCATCTCATTTGAGATTAGATTGAGATGATGTAGTTGGCCATTGTAGGTTTATAATTCCTGGTTTATAATTGTAGGTTTATAATTCCTGGGTTATAATTGTAGGTTTATAATTGTAGGTTTATAATTCCTGGTTTATAATTCCTGGTTTATAATTGTAGGTTTATAATTCCTGGTTCATAATGTACAAGTTTTGAAAACAAACAGAAACCTATCTAAGTATGAATTATTATTTGTGTACACTATAGTTGTGGCTGCCCATAAGGTTATGGAATCACATTGTATTGATAAAAAATGGTTTAGATATTGTTGTTGCAACCATCACTGTATATGGTTGTAATCCACTTTTATTTTGGGCTGAGTCCTCCAAGGATTTCATTGGCTATAGTTTATGCCTGTTGCCACCATCAGGGGGGCGGGAGCACAGTGGTTTGCGTCTCCCTCTCCTCTCCTCTCCTCTCCTCTCTCCTCTCCTCTCCTCTCCTCTCCTCTCTCCTCTCTTCCTCTCCTCTCCCTCTCCTCTCCTCTCCCTCTCCTCTCCTCTCTCTCCTCTCCTCTCCTCTCTCTCCTCTCCTCTCCTCTCCTCTCCTTTGCCTTAGTCTCTCATAGTCTCTCACATGCCTTTTTGTAAATTCCAAGCATGCTGTAATGTGCTTTTTTCTCAGGAGTGGCTTCTGTCTAGCCACTTTCCCATAAAGCCCAGATTGATGAAGTGCTGTAGAGATTGTTGTCCTTCTGGAAGGTTCTCCGATCTCCAATCTCCGTTCTCCGAAAATTAATGTTTTTCCTCATCAATCTACACACAATACCTCATAATGACAAAGCAAAAACTGGTTTTTAGAAATTTTTGCGAATGTATTACAAATTAAAACCGGAAATACCTTATTTACGAAATAGTTCAGACCCTTTGTTATGAGACTCAAAATTGAGCTCAGGTGCATCCTGTTTCCATTGATCATCCTTGCGATGTTTCTACAACTCGATTGGAGTCCACCTGTCGTAAATTCAATTGATTGGACATGATTTGGAAAGACACACACCTGTCTATATAAGGTCCCACAGTTGACAGTGCATGTCAGAGCAAAAAAGAGCTCAGAGACAGCATTGTGTCGAGGCACAGATCTGGGTAAGGGTACCAAAAATATTATGCACCATTGAAGCTCCCCAAGAACATAGTGGCCTCCATCATTCTTAAATGGAAGAAGTTTGGAACCACTCTTCCTAGACTCTTCCTAGAGCTGGCGGCCCGGCCAAACAGGGCAATCGGGGGAGAAGGGCCTTGGTCAGGAAGGTGACCAAGAACCCAATGGTCACTCTGACGGAGCTCCAGAATTCCTCTGTGGAGATGGGAGAACCTTCCAGAAGGACAACCATCTCTGCAGCACTCTAGCAATGAGGACTTTATGGTAGAGTGGCCAGACGGAAGCCACTCCTCAGTAAAAGGCACATGAAAGCCTGCTTGGAGTTTGCCAAAAGGCACCTTAAAGACTCTCAGAACATGAGAAACAAGATTCTATGGTCTGAATACCAAGTGTCATGTCTGGAGGAAACCTGGCACCATCCCTATGGTGAAGCATGGTGGTGGCAGCATCATGCTGTGCGGATGTTTTTCAGCGGCAGGGACTGGGAGACTAGTCAAGATTGAAGGAAAGATGAATGGAGCAAAGTACAGAGAGATCCTTGATGAAAAAGACTGGGGCGAAGGTTCACCTTCCAACAGGACAGTGACCCTAAGCACATATCCAAGACAACGCAGGAGTGGCTTCAGGACAATTCTCTGAATGTCTGTGAGTGGCCCAGCCAGAGCCCGGGGTTGAACTCAATCGAACATGTCTGTAGAGACCTGAAAATAGCTGTGCAGCGAAGCTCAAAATCCAACCAGACAGAGCTTGAGAGGATTTGCAGAGAAGAATAGGAGAAACTCCCCAAATACAGGTGTGCCAAGCTTGCAGCGTCATACCCAAGAAGACTCAATGCTGTAATCACTGCCAAAGGTGCTTCAACAAAGTACTGAGTAAATGGTTTGAATACCTATGTAAATGCTATATTTCAGCTTTTTTATATACATTTACTAACATTTCTAAAAACATGTTTTTGCTTTGTTATTATGGGTTATTGTGTGTAGATTGATGAGGAAAAAACACAATTTAATCAATTTTAGAATAAGGCTGTAACGTAACAAAAAAACAATCAAGTTGTTGCGACGTCTCATTGATTATCAAAGGACATTGGATGCACCTCAGCTCAATTTGGAGTGTCATAGCAAAGGGGTGTGATTACATATGTAAATTAGATATTTCTATATTTAATTTTCGATAAATTAGCAAAAATGTCATTATGGGGTATTGTGTGTAGATGTGTGAGAACAAAAATATATTTAATCCATGTTGAATTCAGTCTGTAACACAACAAAATGTGGAGTAAGTCAATGGCTATGAATACTTTCTGAAGGCACTCTAGATCTCAACCTGGATACATCATTTTGGAAAAATTCTAATTGGCCTTGAATCAAGGAGCACTTAGCGTTTCCTAATCAGCACTGTCTGTCTGTAACCTCCACAGATTACCTGGCTAATTATCATCTGAAAGCCTTAATTTGTTTCCCAACAATTCCAGGGCTCTGTGCATACAGAAAAGAAGAGGTTCACTTGAGACACCGTCTCGTTCACAACTTCCTTCGCTCTCTCTCTCCCTCTCTCCCTCTCTCTCTCTCCCTCTCTCTCTGTCTTTCTTGCATTGTTGTGAGTGGAGCTTCCCTATGGACCTCTCTATCATACTACCTACAAACACTGTCCTCTCCTCTCCCTTCTCTCCCACCAGCCACAAAATTCAGCAACAGCTTGTAGGTAATTGATCAGACAAGTGAACTGTAAAATATTCATTTTCTACTTCAACAGCCAGATAAATCTCAGGGGAGGGTTTGGAGGAGGATGCTGGTGGAAATATTGCTTATGCACCACCCGGCGCCCGGCGTGGCGAGGTAGGAGGGTAGGGGAAGCCTGATTGTGAACCGGGCAGATAAGAGGGGGGATAGGGTTGTCTAGCTGCCAGACAGCCAGTGATGGCCAGCCATGCAACGCTCGGCCTTGCCTCATAGAGCCAGAGCCCAAATCCCTCTCTCTCTCTCTCTTTCTCTACTCAGGCTGGATCTGAGGCTGCAGACAGTGTTGACAGAGGGGTTGGTTTGCTGCTCCCTTCGTGACTGGCAGGCTAAGGACAGGATTCAAGCTGTCATGTTTATGTATCATTTCTTGCTTGGTTAGGAACTATTGCTTGGGCGCACACATGCACATGCTCGCAGGCTTTTCCCTCTGATTACCACAATCATCTACCTGTGACAGGAGTCTGGCACTAAGTATGTTACAGAGCACTACTCAATCATTTTGCAATTTTATGTGGCCATAGAAAAAAAGGTTGACGTAAGCTACCATGTAAATACTGCAATGGGGATTGATTAAATTGGGTCCATTTTCCTCACCGCTAAGCATTCGAAATGTAACAAGTACTTTTGGGTGTCAGGGAAAGTGTATGGAGTAAAAAGTATATACGTATTTTCTTTAAGAATGTAGTGGAGTAAAAGCAAAACTTGTCAAAAATATAAATACTAAAGTTCTGATACCCACAAAAACTACGTAAGTAGTACTTTAAACTATTTTTACTTCAGTATTTTACACTATTGGTTATTGGATTACAAATATTCAATGAAGTAATGAATGGAGCATATGTCATCGATACAATCAGATGGCCAGGAAAGCCATGCAAGTACAAAGGTCAAAAGGCTCAGAGGTGAAAGGTGATGGCTGATATAATTAGTTAGATATATTGATCCCTTGGTAGTGGTCTTATTGATTTGATTCTTTAGCACCTCAGAAACCAAAAAGAAGGCCCGTAAGGGAAAGCTTGTAGAAAAGGCCTTGATATTAACACTGAACAACACTATAAACTCAACATGCAACATATCTTTATCTGGGTTAAGCAGAATGTTGTGGGGAAACAAATACTACAACTCCCATGTACCCTCTTTTACATTTACATTTACATTTAAGTCATTTAGCAGATGCTCTTATCCAGAGCGACTTACAAATTGGTGCAAATTAGTGCATTCACCTTATGATATCCAGTGGAACAACCACTTTTCACTAACCTTATTAACTGACATTCATATTAACTTCTGAATGATTATTTCTGAGTTGATGGTGAGTAGGTAGAGAAACACCTCTCTGAGCAAGTCTTCCTGAAGGCTTTTCTTTTTATGTTGATGTACCATATATGACTGTGTTGGTGATGGTTAGTTAGATGCATATTATACTAAACAAAAATATAAACACAACATGGGACAATTTCAAAGATTTTACTGAGTTACAGTTCATAAATGGAAATTAAATAGATTCATTAGGCCTTAATCTATGGATTTCACATGACTGGGAATACAGATATGCATCTGTTGGTCCCAGATACCTTAAAAAAGAGTAGGAGAGTGGATGAGAAAACCAGTCAGTATCTGGTGTGACCACCATTTGCCTCATGCAGCGCAACCCAACCCACTTTTGTTTTGCATAGAGTTGATCAGGCTGTTGATTGTGGCCTGTGGAATGTTGTCCCACTCCTCTTCAATAGCTGTGCGAAGTTGCTGGATATTGACGGGAACTGGAATATGCTGTCATACATGTTGATCCAGAGCATCCCAAACATGCTCAATGGGTGACATGTCTGGTGAGTATGCAGGCCATGGAAGAACTGGGATATTTTAATTTCCCAGGAATTGTGTACAGCTCCTTGTGACATGAGGTTGTGCATTATCATGCTGAAACATGAGGTGATAATGCGGTTGAATGGCACAACAATGGGCGTCAGGATGTTGTCACGGTATCTCTGTGCATTCAAATTGCCATCGATAAAATGCAATTGTGTTCGTTGTCCGTAGCTTATGCCTGCCCATATCATAACCCCACCGCCACCATGGGGCACTCTGTTCACAACGTTGACATCAGCAGTCTACATACACACTGGCTGCCATCTGCCATCTGCCAGGTACAGTTGTAACCGGGATTCATCCGTGAAGAGCACACTTCTCCAGCATGCCAGTGGCCATTAAAGGTGAGCATTTTCCCAGTGAAGTCGGTTACGACGCCGAACTGCAGTCAGGTCAACACCCTGGTGAGGACGACGAGCATGCAGATGAGCTTCCCTGAGATGGTTTCTGACAGTTTGGCTGGGCAAACGCACAGTTTCATCAGTTGTCCAGGTGGCTGGCTCTTCTCCACATCTGGAGAAGCCAGATGTGGAGGTCCTGGGCTGGCGTGGTTACACGTGGCCTGCGGTTGTGAGGCCGGTTGGATGTACTGCCAAATTCTCTAAAACGACGTTTGAGAAATGAACATTAAATTATGTGGCAACAGCTCTGTTGGACATTCCTTCAGTCAGCATGCTAATTGCATGCTCCCTCAAATCTTGAGACACCTGTGGCATTGTGTTGTGTGACAAAACTTTACAGTGGTCTTTTATTTTCCCCAGCACAAGGTGTACCTGTGTAATGATAATGCTGTTAAACAGCTTCTTAATATGCCACACCTGTCAGTTGGATGGATTATCTTGGCAAAGGAGAAATGCTCACTAACAGGGATGTACTGTAAACAAATGTGTGCACACAATTTGAAAGAAATAAGCATTTTGTGGGTTTGGAGCATTTCTGGTTTATTTTATTTACATGTTGCATTTATATTTTTGTTCAGTATAGATTACCCTATGCGTTGCCAATCGTGCAATTGCTATAGCTGTGTTATTCCAAACTGTCTCGTCCACAAGTGTTTCATGTTATGGCCAACTTTACTACATTTTTTTGCAGATAGAGGTCAGCTTATGTGTGAGAAGTTTCTACCACTTACAGTACCTGCTTAAATCCCAACAGTCTTGGGTCTGTCCCCCTCAACTTACAGTATCCTTTATGGATGACCCCTTATTTAAAGTCTCTCACAAGGACACATCCTCTCTTCCTCAAAGGCTCTCTCCATCCCTCTGCTCGCTCCATCCCTCTGCTGTCTCCATCCCTCTGTTCTCTCCATCCCCCTGCTCTCTCCATCCCTCTGCTCGCTCCATTCCTCTGTTCTCTCCATCCCTCTGTTCTCTCCATCCCTCTGCTCTCTCCATCACCCTGCTCTCTCCATCACCCTGCTCCCTTAAATCTCTCTGCTTGTCCAATCCTCGCTCTCTCATCCTCTGCTCTCTCCATCCTTGTTCTTCCATCCCTCTGTTCTCTCCATCCCCCTGCCTCTCCATTCCTCTGCTCTCTCCATCCCCCTGCTCTCTCATCCCCCTGCTCTCTCCATCTCCCTGCTCTCTCCATCCCCCTGCTCTCTCCATACCTCTGATCTCTCCACCCCCGTGTCTCTCCATCCCCTGCTCTCTCCATACATTCTGCTCTCTCCACCCCTCTGCTCTCTCTCCATCCCCCTGACTCTCCACCCTCTGTTCTAGGATACACGTTATAACCTCATATGTGTGTGATGTGTGACAGGGTGTAAATAGAGCCTATTTTCCTTTTATGAATTTTTTCAGTTGTTCAGTTTTTCCCTATTTTCTCCCCAATTGCTAGTTACGGCCTTGTCTCATCGCTGCAACTCCTCAATGGGTTTGAGAGAAGAGAAGGATGAGACATGCGTCCTCTGAAACATGACACTCCCAGCCGCCTACACATTGCTTAACCCGGAAGTCAGCCGCACCAATATATGTCGCAGGAAACACCGTTCGACTGACGACCAAAGTCAGCTTGGCCCGCACATGGAGTTGCTAGAGCGTAATGCCAAACCCTCCCCTAACCTGGACAGCGCTGGCCAATTGTGAGCCGCCCTATGGGGCTCCGGGTCACGGAGATTGAAACCTCAGCACTCTGAAGCCAGTGCCTTAGATGCTGCGCCACTCAGGAACCGTAGAGCCTCTTTTCTATATATCGGTATACAATATTCCACACTTGCAATCTCAGTAACCATATACCATACATCTAGAGAGAGAGAAAAGAGAAGGGGAGAGAGAGTAGATAGAGAGGGGGGGGGGGCCAGAAGAGAGGGAAGGGGGGGCAGACAGAGACACAGAGGGGAGAGAGGAGCATAAAGAAGATAGAGATGGAGGAACAGAAAGAGAGAAAGATATCTACCTACCTACCATGTGTTCCTGCTGGACATGCTTGGCACTAATGGTGTTGTTCTTCTTCAGACATATTGACTTTAAAAAAAAAATTTTTTACGGCCTGTCATGAAGTGCTTTGGTAGGCACTTAATAGGCTAGCAAAGGAGGGGAGAAGAAAATACCCTAACTCACAACAACACTAGATGAATGTGTAATAATGAAGTAGTTAGAAATCAAAGCAACACGTGGGAATGATTCATATTTAGTAGCATGGACTATTTTACGGTTTGGTTAATTGAATACCTTATCTTTATTATGCAGATGCTTCATAAATATGAAATATTACATATTACAGATAGCTGCTCTCGAAAACCCCACTGAAGCGTTGAGAAATATAATTACGTTTTTTTCTTCTTACGTCAACAAAATAACAAATAGCTCTGTGGTCAGAGGAGTGGAAATGAATTTAAACCTTCCTTATTCTCATCCTTCTGCCAACTCATTTTCAGAATAGTTTGACCGCATAATGTTTGGGAAACTTGTAATATAGCTATCCTTTTTAATATAAAGATCAATGTAAGCTCCCAGAGAGGGTTGATTAAACTTGGCATTACATCTCAGAGCATCTGTTATATTATTATAATATTACAATAATATCAAATGTAATCTTCTCATTGTTTAGTTGGAATAACCGCACTGGATTAGGTTTTAAAAGTCTGACAGTTGTAATCTAGTCACGTATTGTTACTCTGTCTGCATTCGATTACTCAGTCCTCTTAGAGAAAAAGTAACTTTGGCCATCTCGTCTTCCCTGCATATATAACTTTAATCTGAAACGACAATATTTATACAGATGTAGTGGCCTACTACAGCATGGTACACCCACCTGCTCAGGATAATTACGAGAATTCACAGACTTTCTAAATTCAGGACAGGGCGAATAATTACAGCATAAGAAAAAGCATGCATTTTTAACTTTAAACTTCATCATTGAAGAAGCAGCACATGCTCTTGGTTTGGGGTCCTGGGCAGGCGGCCCTCTTGCCTTCCTCAGCCAGTGGAAATGGAAATCCCGCTTCGCCACACCTACACATGCACACACACACACCACACACCAACCACACGAACGACACAACACAACACACACACACACCACACACACACACACACACACACCAGCACACACACAGCACACACACACACCACACAACACACACACGACACACACAACACACACACACAGCACACCAGTTTTTATGAAAAAATAGGAGAGGCGCCCCTGGAGGTCTGTGGCCCACACACAGCACACACACAGGCCACACACACGCGACACACACACACAGACACACACAAGGACAGACACACTCACAACACAGGCACAACACACACACACACCCACGCACACGCCACACGCACACGCACATCGCACGCACGCACACCGCACACACACAACACACACACCACACACACACACACCCACACACACACACACCCATCACACACACACCACACACGACAACACACACATCACACACCACACAACACACACACACACAGATAGCACACACGACACACACACCACACACACCACACACACACACACACAACACACAGCGCTACGGAAAAGGTAGGAGAGGGGCGCCTCCCTGGAGGTCTGTGGAGGAGGTCCGTGTTCACCCCCTTAGTGTTCTCTTCTCGCCCACATAAGAGAGCCCTGTGGTGGGTCTGACCACTGTGTTGAAGCCCCCGACCCTGGTTCTCTGTTTGGAGCCTGGTGCTTTGCTGCACTTCACTCTGATACATAAATACCACTCTGAACAGAGGATCAAAGACAAGAAGACCAGAGGGCTCCATTATCTATGACGAAGTGATAAAACTCATCTCTCTCTCTCTGTCTCTGTCTCTGTCTCTCTCTCTCTCTGTCTCTGTCTCTGGCTCTCTCTCTTCTGCGGCAGTCAAGCGGAACTGTTCAAAAAGATGGTATAGAAACTACCAGCCCAATATAGACACAACATATTATGAGGTGATAGAATGAAACTGAATTTAGTTCCTCAAAAAGCCTCTGTGTATTGTGTAAAAGTATATGATACCCAGATGATCTACCCTAATATGGTATATTGACAAACCACTCCACAACGAATAGCTTAATGTAGTTTAATGCACAATTCCTCTTTCCTTAACTGCACTGTTCACTGCCCTGCATTTTAACAGTTTTCTATTTAACAAAATGCAAGCCTCAGCGTTTTATCCGTCTCTGCACTATCTGGTTACACGTTTACCTTTCTCTCCGGTAACTGTGATAACCCTCAACCCTATTTCCCCCCTATCCCCCTCTCATCTCCATATTGCTGTCATGTCACTCACTCCGCCACAGGCCCCCTGGTGCTCCCGGGAGTTTCAACCGCCGCTATTAATATGCCACGACGTCAGACATTAACCTGGAATTAAAACCAGCGCTCGTTACATATGGTGACAGGCAGAGTGGGAGGGACACAATGCTGTCACAGACACACTGACAGCCAGCCATAAATACTTTCCCCACATTTTGTTACATTACAGCCTTAAAATGTATTACAGTTTTTTCCAACTGCTTACACACGTTTTCAAAAATGTCTTCTTTTTTCAAAACTCTACACACAATTCCCAAAACTGCACACACAAAATGCAAAATGCCTCACATCTCCTTCAAAATGTAACACTGCATTCAAAATGCCATAAACACATGTCAGAATGAAGCATTTGCATCAAATGGCAAACACTGCTTTCATAATAGTACATTTTTGGATATACCATGTAAACACTGTTGTTCTAAATCTAAAGCTCTTTGGTCTTTCATAGGCTTATATCTACATTTCAATACAATGTTCTACAGTGAAAGTAATCTGCTGAGAGGGGTAACAAGTACACTGTAAACACCAATGCAATGTAGAAACAGAAAATATTTATTAGGCCAAACATTACTGTTGTATACAGTAGCATACAACAAAACCATCAACCAAAAGTATATTCTTTAGAATAGAGTAAAGAACACAATTGTGTGTGTGGGGTCCCGGGGGGGCAGTCTAGGAATTGGTAGG
>NC_036870.1:18276264-18316298 GCF_002910315.2 Salvelinus sp. IW2-2015
ATTCACCAAACACTACACAAGACCAATGTTGCAGACTGAAGAAACTCATTTATTTCTCAACACGCCCAAAATGTTGACATGGAGATTCATAATACTGTAACCAAACGTCACTTTACGTATTGTAAGTTCAACAAAAAAATAAAAAAAATAACTAGACATTGTCTCTTCGCCTAGCTGGATCTGGCCAGAGATATTCATTAACATCGCAGGCAATGTTGTCATTAGCAAGACACCTTGGAAAGAAACGTCTTGAATGACGAATCCATCCTTGCATTGCTGCTACCTCCATCTGGTCACAGGCCTCCTCCATGGCTTGGATGAGGGGTACCTCAGCCTGGAGACGGAGATCATATACCTTCCACCGCCATGCCGAGAAAAACTGTTCTATAGGGTTGAGGAATGGAGAGTATGGTGGAAGATATAGGACGGTGAAATATGGATGTTGCTGAAACCAGTTCTGAACCAGAGCAGAGCGGTGGAAAGACACATTTTCCCAGACAACAATGTATATTGCATATGATCGATTTGATTTGCTGCTGTTATGTTGTGCAATTGGTCCAAGAATGTAAGTATGAGTGCTGTGTTGTAAGGGCCCATATGGGCATGGCGGTGGAGGACCCCATTCTGTGTAATGGCTGCACAGAGTGTTATATTACCCCCACGTTGCCCTGGGACATTGACTATAGCCCTGTGGCCAATGATGTTTCTTCCCCTCCTTTGTGTTCTCGTCAGGTTGAACCCAGCCTCATCTACGTAAATGAACTCATGCTGGATCTCCTCTCCATCCATTCGTAAAACTCTCTGAAAAACAGTGTCAGGCAAAATTGTGTAGTTCAGTGTAGATCTAGTATACATATTACAGTACAGTAAAAGATTATGAGACAGTATGCAAGATCACACTGCTAAAGTGAATACATACCTCTGCATAATCATGCCGCAGTCGTTTCACCCTTTCGGAATTGCGCTCGAAAAGCACTCGATAAATTTGCTTCATTTGAATGTGTTTTTTTTTTAGGATGCGTGCCAGTGTTGATGTTGAGACCTGATGGATATCGTTGAAAATGGCGTGGTTATTGACAATGTTAGCTTGGAGCTGCTTGAGTGTTATAGCATTGTTGGCCAAAACCATGTTTACTATCTCCCTCTCTTGCTGTTCTGTGAACATAGGAGGCCTTCCCCCTTGTCGTCCCTGACCCTCAATCCTATGTAGAAAAAAAACCAGTATACAATAGTACAGTAATTTCACAGGAAAATGTAACAGAAGTGCTGATAGTGCATAGAATACAGTACTGTAAGCAGTTACTGAAACCGTGCAGATGTTTTTGATATCATGATATTTTTACAATACCTATTTTCCAGTCGAAATGTTCTCATCACACTTGTCACTGTATATCGGCTTAGATTTGGCTGTACTCGCAGTCCAGCCTCCCTCAGCGTCAGGCCGTGGTTGACAACGTGGTCAACCAGTGTTGCGCGGATCTCATTTGCCAGATTCGGTCCTCTTTGAGCACCTTCTTGTCTTCCTCTTCCTCTTCCTCTTCCTCCCCTTCCTCCTCCTCCCCGTCTTCCTCCTCGTCCTCCTCGTTCTCCTCCTCGTCCTCCTCGTTCTCCTCCTCATCCTCCTCGTCCTCCTCGTCCTCCTCGTCCTCCTCCTCGTGCTCCTCGTCCTCCTCGTCCTCCTCGTCTTACTCTTTCTCTGACTCTTTCCATTGTGCTTGAAGACCGATGAACTCACCTGCTGCTTTTTATAGTGCTTATACACCTAATTGGTGTGTCTACAATTAAGCAAARGAGTGTTTGCACACCTGATGACTGTGTTGAACCAATTGGTTGGACGGTGTGGTAATTTGACAGTCAGTGCTTTGGTATTGCAAGGACGTGACTTCATGATAGATTTTTGTGTGTAATGTATGTGTGTGTTTAGTGTTTTGCAAATCACTGTAAATCACTGTGTGTAGAGTTTTGCAACAAGRGTGAGGTTGACAATGTGCTTATAGTTGTGCAAATATGGGCTGATGTTTTGCTTCTTGAGTGTAAGGTTTTGCTAATAGTGTACTACTTTTAATTTTAGTGTGTAAGCAATCCAAAAAAACTGTAATGTAATGCTAAAATAGTCATTAGATAGTTGCATACCTGTTCTCATTTCTGACGGTTCGAATTATGGACGCCACTGTAAATCGACTCAAGTTGGGCTGGACTCTCAGTCCAGCCTCTCTCATGGTCCAACCGTGGTTGATCACATGATCAACAAGTGTTGCCCTAATCTCATCAGAGATGGCTCTCCTTCCTTCTCTTCTTTGCCCCCGTCCTCTTCTTCCTCTTCCTCTCCCTCCTACTCCTCTTGCTCTCTGTCCATTGTTGGCATCCATTGTTCAAAACAGGTAATCTGACCTTTGACCTATTTATAGGCCTATACTACAGTAACGCAGTGATTGGTTAGTGATCAGTTAAGCTATTAGTGTTTGCACATGTGAGGAGTGTGTGTGTGACCTGGTGAATAAGTGTAGCATTTTGATTGGTTGTGTTTGGAAAAGGAAAGCAAGTCACTTCCTGTTAGATTTTTGTGTTTTAGGTAGAGAATTGTGTGTAGTGTTTTGAAAAAAGTGTTTTATGCAATTGACAACGGAGTCAAAGGCTGAGAAATAGCTTATGGTTTTGGATATTTGGTGTGTAGTTTTACACTTTGAGTGAGAGGTTTCAAAAATCGTGTGACATGAAAAGATTTTGTGTGTGAGCAGTTGGAAAAAACTATAATGTATTGTTTCCTCATCAATCTATACACAATACCCCATAATGAAAAAGCAAATATAGATTATTAGAAACGTTTGCAAATGTATAAAAAATTCAATAATGAAATATCACATGTACATAAGTATTCAGACCCTTTACTCAGTACTTTGTTGAATCACCTTTGGCAGCGATTACAGCCTCGAGTCTTCTTGGGTATGATGCTACAAGCTTGGCACACCTTTATTTGTGGAGTTTCTCCCATTCTTCTCCGCAGATCCTCTCAAGCTCTGTCTGGTTGGATGGGGAGGTCTCTCCAGAGATGGGTTCAAGTCCGGGCTCTGGCTGACATTCAGTCCCGAAACCACTCCTGCGTTGACTTGGCTGTGTGCTCTGTTGGAAGGTGAACCATCGCCCCAGTCTGAGAAGCAGGTTTTCATCAAGGATCTCTCTGTACTTGGCTCCGTTCATCTTTCCCTGGATCCTGACTAGTCTCCCAGTCCCTGCCGCTGAAAAACATCCCCAAGCATGATGCTGCTACCACCATGCTTCACCGTAAGGATGATGCCAGGTTTCCTCCAGATGTGACAATTGGCATTCAGGTAAAGAGTTCAATTTTGGTTTCATCAGACCAGAGAATCTTGTTTCTCATGGTCTGATAGTCTTTAAGTAACTTTTGGCAAACTCCAAGCATGCTGTCATATGCCTTTTACTGAGGAGTGGCTTCCGTCTGGCCACTCTACCATAAAGGTCTGATTGGTGGAGTGCTACAGCAATGGTTGTCCTTCCAGAAGGTTCTCCCATCTCCACATTGGAACTCTGGAGCTCTGCCAGAGTGACCAACGGGTTCTTGGTCACCTCCCTGACCAAGGCCCTTCTCTCCCTGATTGCTCAGTTTGGCCAGGCGGCCAGCTCTAGGAAGAGTCTTGGTGGTTCCAAAATTCTTTCATTTAAGAATGATGGAGGCCACTGTGTTCAATGTTGCATAATGTTTTTGGTACTCTTCCACAGACCTGTGCCTCGACACAATCCTGTCTCGGAGCTCTAAGTCCAATTCCTTTGACCTCATGACTTGGTTTTTGCTCTGACATGCACTGTCAACTGTGTGAGCTTATATAGACAGGTGTGTGGCTTTCCAAATCATGTCCAATCAATTGAATTTACCACAGGTGGACTCCAATCAAGTTGTAGAAACATCTCGAGGATGATTAATGGAAACAGGATGCACCTGAGCTAAATTTCGAGTCTCATAGCAAAAGGTCTGAATACTTACGTAAATAAGGTATTTCTGTTTTTTAGAACAATCTGTTTCGCTTTGTCATTGTGGGGTATTGTTTGTAGATTGATGATATATTTTTTTATTTAATCAATTTTAGAATAAGGCTGCAACATGGTGACAGAAACAAGAGAAAGAAGAAGGGAATGTAATTAACCATCTCTGGGGGGGATTCTATTCCAAGCAGGTATTCTGCCATGCAGAATGTGTCAACACAGGGCTACAGAATGGAGCGGAGAGGTGGGGAGATCTCACAGGTCATCAAGCAGAAAGCCCGGGCCTGTCTGTATTGTAAACCAAACTTCCAATTTTCTCCCTCTATCTTTCTTCATTCTCACTGAAGCTGGAAATTGAGCATGCCACACATATGTGGAGAGGCTAGAGAGGTAGGAGAATAAAAGGTAAACTGCGTTTCATGAGTTTCATTGCTATTTGTTATCTGGCTGTATGTTAAAGGGAAACTTCACTGGTAGTCACTATTTGGGGTGCTTTTATAGTCTCTCTACATAATAATGAGTGATGAGAGAGTTATTAAGACATAATTATACACTATAGCTGTATAAAGTTTGCTGCTTCAGTGTCTTTAGATATTTTTGTCAGATGTTACTATGGAATACTGAAGTATAATTATAAGCATTTCATAAGGGCTTTTATTGACAATTACATGAAGTTGATGCAAAGAGTCAATATTTGCAGTGTTGACCCTTCTTTTTCAAGACCTCTGCAGTCCACCCTGGCCATGCGTCAAATTTAACGTTCTGGGCCACATCCTGACTGATGGCAGCCCATTCTTGCATAATCAATGCTTGAGTTTGTCAAATTTTTTTATTTTTTTTGTCCACCTGCCTCTTGAGGATTGACCACAAGTTCTCAATGGGATTAAAGGTCTGGGGAGTTTCCCTGGACATGGACCCAAAATATCAATGGTTTGTTCCCCGAGCCACTTAGTTATGACTTTTGCCTTGTGGCAAGGGTGCTCCATCATGCTGGAAAAGGCATTGTTTGTCATTAAACTGCTCTGGATGGTAGGGAGAAGTTGCCTCTGGAGGATGTGTTGGTACCATTCTTATTCATGGCTGTGTTCTTAAGCAAAATTGTGAGTGAGCCCACTTCCTTGGCTGAGAAGCAACCCCACACATGAATGGTCTCAGGATGCTTTCAGCTGTGGCATGACACAGGACTGATGGTAGCGCTCACCTTGTCTTCTCCAGACAAGCTTTTTTCCGGATGCCCCAAACATCGGATAGGGAATTCATCAGACAAATGACTTTACCCCAGTCCTCAGCAGTCCAATCCGTGTACCTTTTGCAGAATATCAGTCTGTCCCTAGATGTTTTTCCTGAGAGAAGTGGCTTTTTCTTTCTGCCCTTCTTTGATACCAGGCCATCCTCCAAAAGTCTCGCCTCACTGTGCGACAGATGCACTCACACCTGCCTGCTTCCATTCCTGAGCAAAGTCTTGTACTGGTGGTGCCCCGATCCCGCAGCTGAATCAACTTTAGGAGACGGTACTGGCGCTTGCTGGACTTTCTGGCGCCCTGAAGCCTTGTTCACAACAATTGAACCGTCTCCATTGAAGTTCTTGATGATCAGATAAATGGTTGATTTAGGTGCAATCTTATTAGCAAGCAATATCCTTGCCTGTGAAGTCCGTTTGTGTATTTTTGACACCATTTATTTCACTAGGCAAGTCAGTTAACCTGTCTAGCCCCGCCCACATTCACCTGAAAAGGCAGCGCGCGAAATTCTAAATATATTTTTTGGAAATATTTATCTTTCACACATTAACAAGTCCAATACAGCAAATGAAAGATAAACATCTTGTGAATCCAGCCAACATGTCGATTTTTTAAATGTTTTACAGCGAAAACACCACGTATATTTATGTTAGCTCACCACCAAATACAAAAAAGCACAGACATTTCTTTCACAGCACAGGTAGCTTGCACAAAACCAACCAAACTAACCAAGAACCAACCAAACCTAACAAGAACAACTTCATCAGATGACAGTCTTGTAACATGTTATACAATAAATCTATGTTTTGTTCGAAAAATGTGCATATTTCAGGATAAATCATAGTTTTACATTGCAGCTACCATCACAAAATAGCACCGAAGCAGCCAGAATAATTACAGAGAGCAACGTGAAATTCCTAAATACTCATCATAAAACATTTATGAAAAATACATGGTGTACAGCAAATGAAAGACAAACTTGTTGTGAATCCAGCCAATATTTCAGATTTTTTTAAGTGTTTTACAGCGAAAACACAAATAGCATTATATTAGCTTACCACAATAGCCAAAAACACAACCCATTTATCAGCAGCAAAAGTTAGCGATCGCAAAAAAACAGCAAAAGATATATAATTTTTCACTAACCTTGACAAGCAAATACAACATGTATTTTTAGTAAAGTTTATGATGAGTTAGTTGGTCAGAATAGGTGAGTGTCAGAAATATATCCGGAGATTCTGGAAAAAAGTTGCTACATTTTCACAATGTATGACCACGGATTTCAGCTCTAAATAGATTTTTCACTTTCTGACAGGAAGTTTGCTGCAAAATGAGTTCTGTTTTACTCACAGATATAATTCAAACGGTTTTAGAAACTTGAGAGTGTTTCCTATCCAATAGTAATAATAATATGCATATTGTACGAGCAAGAATAGAGTACGAGGCCGTTTAAATTGGGCACGATTTTTTCCCAAAGTGAAAACAGCGCCCTCTATCCCAAACAGGTTAACGAGAGAATCACTGACATGATACCAGCTGGTCCTTTTGTGCCAGTGCTGAAATCCAGTGGAAATGTTTTTGGGGGATTCAGTTAATTTGCATGGCAAAGAGGGACTTTGCAATTAATTGCAATTCATCTGATCACTCTTCATAACATTCTGGAGTATATGCAAATTGCCATCATACAAACTGACGCAGCAGACTTTGTGAAAATTAATATTTGTGTCATTCTCAAAACTTTTGGCCAAGACTGTATGTTAGAATGTTCACGCCGGGAGAGTTCAACCAATGACGTCATTGGTTGATTGAGCCTGCTATACTTCCTTGTTCCCACCCTCGAATGCAGACCTATCAAAACTGGGTGGTACTAGTTTATAGGTTCATGGGAGCTATTTTACCGTGCACTGTCTATCCGAGACCTCTAAATAATTAGCTACAACAACTAGGTTTCCAGTAAAGCATCGATATTCATGTCATCACAATAAGACCCTTGATATTTATTGTAAAGGAGCATCAAGCTCATCACTGTGCACTTTCACCACCGTGTGAAGTTCATCATAACTTATTTCATCTGTAGCCTAATAAACGGCTTGCTTTCATCATTTGTCATACTTGACTCCAAGTTTACTTCGATAAGATGGTTATTATATCAATATTTGGGCATAAAAGCGTTTCCACCAACAGTTCTCGCATAATTAATTTTACAGACAGAAAAAGATCCCACCTTGTACTTCACTCGTATAAAAAGGATGGAAACCTGGTTATAGGCTGATGATTCCTCTTTCCAAAAAGAGCTGGATGACTATTTTTGTTGAATGTTATTTTACATATGAACATACAGTACATCCCTATTTATTTGAGCCGGAATACACTGAAGAAGAGTTGAGACTGCGAGAAAAATAATTGCGAGACAAGCAAGCGGCTGTGGCAGCCTAGAGAGTGTGTGATCACGCTCTCCGCAGCCAATGAGAGTAAGACCTTTAAACAGTTCAACATTCACAAGGCTGCTGGGCCAGACGGATTACCAGGACGTGTACACCGAGCATGCCCTGACCAACTGGCAAGTGTCATTTTCAACCTCTCCCTGTCTCCCTGTCTCTAATACCAACACGTTTCAAGCAGACCAGCATCGTCCCTGTGCCCAAGAAAACTAAGATAACCTACCTAAATGACTACCGACCCGTATCACTCACGTCTGTGGCCATGAAGTGCTTTGAAAGGCTGGTCATGGCTCACATCAACACCATCATCCCAGAAACCCTAGACCCACTCCAATTTGCATACCGCACCAACAGATTCACAGATGATGCAATCTCTATTGCACTCCACACTGCCCTTTCCCACACGGACAAAAGGAACACTTATGTGAGAATGCTATTCACTGAATACAGCTCAGCGTTCAACACCATAGTGCCCTCAAAGCTCATCACTAAGCTAAGGATACTAGGACTAAACACCTCCCTCTGCAATTGGATCCCAGTCTTCCTGACGGGCCTCCCCCAGGTGGTGAAGGCAGGTAACAACACATCCGCGCTTCAAGTTCCTTGGCCTCCACATCACCAACAAACTAACACTGTCCAAGCACACCAAGACAGTCGTGAAGAGGGCACGACAAAACCTATTCCCCCTCAGGAGACTGAAAAGATTTTGAATGGGTCTTCAGATCCTCAAAAGGTTTTACAGCTACACCATTGAGAGCATCCTGACGGGTTGCATCACTGCCTGGTATGGCAACTGCTCGGCCTCTGACCTCAAGGCGCTACAGGGTAGTGCGTACGGCCCAGTACATCACCCAGGCCAAGCTTCCTCTATCCAGGACCTCTATACCAGGCGGTGTCAGAGGAAGGCCCTAAAAATTGTCAAAGACTCCAGCCACCCTCGGCATAGACTGTTCTCTCTGCTAACGCATGGCAAGCGGTACCGGAGCACCAAGTCTAGGTCCAAGAGGCTTCTAAACAGCTTCTACCCCCAAGCCATAACGTCTCCTGAACAGCTAATCAAATGGCTACCCAGACTATTTGCATTGCCCCCCCCCCCCCCCCCATGCTGCTGCTACTCTCTGTTATTATCTATGCATAGCCACTTTAAGAACTTTACCTACATGTACATAATTACCTCGATTACCTTGACACCGGTGACGCCGCACATTGACACATTGACTCTGTACCGGTACCCCCTCTATATAGCCCCACTATTGTTATTTACTTCTGCTCTTTAATTATTTGTTATTCTTATCTCTTACTTTTTGGGGGGTATTTTCTTCAAACTGCATTGTTGGTTAAGGGCTTGTAAGTAAGCATTTTACTGTAAGGTCTACACCTGTTGTATTCGGCGCATGTGACAAATACAATTTGATTTGATTTGATTTGACCAGCTGGACCAGGACTCAGTAGGGTAAATGACAAACGAGTAAGTTGTTTTGCTTTCGGTAGCTAGCTAGCAATATAAGCTCTCTTTTAACCGAGGCTGTGTTGCTCAGTACCGTACAATTTGGTGATTGATTCGGTCATAACGGGGCTTGCTTGAACCACTACAAGCCTAGCTAGCCAAGTTTAGCTAGCTCGCTGTGTTGTTTGCTATACCTAAAATGTACTGTAGTCCAGTGGAGGCTGCTGAGGGGTTTACTCCAGTGAGTATTGTGCTTTTATAACAGCTTTGGCTGTCCTGGCTTGTTTCAAAGTCAGATGATGTTGAGCTTGAACTTATTCCAGGCTGACAGCTTTCATCCAATGGGTCATAGGCTCTGTACTGCTAAAGCTGGTGTCAATGTCATCATCAGTAGCAGCAGGATGAGTCTGTAGGACACACAGTAGTCAGTGATTAGTCTGTAGGACACACAGTAGTCAGTGATTAGTCTGTAGGACACACAGTAGTCAGTGATGAGTCTGTAGGACACACAGTAGTCAGTGATTAGTCTGTAGGACCCAGAGTAGTCAGCGATTAGTCTGTAGGACCCAGAGTAGTCAGCGATTAGTCTGTAGGACCCAGAGTAGTCAGCAATTAGCCAACATTTTACTACTTTGCCCTCATCAATACACACTCAAACAATGCAATATATCCACCCACCTCCCTCAATATATCTTGCATACTAATCTTTACACATACCCACCCCAAAAGACAAATAACGGTGCAGTACTGCAGTGGTTTGCAGAATGGCATCTCGGAATGCACAACTCGTATGTGCTTGCATACGACCACACTGGGTTCCACTCCGAACAGCTAAAAACAAGAAGCAGCGGCTCTAGTGGGCACTGTGATCACCAACACTGAACAATTGAGGAGTGCAAAAACAATGCCTGGAACATGACAGGGAGTTCAGTTTACTTGAGTGGCCTGCGCAGTCCCCAGACCTCAATCCAATAGAGCATCTTATGGGATGAGATGGAACGGGCTGTTGGCAGCATGAATGTACCGTCTTCCAATCTGCAGCAACTGCATGATGCCATCGTGTCAGCATGGACAAACATCCATGTGGAATGTTTCAGACACCTTGTAGAATGCCCCAAAGAATTCAGGCACTTCTGGAGGAAAAGGGGGGCCTGACCCGGTAATAGATGGGTGTAACTAATATACTGGTGAGTGTACATATACAGTGCCATAAAGTAAGTATTCATACCCCTTTTCTTTTTTCACATTTTTGGGTGTTACAGCTGGAACTTAAAATGGATTAATTTTAGATTTTTTGTTGCTGGCCTAAACACAATACCCCATAATGTCAAAGTGGAATTACAAACACATTTTTACAAATTAATAAAACATTTAAGGGCGAAATGTCTTGAGTCAATAAGTATTCAACCCTTTTGTTATGGTAAGCCTGAATAAGTTCAGGAGTACAATTTTGCAAAAAAAGTCACATGGACTCACTTTGTGAGCAATTATGGTGTTGAACATGATCTTTGTAACCCACACATACAATTACCTGTTAGGGCCCTCAGTCGAGCAGCGAATTTCAAACACAATTCAACCACAAAGGCCAGAGAGGTTTTCCAATGTCTCGCAAAGAAGGACACGTCTGTAGATGGGCAAAAAAAAAAGCAGACATTGACTATCCCTTTAAGCATGGTGAAGTTATTAATTACACTATAGATGGCGTATCAATACACCTTGTCACTACGAAGATACAGGCGTCCTTCCTAACTCAGTTGCCTTAGAGGAAGGAAACCCCTCAGGGATTTCACCATGAGCCCAATGGTGACTTACTGTTACCGAGTTTATTGGCTATGACAGGATAAAACTGAGGATGGATCAACAACATTGTAGTTACTCCACAATACTAACTTAATTGACAGAGTGAAAAGAAATTGAAGCCTGTACGTAATAAAACATATTCCAAAACATGCATCCTGTTTGCAACAAGGCACTAAAGTAGTAATAATGCAACAACAAAAAATACTGCAAAAAATGTGCAAAAGCAATTAACTGTTTGTCCTGAATACAAAGTGTTTTGTTTGGGGCAAATCCAATACGACACATTACTGAGTACCATTCTCCATAATTTCCAGCATAGTGGTGGCTGCATCATGTTATGGGTATGCTTGTTATCGTTATGGACTGGGGAATTTTCAGGATAAAAAGGAAACTGAATGGAGCTAAGCACAGGCAAAATCCTAGTGGAAAACTTGGTTCAGTCTGCTTTCCACCAGACACTGGAAGATTTATTCACCTTTCAGCAGAACAATAACCTAAAACACAAGGCCAAATCTACACTGGAGTTGCCTACCAAGAACACAGGGAATGTTCCTGAGTGGCCGAGTTACAGTTTTGACTTAAATATACTTGAAAATCTATGGCAAGGCCTGAAAATGGCTGTCTAGCAATGATCAACAACAATTTTAAAGAGTTTGAAAAATGTTGCAAAGAATAATGGGCAAATGTTGCACAACCCAGGTGTGGAAAGACTCACAGCTGTAATCACTGCCGAAGGTGCTTCTACAAAGTATTGACTCAGGGGTGTGAATACTTATGTTAATTAGATATTTCTATATTTAATGTACAATACATTTGCAAACATTTACAAAAACATGATTTCACTTTGTCTTTATGGGGTATTGTGTGTAAATCGGTGAGAAAAGAAAAACAATTGAATCCATTTTGGCTGTAACATAACAACACTTGGGACATGTATACTTTCTGAAGGCACTGTAAAACACAGGGAAATCATGTTTTTGACTGCATTGGGTCTTTAAGTTGAAAACTAATCAGACTAATTGTTGGTCTCTACAATAGAGGGCTGTTCGCTTGTTGACGGTGTGATGTTATACGAACCGTCGGTAGGTGACTGACAGCAGTAATTTTAGCCCGTTTCTACATGTAGAATCGGTTTGTGCTAAATTTGGTAATTACGGCCGGCACTCTGTTCAGAGGTGCTACGCTTAGTTCTCTTGGCCAGCAGACGCTCAAAAGATCCTACTGGTCCTTTAGGGGAGACAAGCCATGATGTGCTGCTGGAACGTGTGACACTACCGTAGACTTCTCTGTAACACCACAATTGCAACTCTCTCTCTGTCTTTGTCTCGCAAATGTCACTGACTCCTCCTACCGCCTGGTAATCAAATCCAGAGCATTTCTCACTCAATACCTGACAAGGTGAAAAATAGTCCTCCATCATTTTCTCCTTACAAGGAATCACTCACAGCTGAAAAGGCAAGCAAGCGAATGTACAATCCTATAGAAGGCCACACACATAATACTCTACTCTTATAAACACACACACACAACACACACCACGCACGCACCGCACGCACGCACGCACGCACGCGCACATACGCACACAACACACACACACACACACACACACACACACACACACACACACACCACACACACACACACACACACACACACACACACACAAACACACACACACACACACACACACACCAGCATTAACTCTTTGCTGAAATTACCCAATAAAGCCCACTGAGAGAAATAACACCCATGTTAGCCAGAAAATGACAGTGGGGCTAAATTGCAGGGCCTTGGAGAGGCTCCCTGTGAGTGTGTTGGCGTGGGTGAGTGTGTGTGTGTGCATGTGTGTGCATATGCGTGTGTGTGTCCAGGTCCCCTGGTGCTTTGATTGACAGCTCCATTGGAGGGACTGAGCCTTCCTCCTGCCAGTCTGGAGACAAGAGAGCAGCCTTGGCAGAAAGTGTATGGAGGCGCAAAGAGAGAGAGAGGAGAGAAAGTGAGGAGTCAGACTAAAAGCTGAGTCTTTGTGCAAAAGCATGGCAACTTGGACAGATGTCCCATTCACTTTCCCCTTGTTGAGGCATGTCACTATTATGTCTTGGACCCCGACCTTGTAGTGTCGAGTCAGAGCAATGGAATACCCATGGGTGCAGTTAACGGAAAAACACCTCTGTGAGTTAAGCCACTGTGTGCATGTTGGTGTATGTGGAGATAGAGGCCAGAGCTTCAGTGTGTGTGTGTGTGTGTGTGTGTGTGTGTGTGTGGTGTGTGTGTGTGTGTTGGGTGTGTGGCGTGGTGCGGTGCGTGCGTGCGTGCGCGCGTGCGTGCGCGCGTGCGTGTGTGTGTGTGTACTTATGTACCGTATGTATGTACACTGATCAAAAATATAAATGCAACATGCAACAATTTAAAAGGTTTTACTGAGTTACAGTTCATGTTAGGAAATCAGTCAACTGAAATATATTCATTTGGCCCTAATGACTGGGAATACAGATATGCATCTGTTGGTCACAGGTACCTTTTTTTAAAGTAGGGGAATGGCTCACAAAACCAGTCTGTATCTGGTGTGAACACCATTTGCCTCATGCAGCGCGGCATCTTTCATGCGTAGAGTAGATCAGGCTGTAGATTGTGGCCTGTGGAATGTTGTCCCACTCCTCTTCAATGGCTGTGCGAAGTTGCTGGATATTGGTGGGAACTGGAACACGCTGTTGTAAACGTCAATCCAGAGCATCCCAAACATGCTCAATTAGTGACATGTCTGATGAGTATGCAGACCATGGAAGAACTTGGACATTTTCAGCTTCCAGGAATTGTGTACAGATCCTTGTGACATGGGGCTGTGCATTATCATCCTAAAACAAGAGGTGATGTTGATAAAATGCAATTGTGTTCGTTGTCTGCAGCTAATGCCTGCCCATACCATAACCCCACCGTGGGGCGCTCTGTTCATAATATTGTCATCAGCAAACCACTCGCCCACACAAGTCCATACACGTTGTCTGCCATCTGCCTGTTACAGTTGAAACCAGGATTAATCCGTGAATTGCACACTTCTCCAGTGTGCCAGTAGCCATCAAAAGTGAGCATTTTCCCACTGTTACAACGCCAAACGGCAGTCAGGTCAAGAGCCTGGTGAGGACGACAAGCATAAAGATGAGCTTCCCTGAGAGGGTTTCCAACAGTTTGTGCAGAAATTCTTTGGTTGTGCAAACCCACAGTTTCGTCAGCTGTCTGGGTGGCTGGTCTCAGACGATCCCGCAGGTGAAGATGCCGGATGTGGAGGTCCAGTTGAGACATCTGTGGCATTATGTTGTGTTACAAAACTTCTTGATATGCCACATCTCTCAAGTGGATGGATAATCAGGAGAAATGCTTACTAACAGGGATGTAAATAAATTTCTGCCCCAAATTTTTGAGAAATAGATTTTTTGTGCTTATGGATTATTTCTGGGATCTAATATTTCAACTCCTGAAACATGGGACCAGCACTTTATATGTTGCATTCATATTTTTGTTCAGTGTTTTGTGTGTTTATTTTATTTTAATTTAATTTTAATTTTATATATTTCACCTTTATTTAACCAGGTTGGCTAGTTGAGAACAAGTTCTCATTTACAATTGCGACCTGGCCAAGATAAAGCAAAGCAGCTCGACACATACAACAACACAGAGTTACACATGGAGTAAAACAAACATACAGTCAATAATACAGTAGAAAAATAAGTCTATATACAATGTAAGCAAATGAGGTGAGATAAGGGAGGTAAAGGCAAAAAAAAGGCCATGGTGGCGAAGTAAAGACAATATAGCAAGTAAAACACTGGAATGGTAGATTTGCAGTGGAAGAATGTGCAAAGTAGAGATAGAAATAATGGGGTGCAAATGAGCTAAATAAATAAATAAATACAGTAGGGAGAGAGGTAGTTGTTTAAGCTAAATTATAGATGGGCTATGTACAGGTGCAGTAATCTGTGAGCTGCTCTGACAGCTGGTGCTTAAAGCTAGTGAGGGAGATAAGTGTTTCCAGTTTCAGAGATTTTTGTAGTTCATTCCAGTCATTGGCAGCAGAGAACTGGAAGAAGAGGCGGCCAAAGGAAGAATTGGTTTTGGGGGCGACCAGAGAGCTATACCTGCTGGAGCGCGTGCTACAGGTGGGTGCTGCTATGGTGACCAGCGAGCTGAGATAAGGGGGGACTTTACCTAGCAGGGTCTTGTAGATGACCTGGAGCCAGTGGGTTTGGCAACGAGTATGAAGCGAGGGCCAGCCAACGAGAGCGTACAGGTCGCAGTGGTGGATAGTATATGGGGCTTTGGTGACAGAACGGATGGCACTGTGATAGACTGCATCAAATTTATTGAGTAGGGTATTGGAGGCTATTTTGTAAATGACATCGCCGAAGTCGAAGATCGGTAGGATGGTCAGTTTTACAAGGGTATGTTTGGCAGCATGAGTGAAGGATGCTTTGTTGTGAAATAGAAAGCCAATTCTAGATTTAACTTTGGATTGGAGATGTTTGATGTGAGTCTGGAAGGAGAGTTTACAGTCTAACCAGACACCTAGGTATTTGTAGTTGTCCACATATTCTAAGTCAGAACCATCCAGAGTAGTGATGTTGGATGGGCGGGCAGGTGCAGGCAGCGATCGGTTGAAGAGCATGCATTTAGTTTTACTTGTATTTAAGAGCAATTGGAGGCCACGGAAGGAGAGTTGTATGGCATTGAAACTCATCTGGAGGGTTGTTAACACAGTGTCCAAAGAAGGGCCAGAAGTATACAGAATGCTGTCTTCTGCGTAGAGGTGGATCAGAGACTCACCAGCAGCAAGAGCGACATCATTGATGTATACAGAGAAGAGAGTCGGTCCAAGAATTGAACCCTGTGGCACCCCCATAGAGACTGCCAGAGGCCCGGACAACAGGCCTTCCGATTTGACACACTGAACTCTATCAGAGAAGTAGTTGGTGAACCAGGCGAGGCAATCATTTGAGAAACCAAGGCTATCGGGTCTGCCGATGAGGATGTGGTGATTGACAGAGTCGAAAGCCTTGGCCAGGTCAATGAAGACGGCTGCACAGTATTGTTTCTTATCGATGGAGGTTAATATATCGTTTAGGACCTTGAGCGTGGCTGAGGTGCACCCATGACCAGCTCTGAAACCAGATTGCATAGCGGAGAAGGTATGGTGGGATTCAAAATGGTCGGTAATCTGTTTGTTGACTTGGCTTTCGAAGACCTTAGAAAGGTAGGGTAGGATAGATATAGGTCTGTAGCAGTTTGGGTCAAGAGTGTCCCCCCCTTTGAAGACGGGGATAACCGCAGCTGCTTTCCAATCTTTGGGAATCTCAGACGACACGAAAGAGAGGTTGAACAGGCTAGTAATAGGGGTTGCAACAATTTCGGTAGATCATTTTAGAAAGAAAGGGTCCAGATTGTCTAGCCCAGCTGATTTGTAGGGGTCCAGATTTTGCAGCTCTTTCAGAACATCAGTTGACTGGATTTGGGAGAAGGAGAAATGGGGAAGGCTTGGGCGAGTTGCTGTGGGGGGTGCAGTGCTGTTGACCGGGGTAGGGGTAGCCAGGTGGAAAGCATGGCCAGCCGTAGAAAAATGCTTATTGAAATTCTCAATTATAGTGGATTTATCGGTGGTGACAGTGTTTCCTGTCCTCAGCGCAGTGGGCAGCTGGGAGGAGGTGTTCTTATTCTCCATGGACTTTACAGTGTCCCAGAACTTTTTTGAGTTTGTGTTGCAGGAAGCAAATTTCTGCTTGAAAAGGCTAGCCTTGGCTTTTCTAACTGCCTGTGTATATTGGTTTCTAGCTTCCCTGAAAAGTTGCATATCACGGGGGCTGTTCGATGCTAATGCAGAACGCCATAGGATGTTTTTGTGTTGGTTAAGGGCAGTCAGGTCTGGAGAGAACCAAGGGCTATATCTGTTTCTGGTTCTACATTTCTTGAATGGGGTATGCTTATTTAAGATGGTGAGGAAGGCATTTAAAAAAAATAACCAGGCATCCTCTACTGACGGGATGAGATCAATATCATTCCAGGATACCCCGGCCAGGTCGATTAGAAAGGCCTGCTCGCTGATGTTTTTCAGGGAGCGTTTGACAGTGATGAGTGGAGGTCGTTTGACCGCTGACCCATTACGGATGCAGGCAAAAATTGTCCGATAGATAGACCTATTCAGATAGCAGCTGATAAGACAGCTAACGATTAGCGGGCCCCAGATGGGCGTTCAGGTAACGTTGCGACGGAGGGGCCAGTTGGATAACTCCCTCGGGCAGATAACGTCAGTAGTCCAGTTGTAAAGGCCCGGTGGGGCTCCGCATCGGCAGTAAAACGGGTCCGGATAGGTGATTGTAGCCCAGGAGTGGCTGATGGAACTCTTCAGCTGGCTAGCTCTGGAATAATTGATGTTCGCTCCGGGATCGACGTAAGCCAATAGTCACACGGATAGCCGCTAGCTAGCTGTGAGATCCGGGTGTAAATGTCCAGAGCTTGCGGTTGAAATCCGGGGATATGAAGAGAAAAATAGGTCCTGTATGTTCTGGTCTGAGTCGCGTAGTACAAGACTGGCGATAGCTTATCGAGCTAAAGGATAGCTGATGACCACAAACCGTGGTTAGCTGAATACTAACGTTAGCCAGTAAACTGGCTAGCTTCTGGCTAGCTTCTGGTTAGCTTCTGGTTAGCTTCTGGCTAGCTTCTGCCTAGCTTCTGGTTAGCTTCTGGCTAGCTTCTGGCTAGCTTCTATTGTGGATTTCAGATTTGAGGTAAATAATACTTTTTTTTAAATAATTGGTGAGGCGGGTTGTAGGAGAGTGTTTGGAAGTTGAGTTTTTGGAAAAGAAAATATATAAAAGATATGCGAAGAAAGATGTAAATATATATATATACACGGGACACGACAAGACGAGGACAAACGACGTCTGACTGCTATGCCATCTTGGGACAATATCACAGCTTGACTTTGAAATTTGACGTTTGGCCACGTGTTTCCAAATGTCTACGGGTGAAGTCAAGGTAAAAGTAGAGTTTTGACACTATTACCTAAAGGACGACAAACTGAAAGCATTTTTTATGCATATTAACAAACGTGTACACCCTGGAATTAGAATGCATGGTATTGAATGAGAGAAAACACCCGGGCCACGGGAGTCAATCTGTCAAATTAGAAAGCAAGTCTATTTTTGATGCGTCTATGTAGCTACATGAATAATGCCTGTAAAATGAATGGATAAATTGCCAGAAAATAGACTGTTTGTGCATTGTTACATCTGGGAACGTATAGATAAAACATGTGTATTTAGTGTTAACAATAACGTTATGCCTACTACCTGTGTTGATTTCGATCACAGGTATATAGCCTAGGCAGGCTTCAGCCTCGAGGAACTCTGATTTCAAGAGAAAATACTGTTAGTAGAAAGAACCAGACTAGCTAAATTCTTTATAAACTGCTCAGGTGTATTAACTACAACTGTCCTCACCTTGGTGAGCTAACATAACAACTGTTTAGAGTAGGCAGGTACGACGGTTCCCATAGGACATATGTGAGTCAAAAGGAACACAACAATCATTCACAAGGGCCACATAGAGAACATAACAAATACAACTGTTTTATTACAGATTCTCATGACAATTAAGTTGCTATAAGCTAAGCAGTGTGTGAATTGACGCTCTGTACTCGTGCGCGCGAATTGTGCTGGCGTCTCTCCGTGTGATTTGGGTTTAACACTGGTGTCGGGCTGGGGGTTTCACATCTTGTTAAGTTAAGGGATCAGGTTTGGGATAGGGCTAAAATAGGGTTAAGTTTAGGAATTCCGAGTGGTTAAGGGTTCAAATTTGGGATAGGATTCAAACACAAAAACAGCACTGTGATTGAGCACTCAGCCCTCGGCGACTGAGTAAGGCTTTTATGCCCATCCACAACGCCTTAGCAACCGCCAGCCTACTTTAAAGTAATAGCGCTCACTGCTGCCCCTAGTGGCTGGTTTTCAAGGCATTCTAGACATTCTTGGGACCTGGATGGACGTCTAACTTCGACTTCAAACTAGAGCCATCTCCCTGGTGTATGTGCCTGTGTGAGTGAATATGTGTATGAAGTAGACCTTCACGTATGTCACAGCCTGGCAGAGAGAGGTTGTGACTAAACTCTGTTCACTACCATAGATCTGACTCCACCACCCAAGGTTTACACCAAGAGCATAGGGAACTCTGAATAACTCAGAACATAGGCCAGCCACACAGGTTATTTGAGAATAGGCATGATTGGAAATATATTAAATTAAGTCAGAGGTAGGTAACAGGTCCCAAATTAATTTATCTCTGAACTTCCGCTTCCGAAACCAAATTAGTTTAAGTTTGGCAAACAAAATGGAAGAAGTATATAACGCAAAACAATCAAACAACCATTAAATCAATCAAAAACAGGTCTCATTGCAGGTGGAAGGAAAGCATAGCGCAACTTTAACTTTGACTTAAGTCATCATTCCATCAAAGTAATAGTTCTCTTAGCAAAACCAAGGCAACAAAGGAGCCCTGCCACAGCTTCAAACCTAGCTTCCTTCTCACCTGCACCTTCCCCTGGGCGGCCGCACCTTAAACAGAGGAATCAAAGATTCTAAAGGGGCAAGTAAAATGGAGCGAATCACAGTACTCCATTAATCAATAAATTAGCAAGCACTAAATTAGCATAACGTAAGCTGAAACGTGCACAGTGTGTTCATGCGTGCATACAGTACATTCATTCTGTGCATGTGTGTTTGTGTCTGTCTGTGTAAATTACTGAGTTAAAGTGAGTCTGGATAGCACCACCTGGCTCTATTTACTCTGTTATGAGACTGGATGTGAACATAAACCATATTAGACTTCACCCCAAGCTGGAAATATACCAGGTGTCACCCTTTATTTTGTCCCGAAGTAGAAAATATACCAGGTGTCACTCTCTATTCTGTCTGAGCTCTCAGTGATTGGTTCCTACGTTTCGTTGTGCTAAAAGTGTGGTCTTTTTCCACATCATGCGGGGAGGGGGAGCGCTTTAGAGGGCGGACAGCCAGGAAACCCATCATGGGACCATCTGAGCATGCCGAAACACAAATACAGGATGTGTCCCTAGCCAGCTGCTTAGTTAGTAGGGACATGTTTTTAAAAGCTTGTGACAGACAGGGTGGGCCTATACTGTGTAGCCTGGTGCCAAGTCTGTCTGTCTGTACATTAGAGCCAACTACTATGGTCATTCTCATGCCAAACATAGTAATTTCTGTGCTGTTGCATGTAGGTGGCTTCATCCCAGAACTGTTCTTGATGTCTTGCCAAACATTTGGCATGACAATGACCAATTTTAGTTGGCTCTACAGTACAAGACAAACAGATCTGGGACCAGGCTACAACACAGACACAGACAGGTTTCCCAGCATTCCAGAGGTTTCAACCTGGCTACAGAGACAAAGCCTCTGATATGTGTTTGGCACTTGGTTCTAACACTCACAACACTAAACGTATCTGGCACACACCTATCTAATGCTAACTATATCTGCATCCAAAACCTGGCAGGAAATCCCTGCTTGACAAGATTATTGCCACAAAAAAACAGACAATGTCGATTCAAAATAAAATATATCTGCTTACGGTTTGATCTACCGGTATTCCTATTGTTATGACTACCTCATTAGATTTAGAAATGGTGAACATGGGATGAGGACAATTGGTTAACAGTAACAGTACACAAACACCAGTGCTTTGATTATCTTCATGGCTACTGAAAACAGACAGGCCGGCTGATTCCTGAGATCTTTGCTTTATCAAATGTCAACACTGAGATGTCCTTGCTCCTCACCACACGCAGCACGGCTAGTAGGTGTGTGTCTGGCTAGCCAGGCTAGCAGGTGTGTGTCTGGCTAGCCAGGCTAGCAGGTGTCCTGAGGAAAGGTCATATGACCCATTACCCAGGGGCGTTGCAGAAACCCCTCAATCGGAGCGGGAATTTAAGCTGTCCATATCCGACACACACACACACACACACACACACACACTCAAACACATGCCATAGAGGAAGCTGTGGTGGCCAGATCCCTGTCATTATGCAGACTCTCCATCCAAAGCTAGGAGAGGGAGGAGATCGTTCCCTCCCCCAGTAATGTGTTTGCCATTTCCAGCCTGCAGGTCTTGTGTTTGTGCAGAGGGACAGGGAATTGCAAATGGAGCCTCTTCTTTCCCCCTTCCTGCCGCTGACATTTTCTGTGGATTCCTGAAGGTCATCATTTGAAAGAAACGTGTCAATATGCTAAATGTATTCCTCTTTGTCTTGTCCTGTCTGTGGTGATAACCTCAGTGGTGATTTTTCCTGGGATTTACAGCAATAAAAATCAATCCAGAGTTTTAAAAGGTACAGTACTAAAAACTATGTGAGAACACATGATGAAGCCCCACATTGAAAAATCCCTGAGAAAACGACTAAACAAAAAATTCATCCCATTTTGAACATAATCAGTGGTTCCTCATCACCCTTCTGTATGAGTTAGCGGTTAATGCTAGCCTGATCTGTTGTTTGTTAGTATGCGGTTAGGTCTAGCTTGCAGCATTTGGGTAAAGGGCTATAGCCTGATCTATGCTGTTATGGCTAGCCTTATCTACAGGATGTGGTTATGGCTAATCTGATCTATACGGTTAGGGTTAGCATAACCTATGCAGTTAGGGCTAACCTGATCTCTACAGTTAGGGCTAACCCGATCTCTACAGTTAGGGCTAACCTGATCTCTACAGTTAGGGCTAACCTGATCTCTACAGTTAGGGCTAGCCTGATCTCTACAGTTAGGGCTAACCTGATCTCTACAGTTAGGGCTAACCGTTAGGGCTAGCCTGATCTCTACAGTTAGGGCTAGGCTGATCTCTACAGTTAGGGCTAGGCTGATCTCTACAGTTAGGGCTAGGCTGATCTCTACAGATTAGGCTAGGCTGATACTGGCTAGACCAGTTAGGGCTAGGCTGATCTCTACAGTTAGGGGCTAGGCTGATATGTTGTCTCCAGTTGAGAGAGGCTTGGAGGCTCAGCCCTCCTGCCCTTCCGTTAACACAGGGGCTTCAGTGGAGAGAGCTAATAACAAATGTGTCAAGCCTCCGCTGCTCTGATAAACAAACGAGGGCTAGGGCCATCTCCTCCTTCCTCTCCCTTTCATTTTCCCTTTCATTTTTCCATCCCTCTCTCTCTGCACATCCTCCCCAATTCCTCCCACCGGGGCTAGCCTCCTTTCTGCGAGCGTAATCCGCCATGCTGCCATGATAATCTCACCACCGCACTCGTGTGCGCACACACACCCGCATGAATGCATGCACGCACGCACACCAGTACCACCACCCCAAACCCGAGCCAAAACATCACCAATCCTTATATTTTCCAAAGGCAAAATGCTGAATTGCTTCGTTGTGATAGCGAGCTCCCCAATGCACAGATCTATCATCCCTCCATCTATCCCTCCATCTATCCCCTCTATCCCTCAATCTATCCATCCATCTCATTCCATCTATCCCTCCATCTATCCCCATTCTATCCCTCATCTATTCCCCTCTTCTTATTCCCATCTATCCCTCCATCTATCCCCATCTATCCCTCATCTATCCCTCCATCTATCCCTCCATCTATTCCCCATCTATCCCTCATCTATCCTCCATCTATCCCCATCTATTCCTCCATCTATTCCCCATCTATCCCTCCATCTATCCCTCCATTGATCCCCATCTATCCCTTCATCTATCCTCCATCTATCCCTCATCTATCCCCATCTATCCCCATCTATCCCTCCATCTTCCCATCTATCCCTCCATCTATCCCTCCATCTATCCCATATCTATCACTCATCTATCCCTCCATCTATCCCCATATATCCCTCCATATATCCCTCCATCTATCCTCATCTATCCCTCCATCTATCCCTCCATTCTATCCCCATCTATCCCTCCATCTATCCCCCATCTATCCCTTCATCTAACCTCATCTATTCCCCATATATCCCCTCCATCTATCCCCATCTATCACCATCTATTCCTCCATCTATCCCCATCATCCCTCCATCTATCCCTAACATCTATCCCCATCTATCCCTTCATTATCCCTCCATCTATCCCCATCTATCCCTTCATCTATTCCCTCCATCTGTCCCATCTATCCCCACTATCCCTCATCTATCCCTCCATCCATCCCCATCTATCCTCCATCTATCCCCATCTATCCCTCCATCTATCCCTTCATCTATCCCTCCATCTATCCCTCCATCTATCCCCATCTACCCTTCATCTATCCCTCCATCTATCCCCCACCTATCCCTCCATCCATCCCCATCTATCCCCATCTACCCCATCTTTCCCATCTATCCCTTCATCTATCCCTCCATCTATCCCCATCTATCCCCATATAATCCCTTCATCTATCCTCCATCTATCCCATCTATCCCTCATCTATCCCCTCCATCTATCCCCATCTATCCCTCCATCTATACCATCTATCCTTCATCTATACCTCCATCTATCCTCATCTATCACTCATCTATCCCTCCATCTATCCCCATCTATCCCTCCATCTATCCCTACATCTATCCCTCCATATATCCCCATCTATCCCCATCCTATCCCTCATCTATCCCTCCATCTATCCCCATCTATCCCCCACTATCCCCATCTATCCCTCCATCTATCCCTACATCTATCCCTCCATATATCCCCATCTATCCCAATCTATCCCTCATCTATCCTCCATATATCCCCATCTATCCCCTCATCTATCCCTCCATCTATCCCCATCTATCCCCATCTATCCCTTCATCTATCCCTCCATTATATCCCCATCTATCCCCATCTATCCCTCATCTAACCCTCCTATATCCCCATCTATCACTCATATATCCCTCCATCATCCCCATCTATCCCCATCTATCCCTTCATCTATCCCTCCATATATCCCCCTCTATCCCCATCTATCCTATCTATCCCTCCATCTATCCCCATCTATCCCTCCGTCTATCCCCATATATCCTTCATCTATCCCTCCCATCTATCCCCCATCTATCCCTCCATCTAATCCCCATCTATCCACCAAGAAATGTAGATTGGTAAAGAGTTCCCTTCAGCTATTGCTCTAAATAAAACTGTAGATTAAGGTTATTTGTCCTTGGCTTGGGTTGTCTTAGCTGCCCTGAATTTGCCTGTCTGGTTTGGTGATTATGCGTGTTGCTAGTATGTACTAACTGGACTGAAAAAAAAGAAAAAAGAAAAGAAAATCAGTACGTTTTTCCACCCTCTCTCTCTCGCCACATCCTCCCCAATTCCTCCCCACCGGGCTAGCCTCCTTTCTGGCGAGCGTAATCCGCCATCTGCCATGATTAATCTCACCACCGCACCTCAGTTGCGCACACACACCCGCCATGAATGCATGCACGCACGCACACCAGTACCACCACCCAAACCCGAGCCAAAACATCACCCAATCCTTATATTTCCAAAGGCAAAATGCTGAATTGCTTCGTTGTGATAGCGAGCTCCCCAATGACAGATCTCTCTATTCCCTCCATCAATCCCCCATCTATCCCCATCTATCCCTCATCTATCCATCCATCTATTCCCATCTATCCCTCCATCTATCCCCATCTATCCCTCATCTATCCCCCCCATCTATTCCCATCTATCCCCTCCATCTATCCCCATCTATCCCTCGATCTATCCCCATTCAATCCCTCAACTATCCCTCCATCTATCCCTCCATCTATCCCCATCTATCCCTCATCATCCCTCCATCTATCCCCATCTATTCCTCCATCTATCCCCATCTTATCCCCCATCTATCCCCATCTATCCCTTTCAATCTACTAACCTCATCTATCCCCATCTAATCCCTCCATCTATCCCCATCTATCACTCATCTTATTCCTCCATCTATCCCCATCTATCCCTCCATCTATCCCACTCTACCCATCTATCCCTTCATCATCCCTCCATCTTTCCCCATCTATCCCCATCTATCCCTCATCTATCCCTCCATCAATCCCCATCTATCCCTCCATCTATCCCCATCTATCCCTCCATCTATCCCTTCATCTAATCCCTCCATCTATCCCCATCTATCCCTTCATCTATCCCTCCATAATCCCCATCTATCCCCCATCTATCCCTCATCTATCCCTCCAATCTATCCCCATCTATCCCTCCATCTATACCCATCCATCCCTTCATTTTATCCCTCCCATCTATCCCCATCTATCCCGCCATCTATCCCCATCTATCCCTCCATCTTCCCCATCTATCCCTCCATATCCCTCCAATCTACCCCCATCTATCCCTCCATCTATCCCCATCTATCCCCATCTATCCTTCCATCTATTCCCATCCATCCCTTCATCTATCCCTCCATTTTTCAATACACATATTCCTCCATCTATCCCTCCATATATCCCCATCTATCCCTCCATATATCCCTCCACATATTCCTCCATCTATCCCTCCATCTATCCCTCCATTATATCCCTCCACTTATTCCTCCTCTATCCCTCATCTATCCCTTAAATTATATCCCTCCACATTATTCCTCCACATATCCCTCCAATCTATCCCTTATATATCCCGTCAAACATATTCCTCCATCTATCCCACCACCTATCCCTCCCATAGTTTCCCCATCTATCCCTCCATATATCCCTCCACATATTCCCCTCATCTATCCCTCCATCTATCCCTTAATATATCCCTCCACATATTCCTCCATCTATCTCTCCATATATCCCCATCTAGTCCCTCCAGCTATCCCTCCATCTATCCCTCCATCTATCTCACCTCCCCCATATATCCACATCTATTCCCTCATCTATCCCTCCAGCTATCCCTTCATCTATCCCTCCATATATCCACATCTATCCTTGACTGGAGAGCCCAGCTTGGGATGTAAACTCCAAGGTGGATTTTTTTGCTTGAGAAATGTATATTGGTAAAGAGTTCCTTCAGCTATTGCTCTAAATAAAACTGTAGATTTAAGGTTATTTGTCCTTGGCTTGGGTTGTCTTAGCTGCCCTGAATTTGCCTGTCTGGTTTGGTGATTATGTGTGTTGCTAGTATGTACTAACTGGCCTGAAAAAAATAAAAAATAAAAGAAAATCAGTAAGACTGGAAAGTCATTTGTTTTCAACATGAAGCCATGAGAGATTCTGATGCATTTGGATAATAATCATACGGTTAGAGCAATGAAGAGGTAATCTGCCAGCCCTGTTTTTGAGCGATTTGGAGCTTTTTTATATCTTTCTTTGCTGCAGATGACCATATAACTGAATAGTACTCTAAATGTGATAGGACCAGGGATTGACCATAAAACTGGACAGTACTCTAAGTGTGATAGGACCAGGGATTGACCATGTAACTGGACAGTACTCTAAGTGTGATAGGACCAGGGATTGGATCACCTGATTCAGTGTGCTAGATGTTACATACTCTAAACATGTCCTTGTAATATGAGGCTAGCCCTAACATGTCCCTTACCCATCTAAACAAGAATCTTTTTTTCAATTTTCGCCTAAAATGACATACCCAAATCTAACTGCCTGTAGCTCAGGACCTGAAGCAAGGATATACATATTCTTGATACCATTTGAAACGAAACACTTTGAAGTTTGGGGAAATGTGAAAGGAATGTAGAATATAACACATTAGATCTGGTAAAAGATAATACAAATATATATATTTTTTGAATCATCATTTTTGAAATGCAAGAGAAAAGCCATAATGTATTATTCCAGCCCAGGGGCAATTTATATTTTGGCCACTAGATGACAGCAGCGTATGTGCAAAGTTTTAGACTGATCCAATGAACCATTGCAATTCTGTTAAAAAATGTATATCAAGACTGCCCAAATGTGCCTAATTGGTTTATTAATACATTTTCAAGTTCATAACTGTGCACTCTCCTCAAACAATAGCATGGTATTATTTCACTGTAATAGCTACTGTAAATGGGGGGGGGGGGGGGGGGGGGTACTGTCACCATCGTTTCTCTATGGTATAGTAGGTCAGGGCGTGACTATGGGGTGATTTAGTATATGTATGTCTATGTTGTTTTCTAGTTTATTATTTCTATGTGGGTATTCTAGTTTTCATATTTCTAGGTTGGTGTGCTTGATATGGTTCCCAATTAGAGGCAGCTGGTTATTGTTGTCTCTAATTGGGGATCACATTTAAGTAGCTGTTTTTCCCACCTGTGTTTATGGGATATTGTTTTGAGTTAGTGCATGTAGCATCTCTGTAGTCACGGTTCGTTGTTAGTTTCTTGTTTATTTGTTTTTGTCTTCGCCAAGTTTCACTTTATTCATTAAATTATGTGGAACTCAACATCCGCTGCGCCTTGGTCCGATATTTATTCCAACGAACGTGACAAGAGTGCAGTTAGATTAACAAGAATGTAAGCTTTCTGCCAATATCAGATATGTCTATGTCCTGGGAAATGTTCTTGTTACTTACAACCTCATGCTAATCACATTAGCCTACGCTAGCTCAACTGTCCAGTGGGGTACCCACCAATCCTGTAGAGGTTAATAACAATATTATCTATGTGTTCTGACCATGATAGAGCTGCGTCCAACATGACGCCTAGTAGTTTTGTTTTTTTCACTTGCTCTACATGCATTCTATTCATCGACAAATTCAATTGGGGATCACCAGCAAGCATATATCTTCAACCAAATACAATACATTTTGCTTTAGAAATGTCAAACACCAATTTGTTCATATCAACCCACTCAGACACCTTTCTTAGTTCACTGCTCAGTACACCTGTTAGCTCATTACATTCTGATGCTGCACTATACATTGTAGAGTCATCAGCATACATGACTACTCTTGTTTGTTCATTACTGAAGGTAAATCACTAGTAAAGATAGAGTAGAGAAGTGGGCCTAGGCAACTTCCTTGAGGAACACCACAGTGTATATCTTTACTGTTTGAAAAGCTACCATTAAAGAACACTTTTTGCCTTCTCCTGGATAGACAGATTTCCATCCAGGATAGAGCTGCAGACTTAAAACCATAGCATTTGAGTTTACCTAGTAACAGTTCATGATCAATTACATCAAAAGCAGCACTGAAATCTAGCAACACTGCACAATCTAACTTCCTGTGATCCATAGTCTTTAACCAATCATCTGTCATTTGTGACAGATAAGGCCGTACTCACAGAATGCCCTTCTTTGTATGTATGCTGGAAACCTGTTATCAGACCATTATATGAGAAATAATCCTTGATTTGTACAGATACTTTTCCAATAATTTACTTAACACAGGCAGCAAGTTTATAGGGCGACTATTAGGACCAATGAATGCAGATTTTTTATCATTAGGTAGTGGAATAACCTTTGACTCTTTCCAGACTTCTGGCCACACCTCATACATCAAGCACTTATTCAAAAATATGTTAGATTGGGGTAGATATTTGGTTAGCTGTAACTCTAAGCAGTTTGGCATCAAGATTATCTGTACCAGGTGACTTGTCATCCGAAAGAGACAACAGAATCCTTTCTACCTCTTCTCTTTCTACTTGACGAAATTTGAACATGCATTGCCTCTCCTTCATGATACAATCTTTTCTGCCCTATTTTCATACAAGAGACCACAGGAAAACGTCTTTGATCAGAGGTTAGTTTGTTTAATAAGGATTGCAAGCCGGATTGCAACCCGGAGTATACACTTACAGTAATTTGCAAGTAACATACTCAGTTCAAAATATGGTGTTTTCCCTTTTTATCCCCTACTGAGATCACCCCGCCTAGGGGGATGTCCCTTAACTTTAATACCATATAAGCTCATAATTAATAGTTGCTAATACAAAAATGTCTCAGCTAGGCGGAGTTCAGCTTATTGTTATTTGCATTTAGTTTCCAAATCCTTCTTCCTCCTATTGCTATCATGTGCTAGCAGAAGTAAGACTGGAACATAGTATCAACAGGAACTGAAAGTATAGTTTCAACAAACAGGCATATGACTTTTGTACAGTTGACCTCTTCATGCACTTACAAAGTCTCTACCTCAAACTAAAACATCAATGTACGTTTGTAATTACAGGTGTTCCTATAATGTACAGATATTATACAATTCCTTTCAGTATATGACATGGAGCCATCAATTGGAATCATAGCATTCCTCAAATTGTCCACTTTGCCTGTAAAATATTAATTAAGTAGTTTGCGATGTCGTGTGGTTTTGTAATAAATATACCCTCTGATTGAACAAAAGAGGCGGACATTTTCGAATTCCTACCCATAATAGCGTTCAACGTTCTCCACAGTTTTTTTCCCATCAACCTTTACTTCATACATTTTGTGCTGATAGAATCCCTTCTTCTTTCCTTTGTTTGTCTTGGTCACAATATTTTTTAATTGACAATAACTTTACTTATCAAACAGAGTGGCAGATTTATCTGCTACTTTTTTGGCATCATAACGTTGAATCATTAAATTTCTCAGCACATCATAAATCCATGGGGCACCGATTGACCTCACGGTGTGTTTTCTTAAAGGGGCGTGCTTATCAGCTATACTCATAAATAATTGAATTAACAAACAATCAGTGACATTTCAGGATCATCCTTACTACACACTTCTAACCATTTCACATTCTTAATCTCATCCACAAATGAGTCCTGATTGAACCCTCTGTAGGACCTTGGGTAGATTACCTTAGGGTCAGCCCTTGGTATTTTGGATTTCCTAGTGAGTTCAACCAAGTTATGATCACTGCAACCTAGTGCCACTGATACAGCTTTAGAACAATGTGTAAAAATGTGATCGATACAAGTTGATGATGTGATACCGGACTTATTAGTGAACGTTCTGGTTGGTGATGTCACAACTTGGGTCAGGTTACATACATTGGCAACATAAATAAGTTTCATTCTCACTGGACAGTTGGTGTTAAAAAAAATCCATATTCAAATCTCCCAAAAAATATGTTTCCCTACTTTCATCAGATACTTTATCCAACGTTTCGCAAATTACATCAAGATATTTCACATCAGCACTAGGTGGCTAATAGCAGCAACCAACTAGTATAGGTTTCAAATGTGATAAATGCACCTGTACCCATAGCGCCTCTAATCCATTCAACATTACAGTTTTTTCCAACTGCTTACACACAAAATCTTTTCATGTCACACGATTTTTGAAACCTCTCACTCAAAGTGCAAAACTACACACCACATATCCAAAACCATAAGCTATTTCTCAGCCTTTGACTCAGTTGTCAATTGCATAAAACACTTTTTTCAAAACACTACACACAATTCTCTACCTAAAACACAAAAATCTAACAGGAAGTGACTTGCTTTCCTTTTCCAAACACAACCAATCAAAATGCTACACTTATTCACCAGGTCATACACACACTCCTCACATGTGCAAACACGAACAGCTTAACTGATCACTAACCAATCACTGCTTCACTGTAGTATAGGCCTATAAATAGGTCAAAGGTCAGATTACCTGTTTTGAACAATGGATGCCAACAATGGACAGAGAGCAAGAGGAGTAGGAGGGAGAGGAAGAGGAAGAAGAGGACGAGGGCAAAGAAGAGAAGGAAGGAGAGCCATCTCTGATGAGATTAGGGCAACACTTGTTGATCATGTGATCAACCACGGTTTGACCATGAGAGAGGCAGGACTGAGAGTCCAGCCCAACGAGTCGATTTACAGTGGTGTCCATAATTCGAACCGTCAGAAATGAGAACAGGTATGCAACTATCTAATGACTATTTTAGCATTACATTAATGTACTGTAAAATACGTACGACTGCATAGTATTGCATAAACATTTGTAACTCTAAGCCATCCATTTACTGCACTGCATTGAATGAGGTTGGTTATCATGCTGTACTACATTTTTTGTACATTGTTTACAGTTCCTATGCTGAACACATACTGTGTTTGAATTCTGTACAGAGTGGAAAGGCAAAGACATCATGGAGGACGAGGACGCTTGTTTACAGATGTACAAGAGACTGCAATTATAAATATGGTTTTGGCCAACAATGCAATTAGGATTCGAAAGATAAGTGAGCATATCTTGAATAATGACACCATATTTAACAACATCAATGCTGTAAGCCTGTCGATCATACAACGCATCTTCCAACGGCACCGAGTGACGATGAAACAACTTTACAAGGTGCCATTTGAGAGAAACTCTGACAGAGTCAAGAATATGCGACATGACTTTGTAGAGGTATGTATGCAACACTACTTCCAGTACTTCAGACATACCATATTTACTCATCTGTAWATCCTTTTGTCTGRTACAGAGAYTATTGGAGCTGGATGCCCATGTAATTCGCCATGAATTTATTTATGTGGATGAGGTTGGCTTCAACCTCACCAAAACCAGGCGCTGCGGAAGAAATGTAATAGGACAGAGGGCAATTACCAATGTCCCTGGACAGCGTGGGGGTAATATAACTATGTGTGCTGCCATCACTCAAAACGGGGTCCTCCATCACAATGCCACACTGGTCCGTACAACACCGGCCATATGCTCACTTTTCTGGATGCAATTTACACAATGCTTGTCCCTGATCCAGATCAGGAGCCTGCTAGATTTGTGGTTTTATGGGACAATGTTAGTTTTCACCGGGCTGTTCTGGTCCAAAACTGGTTTGCCACCCATCCACAATTTGTAGTTTTGTACCTACCCCCATATTCACCTTTTCTAAATCCCATAGAGGAATTCTTCTCAGCCTGGCGCTGGAAAGTGTATGATCGCCAACCCTYTGCCCGCATGCTGCTTCTCCAGGCAATGGAGGACGCATGTGGGGACATAGAGGTTGCCTCTGTCCAAGGTTGGATACGCCATGCTAGGAGATACTTCCCTCGATGTTTGGCAAGAGAAACTGTATATTGTGATGTGGACGAAGTATTGTGGCCAGACCCAGGCCGGAGAAGAGATGAAGCGTAGCTTAGCACTGGTGACTGCCCCTCCCCCTACCAATTCCTGGACTGCCCCCCCGGGACCCCACACACACAATTGTGTTCTTTACTGTATTCTAAAGAATATACTTTTGGTTTACATATGTTTATGGTTTTGTTGTATGCTACTGTATACAACAGTAATGTTTGGCCTAATAAATATTTTCTGTTTCTACATTGCATTGGTGTTTACAGTGTACTTGTTACCCCTCTCAGCAGATTACTTTCACTGTAGAACATTGTATTGAAATGTAGATATAAGCCTATGAAAGACCAAAGAGCTTTAGATTTAGAACAACAGTGTTTACATGGTATATCCAAAAATGTACTATTATGAAAGCAGTGTTTGCCATTTGATGCAAATGCTTCATTCTGACATGTGTTTATGGCATTTTGAATGCAGTGTTACATTTTGAAGGAGATGTGAGGCYTTTTGCATTTTGTGTGTGCAGTTTTGGGAATTGTGTGTAGAGTTTTGAAAAAAGGAGACCGTTTTGAAAACGTGTGTCAGCAGTTGGAAACAACTGTAAGTCCTGACGTTGTTTTAATGGAATATGACTCTGGATGTAAACTGCAGCTACACCTCCTGCAGCTACACCTCCATATCTATTTCTGTCCCTCCTGAACATATTGTACCCATGTATAGAGATCTCAGCCTCCTCAAAAGAAGAGTCCAAGTGAGTCTCTCATATTGCCAATACATTAATATTGTTTGACTGCACTAGACAGCATATCTCATGAATTTTGTTCTTTAAACTGTATAATTTCAAGTGAGCAATCAACAGACCTTGCATTGGTAGATTTACAGAATTTATATGTCCAAACATGAATCAGCAGTTATAATCTGAGAGAGAGATACTCAGTCTGTGTGTGTGTGTGTGTGTGTGTGTGTGTGTGTGTGTGCTGTGTTGTGTGTGTGTTGTGTGTGTGTGTGTGTGTGTGTGTGTGTGTGTGTGTGTGTGTGTGTGTGTGTGTGTGGTGGAGGGGGGGGGGGGGGTCGGGGGGGGGGGGGGCCTGGAATTATGTATCTGTCACTCCTCCTAACTCCTTTGGAGGGAGGGTGAACAATTCGTTTGTCATACCTCAGATATGCCATGTCATCTCGTTCTCTTGCAGCCTTCATAGCTGGTAGTTCCTTTCTTCTTTGACAGACTGCAAATGTAATTTCGCAAAAGGACGTGGCAGTTTCACTATTAAGGATTCCAGATTGAAATGATAAATACAATAATACAAAAATAATTGAAATACATATAACCATTTATTTACAACTGAGTAATTTCATTAATTTGGTTCTATGGAATGAGCTGGGGTGTCAATGGCGACTAATGCAGAGGATTGTACAAACATGAGATCAATATAAAATGCTAACTGGCTAAGCCGCTAACTTCTTACCGATTCCTTTAATTTATTGTCTGTGTGATCGCTAAAGGTTACATACTGTATATGGTTCTCTGTAGCTCAGTTTTTAAAGCATGGTACTTGCAATGCCAGGATAGTGGGTTATATTCCCGGGACCACACATACATCAAAATGCAGTTGTGTAAAGTACTTAAGGAAAAATACTTTAAAGTACTACATAAGTAGTTTTTTTGGGTATCTGTACTTTACTTTACTATTTATATATTTGCCAAATTTAAATTTTACTTCACTACATTCCTAAAGAAAATAATATACTTTTTACTCCATACATTTTCCCTGACACCCAAAAGTACTCGATACATTTTGACAGGAAAATTGTCCAATTCACACACTTATCAAGAGAACATCCCTGGTCATCCCTGGTTTGCTTAATATAAGCAATTTGAAATAATTTATAATTTTGCTTTTACTTTTGATACTTAAGTACATTTTAGCAATCCCATTTACTTTTGATACTTAAGTATATTTAAAACCAAATACTTTTAGACTTTTACTCAAGTAGTATTTTACTGGGTGACTTTAACTTTTAATTGAGTCATGTTCTATTAAGGTATCTTTACTTTTACTCAAGTATGCCTGTTCTGACCTGACTGTCTATGACAGACCCCAGCCATTTCTGTCGAGAGCCCTCGTCTCGTCTCCTCTCCTCTCCTCTCCTCTGCTCTCCTCTTCTCACCCTACTGCTTTATTGACTTCTGAGAGAAGCACTTTCTCCTCAACAGTCAGCATCTGTATCTATCTGTCCTCCTCTTTGATTAAAAATGTATTCAAATATTGCCTTTTAATACTCGTTTTTTTTCTTCCTCCTCTCCGCACCAGCGAACACGAGATTAAGCGCAAGGTGAATTTTTCCACAAATCCCACAGAGTGTGAGAGGAAGATAAACACACTCCATTGACTTTGCCATTGCAATTACCTTCTAAAGTTTTATATTAGAAGAGTTTATTCCATTATGGACGGGGGGTTCCTTCCAAAAGTGCTTGTTTTGTTTCTCAAGGGCTTCATCTATCGTTTAATTATAGAACATAATCACAAAATAGGTTTTAAATACTGTATGCTTTTAGGGATTTACAGTGTATGCATTTAAACTGTAAGGTGTTCTTTAATTATCTTCTTTCAGAAATATGTCATTCAAACATAGAAGTGCTTCGTTTTGATTGTAAGTTTTACAGTAAGTTCATTTAACAACACAAACCGTAACACATTGGAAACATTATTTTCTCTTTTGGGACAATAACGGGAAAAATTACTTTTCATTTATATGTGTACTACACTCCCCTCACAAGGTACTCAATATGAAGAATCATATTTGTTGTTTATAAATTATGTGTGATGCATCTAGGCCTTATAAAGTATTTACAAAGGCTTCATTAAGCCATTAAGCCTTATAATTAATTTAAAATGTGACCCAGAAAATAAGTACAACTAAGATAAACATACAGTACTCTGTTTGGACCGATTTAGTATGTGGAAATAATGCATTAACTCTCTTTCTCCCCTTCTCAGTCCCTCCCTCCCTCCCTCTCCTCTCCTCCCTCCTCCCTCCCTCCCTCCCTCCTCTCAGGTCAACAATAAAACAATCTGAGCCACAGATTGACTTATCTACCTGAATCCAATTTTCATGTTCACTGACTGCAGTGAGCGCCTCCATTCCTCACTGGATGAATTACGCAGCGTTCTCTATCAGCTCTTGATAAACAGATGGAACATTGCAGCCATGAAGTGAAAATGCAACTGAAGATACCCGTATATGAATATATGATAGTAGGATACAAAAATAAACATTTCGGAGGAGAAGGGTTTATTTAGAAACAGGAACCATGGTCTAGTGTATATTATGTTGTGCATCCCAATTATAAAAACATATCTCAACTCTTGCACTTGTATTTACACACCCCATCATGGATTTAAAGACGTCCTCCAGTAATTTTTTAAAAATGTCCTGTTGAAAAGCGATATCCCAAGTTTAAATACAGTAAAGTCCACACTAAAGGGTAAAAAAAATAGGTTTTGAGCACAAAGATTTTTTTTTAGACACAATTGCAAAAGGGCATTCAAGGAGTTGGTCTGATGGGAATCTATGATGTCATCGCCTCCCCTCTTGCTTGAGGAGCAACCACTTGGCTCTGTAATGACATACCTGGACCACCTATTGAGATGTGCCTTTTGTTAAGTACATCAGGTGTTAAATGAGGTGAAAGGAGACTGGAGTGCCACTTCAAATGCATTTGATTAGTGTAAGCACTGGATGGAGGGAGTTTCTACTATTGTTTTATCCGTGACGGCAGAATCGAAGTGCACTGCAGAAGGGGGAAGGATGGAGAGTTATTTTGCTAACATAGACAATTGTCCTTTAAATCTTCAACTCTCTGTTTTATAGTTGTATTTTATTTTGGGTATATGTCATCAAAATCTTCCCGGGTTTACAGTGGGTTTGATCTGATTCAGTACATAGGCTTTGCATCCTTTTTGGAGGAGTCTGGTGGTGATAACATCCTCCCTCCTCCTCCCTCCCTCCCTCCCCCCTTCCTCCCTCCCTCCCTCCCTCCCTCCCTCCCTCCCTCCCTCCCTCCCTCCCTCCAGGACATGTAATGTCGTATAGTAGAGAGAAGACATTAGAGAGACGAGGGAGATGAAGGGACTTGGCAGAGGGATAGAGGGATGGAGGAAACAGCAGGGCCTCTGGAAGTCTGGGTAATGCGGTTTATAAACCTCTGATTGACGAGGTGATTTGAAATAGGTGATAAGTAATTTAGAGTTTAATTTGGTGTGAGCTGTGGTACTGTTATGAGTTTTCCAGACTCTAGGAGAAGAGTTGTAAATTCCATCCGGAACATCCTTTTTGTATCTGCTGTATGTTTGTACATTTGCCGGATCTTGTTTCCATTGAGATTCAGAAGATAATGCTTTTAGGTCATTATACTGTAGGTCATTATAGCATCCTTGGCTATAGAAAGGTAACTGAAATTAAGCTTTGATTTAAATGATTTATTTTGTTTCATTGTACATTCCTGTTCATTGAAATTACATAACCAGTCAGAGAAGCCAAGACCTTATTGTGATCGATTCTAGAACATGGATCTGGTCCGCTTCATAGAAATAAGAATTAATAGAAAGGGCTTGAGAGCTCTAACCCTGGCAATTGACTGGTAAACTTATGGGTACACTCAAAATGGTTGCCAGTTAACCCATTATGCCACCATTGACTTGAATGGAGACGCCTTTTCTATTCATTCTTATTTCCATGGTCCGCTTCTCCATCGGACTTCAGCAGAGAATGAAACCCGAATGAAGAACTTATAAGGATCAATAGTATGAAAAAAATAGGGACAAGCCAGACAAATCCTCACAATAAAGGACACAAATAATCAAAATGTCCTCTGAAATAAAATGCTATGCCATGAAAGATGATTATAACAGCAGTAACAAAAGCGATTGTGGGATTAGGGAAGAGTGAAACACCAATGGGATCCAGATCTGTGGCTGGTTCCAGGAACTACTAATACCATACGGTATCAAACAGAACATTGTGTTGTCAGGAAAGTAAAAAGTGATTGAACGATATCGTCTTTGCACATCTGGTTTATAAAAGAAGATTATGAGAGTTGTTAAGAATAGTCCTTTACCTTCAAATGACGTGTCCATTCTTGGAATTGTAGAACGTAATATGTTATCTTAGAAAATAATGTTGCGCAGTCACTTCATTTGAGCAATTCAGTCCAAACCAGGTTTTTGACATGAGTTAATGTAGGCTAATCCAAGCACAGCTAGAGTTCATACATTGTTTCTTTCCTCTAATCTGCTGGCGACAGAAGAGTATTTGGGGCTGTAATACTGTGGGAAATTACCTTTAAATTGAATCAAATAAGATTGACGTGGCATGTTAGAAATGGCTCCAAATTGTACAATTTAATTATGATTAGATATGAGATCAATATGAATGGCGTCAGACAATGTGGAGAGGACCAGTGTGGTTTTACTCCGCAGCCATTAATGATGACAAATGTCAGACATTATGTCTCTTTCTTTCTGTTTGCCACTCTGGTTGTGACTGTGGTGCCACAGAGCTGAGATAATACAGAAAGAAACCTCTTTAAAAACACATTCGTTTTGGTGGAATTCTTTGAGGTTCTTAGAGTCAGGTCAAACTTTTTACAGTAAAGTGCATTGAACTTGAACTTCACATTGAACTTCTGTTGATTCGCATGGACTGTTCCCTTAAAAATCAGTGCGAACACTGAGTCGAGTGCTGACATTTGACACAAAACAATAACAAAAGACACAACACCTGATGATGGCTCCATTTATCAAAAGTATTGGCTCACTGGGTTGCTAAAATGTACTGAGTCTATGTGATTTCAGTCTGAGATTTGTGCCAGACTACTGTAATTACATTTCACCTTAGAGTCATGTCATCTAACATCTACTTTATACTGACATACATATCTGAAGTGTACTCCTCTCCTCTATAGATACTCTTGCTGTACCTGGTCTTTTGTACAGTACCTTTCCAAGGGACCTGATTCGATTTGTAGCCAAGGACAAAGGATAGCAGCCTCTCTGAATGTCACGCCTGTTTCAACTGCAAAAGGGCTCAATCTTAAGAGTCAGTAAGCTGGAACTGTCTGTAATGCAATGCCATTACACTGGGAACCAGGTCAAGGCAAGCAGAGACACGGTTCAGAATGCCATTCAAGGGTGTGTGTGTGTGTGTGTGTGTGTGTGTGTGTGTGTGTGTGTGTGTGTGTGGTGGTGTGTGTGTGTTGTGTGTGTGTGTGTGTGTTGTGTGTGTGTGTGTGTGTGTGTTGGTGTGTGGTGTGGTGTGTTGTGTGTGTGCGGTGTGTGCGTGTGTGAGAGGATGTAATCTCGCACTTAACGATATACGCACGATTTCCTAACTACAAACCCGTATTCCTACGACTAGGTAAAACTGTCTGCATGATCTCCTGGAACTATCGCCTCTAGATGTCTGCACCGACGCAGACTGACCCATACTACATACGTCCTGGCTCACACCTACCACGGTCTGACCCGCTGTACTGCGTCAGCGAATAAGTGCTCACAGTGTACTTAATCTCTCCGTGAACTGTCACTGGGTGTGTGCCTGTGTGCCGTGACCTCTCTAACGCGTCTACGTTCATTACTAGCGATCGCGTCGCACACGATGTTGCGTCGAGCTGCTGGATGACTTCGTCTGCTCGATAGACTCTAAGCAAGACTGGAAGACTACTCTGTACTCCGGTACGCTCCTTGCCTCCGTCATATCTAGAATCACTCTGGTGATGTGTGTGTGATGATCGCTCTCTCGTACATCACGACAAGCAGTGTGTAAGAGTGAGTGCATGGGTGCGTGTTTGTGCGCAGAAAAACCAAATGCTGCTGTCCCAAAATCCTGCAACCACAATGTCCATTCCATGACCTTTAGGCAAACAGAAATGTCTCACGTAGGCCATCACACTCTGAGGAACATATCCCTACAGATTCTTTCCCCAAAATACCACAAGAAAGACATCGTCACTAACTGTATCTATCTGAATCCATCCTACCAGGACAAGACATACTGACCTATTCAATAAAGACCCTATGTTTTCCAGTCCATGTGAAAGTGATCTATTCTTTGACTTCTTTTATCTCACGTTTTTGGTCATCTGATTATCAAAAGCTAAACTCAGCAAAAAAGGACCTTGTAATAATAATAAGATAATTTGTAAAAATCCAAATAACTTTACAGATCTTCATTGTAAAAGGGTTTAAACACTGTTCCCCATGCTTGTTCAATGAACCATAAACAATTAATCAACATGCACCTGTGGAACGGTCATTAAGACACTAACAGCTTACAGACGGTAGGCAATTAAGGTCACAGTTATGAAAACTTAGAACACTAAAGAGGCCTTTCTACTGACTCTGAAAAACACTAAAATAAATATGCCCAGGGTCCCTGCTCATCTGCATTAATGTGCCTTAGGCATGCTGCAAGGAGGCATGAGGACTGCAGATGTTGCCAGGGCAATAAATTGCAATGTCCGTACTGTGAGATGCCTAAGACTACAATTAGACAGGACAGACAGCTGATGGCAGACCACGTGTAACAACACCTGCACAGGATCGGTACATTTGAATATCACATCTGCAGGACAGGTACAACTCTGCCAGAGTTACACTAGGAACACACAATCCCTCCATCAGTGCTCAGACTGTCCTCAATAGGCTGAGAGAGGCTTGACTGAGGGCTTGTAAGCCTGTTGTAAGGCAAACATCACCGGCAACAACATCAGCTATGGGCACAAAACCACCGTAGCTGGACCAGACAGGACTGGCAAAAAGTGCTCTTCACTGACGAGTCGTGGTTTTGGGGTTGATGGTAGGATTCACGTTTATCGTCGAAGGAATAAGCGTTACACCAAGGCCTGTACTCCGGAGCAGGATTGATTTGGAGGTGGAGGTGGAGGGTCCGTCATGGTCTGGGGCGGTGTGTCACAGCATCATCGGACCGAGATTGTTGTCATTGCAGGCAATCTCAACGCTGTGCATTACAGGGAAGACATCCTCCTCCCTCATGTGGTACCCTTCCTGCAGGCTCATCCTGACATGACCCTCCAGCATGACAATGCCACCAGCCATACTGCTCGTTCTGTGCGTGATTTCTTGCAAGACAGGAATGTCAGCATTCTGCCATGGCCAGCGAAGAGCCCGGATCTCAATCCCATTGA
>NC_036870.1:18326274-18333306 GCF_002910315.2 Salvelinus sp. IW2-2015
ATGGGGTGATGGGACATGGGGGATAATGTAAAGCCTGCGGTGATGGGGCATGGGGGGTAATGCAGAATCGATGTATGACTGGCAGAGGGTTCCTCAGGCTCTCTGTGAGGCTCGGGGGTTCAGACCTCGCTCTATAATTACACGTCCCCATCCTGAGCTGCCGTGTCAATCTTTAAGTGAGGCACAAAGAGCACCCGCTGTAGAAATGGAGCCGACTATTAGTTGAAGATTCGGAGCCGGAGTCTAGTCTGTGCGGCAATGCTGGGGGGCCACCATAGGGAAGCAGCAGTGTGTCTCTCTGCCATGTTGGCTCTCAGAGAGAGCTGTTAGCACAGTGAGAATGGAAACCAGCAGCTCTCCCTCTCACACTACACACACTATAAAGTAATAAGATGTCTACCACATTACCTTTAGTAGTACCTGCCTGGCATAGAAATCTGGCATACCTCTATCTATACAGAGTAGTGTTTGAAACATTAGCTGTTATAGAATTCCTGAAGAATCAAACCATTGTATTTGTAGAACACTGAGCACTTGCAGGTCTGTTCATTTAGAAGTGTTGGGGAAGCTACTCTGAAAGCCACCAAAGCTACCAACATGGATAAAAAGTAATTAACTGCTGAAAACACTACTTCGTTTTGAATTTAGTTCAACTACCACTAAGTTCCTGCAAAATGTAGTTAAATTACTGGTTGAACTACATGTAGTTCATTATTTAACACTGGAAGTGCTTGCAGAGCTCTTAGCTAACAGAGTTACATCTAGCAGTTATTACAGCATAGAGGTTAACAGTGGCAGTCAGTACAGAACATCTACAAGTGTGGTGCAGAGTACACTCCACGGGCTTCCTGAGTGAGATACTATGACTGAAAGTTTGGGGGGGGACTAGAGGTTGGGTTGTGGGTTGTGCTCTAAGTAAACTGCATGACAGCATGTGGCTATTGCAGGTCTTTATAGCAGTAGAGAATCTGACTGCAGCTGGACATTTCAACTGTAATGGAAGAAGCTAAGAATGAGAAGAAACAGGATTGTGCTCCATTCCATGGCTGTACCTCATACAGTTTATTGTTCATTTGATTTATGGAGTTAAACTAATCACCATTACAATATCATCAGGGTAGAATTTTGCTGTGTTCCGAGTATTGTCATGTTCAGAGTTTTTTAGTTTTCCGAGTATTGTCATGTTCAGATTATTTTAGTGTTCAGAGCATTGCCGTGTTCCGAGTATTTTAGTGTTCCGAGTATTGCCGTGTTCAGAGTATTTTAATGTTCAGAGTATTGTCTTGTTCTAAGTATTGTCTTGTTCAGAGTATTGTCGTGTTCAGATACTGTACTCTGTTAAAAATAGTCTTTTTTAGGTTAGAGATCATCTTTTTCATCATCTATAAAGGCTCCAAGTTACAGATCATCTATATGTGCTATACTACATAGTGTTTTTGCTAACATTCCTCTCTCTAGGCTAATCTCATCAGACACAGGAACCAGAGTAGCATCGACCTCAGACGCCTCCTTTGAACCCTTAGAAAGGGGTATGTCTCTCTTGGTGATTGTGAACATTTGACACCCAAACGTAATTGTGCCTGTGCCTCAGGAAATTACAAGGCTTTGTTGACAAGGATGTTGTTTCAGCTATACTGTGTCAATATACTGTGTCAATAATTTCAGTGGTTCAGTTTAACCTTGAAAGAGTGGCATCGAAGTTAAGTATTAGCAATTCACTCATGGATTTGTGTAGAACTTCTTGTATCCTAAGATTGAAAAGAGGAAATGTGTGTTTGAGTCTTTGCAAGAGAGAGAGAGAGAGAGAGAGAGAGAGAGAGAGAGAGAGGGAGAGAGAGAGAGAGAGAGAGAGAGAGAGAGAGAGAGAGAGAGAGAGAGAGAGAGAGAGAGAGGGAGAGAGAGAGAGACAGTCAGTCAGTCAATCAGTAGGTCTGACACAAGGACGGAGTGTCCCAGAGTTTTCCCTAAGCAGTAAGTCAGTCAGGAGATCCCAATCCCCCCCCTCTCCCCCTCTCTCTCTACCTGCTGCTCCTTTGATTAGCCTCCCCATCTGGGCTCGCTGCATCTGGCCTGCGTGAGCAGCCAGCCAGGCCAGGCAGCCAGCCCAGAGTAGCCTGCTTGACGGAGCTCAGAGCAGGAGGTCTTCCCTGCAGTCTGCTGTGTGTGTATGTGTGTGTGTGTGTGTGTGCATGCGTCCACCTGTGTGTGGGAGCCAACAAGGGCAGTTGGAAGACTATTCCTGCCAGCCCAACACACAGGTTACCAAACATACAATTTGTATTCTGTAGAGTAGGTTACAATTCTGGCCTAGATAGAGCTGCTATCTTTCTTGTGTCTTCAGGCCCTTAAAAGGGCAATATAAACATTATACAGAAAATCAACATCATCCCAGTGAATCATCGGTATAGTTATCATATGTATAGGTATAGTTTATAGGTATCATATGTATAGGTATAGTTTATAGGTATCATAGGTAAATGTATAGTTTATAGGTATCATAGGTAAATGTATAGTTTATAGGTATCATAGGTAAATGTATAGTTTATAGGTATCATAGGTAAAGGTATGGTTTATAGTTATCATAGGTAAATGTATAGTTTATAGGTATCATATGTATAGGTATAGTTTATAGGTATCATAGGTAAAGGTATAGTTTATAGTTATCATATGTATCGGTATAGTTTATAGTTATCATAGGTATAGGTATAGTTTATAGTTATCATAGGCATAGGTATAGTTTATAGTTATCATAGGTATAGGTATAGTTTATAGTTATCATAGGCATAGGTATAGTTTATAGGTATCACAGGTATTTTTTAAATATATTTTTTTATTTCACATTTATTTAACCAGGTAGGCAAGTTGAGAACAAATTCTCATTTACATCTGCGACCTGGCCAAGATAAAGCACAGCAGTTCGACACATACAACAACACAGAGTTACACATGGAATAAACAAACATACAGTCAATAATACAGTAGAAAAAGTCTATATACAGTGTGTGCAAATTAGGTAAGATAAGGGAGGTAAGGCAATAAATAGGCCATGGTGGCGAAGTAATTACAATATACCAATTAAACACTGGAGTGATTGATGTGCAGAAGACGAATGTGCAAGTAGAGATACTCGGGTGCAAAGGAGCAAGATAAATAAATAAATACAGTAAGGGGATGAGGTAGTTGCATGGCCTATTTACAGATGGGCTATGTACAGGTGCAGTGATCTGTGAGCTGCTCTGACAGCTGGTTCTTAAAGTTAGTGAGGGAGATATGAGTCTCCAGCTTCAGTGATTTTTGCAGTTTGTTCCAGTCATTGGCAGCAGAGACCTGGAAGGAATGGCGACCAAAGGAGGAATTGGCTTTTGGAGGTGAGCAGTGAGATATACCTGCTGGAGCGCATACTGCATGTGGGTGCTGCTATGGTGACCAGTGAGATGAGAAAAGGCGGGGCTTTACCTAGCAAAGACTTGTAGATGACCTGGAGCCAGTGGGTTTGGCGACGAGTATGAAGCGAGCGCCAGCCAACGAGAGTGTACAGGTGCAGTGGTGGGTAGGATATGGGGCTTTGGTGACAAAACGGATGGCACTGTGATAGACTGCATCCAATTTGTTTTGTAAATTGTTAGAGGCTATTTTGTAAATGACATCGCCGAAGTCGAGGATCAGTAGGATGGTCAGTTTTACGAGGGTTTGTTTGGCAGCATGAGTGAAGGATGCTTTGATGCGAAATAGGAAGCCGATTCCAGATTTCATTTTGGATTGGAGATGCTTAATGTGAGTCTGAAAGGAGAGTTTACAGGTATAGGTATAGTTTATAGGTATCACAGGTGTAGGTTTAGTTATAGTTACCAGGTATATCTATAATTTATGGGTATCACAGGTGTAGTATAGTTTATAGTTTTCATAGGTATAGGTATAGTTTATAAGTTTCACAGGTATAGGTGTAGTTTATAGGTATCACAGGTATTGTTATAGTTCATGGGTATCACAGGTATAGCATCACTACTCTGGACAGTTCTGACTTAGAATATGTGGACAACTACAAATACCTAGGTGTCTGGCTAGACTGTAAACTCTCCTTCCAGACTCATATTAAACATTTCCAATCCAAAATTGAATCTATATAACTATAAACTATACTATACCTGTGATAACTATAAACTATACCTTTACATATGATACCTATAAACTATACCTATACCTGTGATAACTATAAACTATACCTATACCTGTGATAACTATAAACTATACTATACCTGTGATAACTATAAACTATACCTATACCTGTGATAACTTCAAACTATACTTGTCAGGGTTGTGTGCGGAGAATTTATCGGAGTCAAGCGCAGGACACAGGTGATGAGCGAAACCACAGTGTTTTACTCAAAATTTATGGCAAAAATTCCACAAATGGAAATAATCACAAACACAACGTATAAACCACAACCACTAACGCACAAACAATCACGGACAAAACAGAAATGAAAGCCAGAGGGTTAAATAGGGAACATGATAGGGGAATTGAAACCAGGTGTGTATAATACAGACAAAACAAAACGAAACTGAAAAATGGATCGATGGTGACTAGAAAGCCGGTGACGTCGACCGCCGAACACCACCCGAACAAGGAGAAGGGCCGACTTCGGCGGAAGTCGTGACAATACTATACCTGTGATAACTATAAACTATACCTTTACATATGATAACTATAAACTATACTATACCTGTGATAACTATAAACTATACCTTTACATATGATAACTATAAACTATACTATTCTGTGGATAATAATAAACTATAGCCTTTACATATGATAACTATACACTATACATATACCTGTGATAACTATAAACTATACCTTTACATATGATACTAATAAACTATACTATGAACCTGTGATAACTATAAACTATTACTATACTATGATACATCCAGCATGAATGAACTATATCCTATAACTGTGATGAACTATATGAACTATAGCTATACCTATGATCATCCAGCATGAATGAACTATACCTATACTATGATACAATCCAGCATGAATGAACTATACCTATACCTATGATACATCCAGCATGAATGAACTATACCTATACCTATGATACATCCAGCATGAATGAACTATACCTATACCTATGATACATCAGCATGAATGAACTATACCTATACTATGATACATCCAGCATGATGAACTATACCTATACCTATGATACATCCAGCATGAATGAACTATACCTATACCTATGATACATCCAGCATGAATGAACTATACCTATACCTATGATACATCCAGCATGAATGAACTATACCTATACCTATGATACATCCAGCATGAATGAAATATACCTATAGCACTATGTACATCCAGCATGAATGAACTATACCTATGATACATCCAGCATGAATGAATATACCTATACCTATGATACATCCAGCATGAATGAACTATACCTATACCTATGATACATCCAGCATGAATGAACTATACCTATACCTATGATACATCCAGCATGAATGAACTATACTATACTATAGATACATCCAGCTGAATGACTATACCTATACTATGATAATCCAGCATGAATGAACTATACCTATACTATGATACATCCAGCATGAATGAACTTACCTCTATACCTATGATACATTCCAGCATGAATGAACTATACCTATACCTATGATACATCCAGCATGAATGACTATACCTATACCTATGATACATTCCAGAATGAATGACTATACCTATACGCTATGATACTCCAGCATGCTGAACTTAACTAAACCTATGATACACAGCATGAATGAACTATACTATACCTATGATACATCCAGCATGAATGAACTATACCTATGATACATGTCATCATCATGAATGAACGTATACCGCTTAGGGTACTGTGGCTATCAATAGGTTTGGGGAATTACATGCTTGTATATGAATGACTATACGCTATCTCATATGGTTGGATTATCATAGTGAGGTATAGGTATAGTTCAAATTCATGGCTGGAACTGTAATCATGAGGTATAGGTATAGTCTTCTGTTGGCTGGATGTTCAATAAGGGTATAGCGGTATAGTTCATTTCTGCTGGTGTATGGTTGTTAGTTATTCTGAATGTGTTGTTGTGTTTGTTGTGTCTGTGGTATGTGTGTTTTCCTTCATGGTAGTGTATCAGTTAGGTGCATAAGTTTTTCTGTGTTGCTGGATTTATGGTATAGTTCATTTTGGGATGTAATATGGTAATCGGTTTGTTCATATTAAGTGCTGGGCTGTATATCATGAATTAGGTATGTGGGTTGATAGATTACAGTTATCTACAGTGGATTATGGTTTCGCTGTAATAAGCATATAAGCACGGTTTATCTTTTTCCATACTATGTTGTGGACTATGTTATTGGTATCATGGTGGTATGATATTGGTTATAGGTTATTATCTGCTGGTTTGTATCATGGTATCGAATTAGAAGTGTTGTGTATATGCTGTTTTATTCTGCTTGGATGGTTAATATGACTGAATAGTTACGGTATAGTTTGTAAACCTATTCAGATTGGTCATATCTCGATGCTTTTTCATGAGCTGTGGCTGTATCTTAGGTATAGGTATAGATGTTATTCACACCCAAGTTTCACATATCTACAGGAGCTGGAATGTATCATAGGTATAGGTTATAGTTTAATTAAAGATCAATTCGTCTATGATGTGATCATAGGGTATGGGGTTATTAGGTTCATGTATTGTTCATAATTGCTGGATGGTGATATGATATAAGGTATAGGTATAGTTCGATTGGTCATTCGAGTTGGATGTATGCATAGGCTATAGGTTATAGTTCATGATGATTGTAAGCTGGATGTATGATAGGTATGATGGTATCGTGTTCATATAGTAATGGTGATTGCTGGAATGTTACTTGATAGGGTATAGGTAAGTTGTGTTCAGTACTGGTGTCATAGTCGCTGGATGTGATATAGGGTTATAGGGTTCTACGTTTTCATTGGTGGGATGTATATAGGGTGTATGGGTATA
>NC_036870.1:18333406-18334928 GCF_002910315.2 Salvelinus sp. IW2-2015
ACACAGATAGATTCTCTTGGAGTTTGAATGGAAAGATTGGAGAAGAAAAATGGCACAGGATAATCACAGTGAAGCATTACCAGCCATTACTCCTGGTTGTCACTGGGATTCTGCCATGGCTCCTGGATCCCTCTCCCTCTCTCTTCCTCTCTCCTCGCATGTTACATTCTCTATCTTTCTCTACTCCCTTTCTCCTCTCTCTCTCTTTATCTATTTCTCTCTCTCCCTTTCTCCTTATCTCGTTTTCTTTCCCCTCTCTCTCTTTATCTCTTTCCCTCTCTCCCGTTCTCCTCTCTCTCTCTCCTCTTCTTCTCCTCTATCTCTCCCTCCCTTTCTCCTCTCTCTCTTTATCACTTTATCTCTTTATCTCTCTTTCTCTTTCTCCTCTCTCTCTTTATCGCTCTCCCTCTTTCTCTCTCCCGTTCTCCTCTCTCTATCTCTTTCTCTCTCCAGTTCTCCTCTCTCACTTTATCTCTTTCCCTCTCTCCCCTTTTCCTCCCTCTCTGTATGTCTTTCTCTCTCTCTCCCTCCCCTTCTCCTCTCTTTATCTCTCTCTCCCTTTCTCCTCTCTCTCTTTATCTCTTTATCTCTCTCCATTTCTCTTCTCTCTCTTTATCTCTTTCTCTCTCCCCCTTTCTCCTCTCTTTATCTCTCTCCCTTTCTCCTCTCTCTCTTCATCTCTCTCCCTTTTCCTCGCTCTCTTTATATCTTTCTCTCTCTCCCTCTTTCTCTCTCCCTTTCTCCTCTCTCTCTATCTCTTTATCTCTCTCTCTTTATCTCTTTCTCTCTCCCTTTCTCCTCTCTCTCTTTATCTCTTTCTCTCTCTCCTTTTCTCATCTCTCTCTTTATCTCTTTCTATCTCTCTTTCTCCTTTTCATTATTTTTCTGCTCCTCCAGTAAACAAGTAACCTCACATGGATTTCTCCTTTGCTTTCAGCATGGCTGACAGATGGGAGGGAATCCATTCCTAGGATGACCTTGGTAGAAAATTAGATTACTCACTCAAATGGAGGGTTTCAAACACAGCTACAACAGATAAAGCTACATAACAGTTTGGAGAGCCATGCAACACTTCCGTCTACTGTAATCCGTAATTAAGTATCCAGGGAGGAGACAGCATCCATAGAGAGAGAAGAGAAGAGAGAGAGAGGGGAGAGAGAGAGAGAGAGGGAGCAGAGAGAGAGAGAGAGAGAGAGGAGAGAGAGAGAGAGGGAGACGGAGAGAGAGAGAGAGAGAGAGAGAGAGAGAGGAGAGAGAGAGAGAGAGAGAGAGAGCAACCAGTGAAGAACAAACACCATTGTAAATACAACCCATATGTATGTTTATTTATTTATAACTTGGTGTGCTTTAACCATTTGTACATTGTTACAAACCTGTATAATATATTATATGACATTTGTCCATGTCTTTATTGTGTTTTGAAATCTGTATGTGTATGTTTACTGTTAATTTTATGTTTATTTTTCACTTTGAATATTATCTACCCACTTGCTTTGGCAATGTTTAACACATGTTTCCCACG
>NC_036870.1:18334995-18336983 GCF_002910315.2 Salvelinus sp. IW2-2015
GAGAGAGGAGAGAGAGAGAGAGAGAGAGACAGAGAGAGGAGAGAGAGAGAGAGAGAGCAACCAGTGAAGAACAAACACCATTGTAAATACAACCCATATGTATGTTTATTTATTTTAACTTGTGTGCTCTTAACCATTTGTACTTGTTACAACACTGTATATATATAATATGACATTTGTCATGTTTCTTTATTGTTTTGAAACTTCTGTATGTGTAATGTTTACTGTTAATTTTTTATTGTTTATTTCACTTTCTGAATATTATCTACCTCACTTGCTTTGGCAATGTTACACATGTTTCCATGGCCAATAAAGCCCCTTGAATTGAATTGAATTGAATTGAATTGAGAGAGAGAGAGAAGACAGAGACAGAGACAGAGACAGAGACAGAGACAGAGGGACAGAGAGAGAGAGAGAGAGAGAGAGAGAGAAGAGAGAGAGAGAGGAGAGAGAGAGAGAGAGAGAGAGACAGAGACAGAGACAGAGGACAGAGACATGAGACAGAGACAGAGACAGAGACAGAGACAGAGACAGAGACAGAGACAGAGAGGAAGGTTTGAAAACGAAAGGAGTGAAATATAGTTCAAAGAAGGATGGGAAAGAGAAGGAAAGGAGTGAAGCCTCACTTCCTACCCCCTCTCTCTCTTTCCGTCAATTAAATTCAATTGACTTTATTGACATGGCAAGTTCCTATCTCTCTCTCTCTCTCTCTCTCTCTCTCTCTCTCTCTCTCTTTCTCTCTCTTCTTTCTCTCAATTTGATTCAATTCAAGGGCTTACATTGGCATGGGCAACATATGTTAACATTGCCAAAGCAAGTGAAGTAGATAATAAACAAAAGTGAAATAAACAATAAAAATGTACAGTAAACATTACACTCACGAAAGATCCAAAATAATAAAAACATTTCAAATGTGATATTATGTGCCAAGTACAAAAGGGGAAGATAAATAAACATAAATATGGGTTGTATTTACAATGGTGTTTGTTCTTCACTGGTTGCCCTTTTCTTGTGGCAGCAGGTCACACATCTTGCTGCTGTGATGGCACACTGTGATATTTCACCCAATAGATATGGGACTTCATCAAAATTGGGTTTGTTTTTTCGAATTCTTTGTGGATCTGTGTAATCTGAGGGAAATATGTGTCTCTAATATGGTCATACATTTGGCATTAAGTTGGTAAGTGCAGCTCAGTTTCCACCTCATTTTGTGGGCAGTGTGCACATAGGCTGTCTTCTCTTGGCCTACGTCTTTCTCTCTCTGCCCCCCCCCCCCTCAGCTCGGACTCGCTGACCAGAGAAAGCCTTCTCCCCTGTAACTTCCTGTCACTATCCTCAAGAGGAGAGCAGAGGGCCTAATCCTTTGAGAGATAAGATAGATGCTCTCCTCTACATCACACCTGGAACCTGCCCTATTGAAAGTGAAATCTCAAATGACGCTTCATTCAAGAGGGCGAACCATCTCTTAACCTGTAAGTGTGTGTGTGTGTGTGGACGGATTCGACCTGACAGTTCTCCTCGTTTAGCAGACTGGACACTTTCCTCTCTGCCATCTCCACTCCTCCTCTCTCTCTCCTCTCTTCCTTTCAGCCCAAACACAACAAGACATCTAAACCTGGAATGGTTGTCTGAAAGAACATACTTTTTTGTTGTTGATGTTTTTGTGGGGGGTAAATGTTATAGGCTTACAGATATGTTACTGTAAGTGAACTGTTTCTAGGATATGTCTTGTGAATGCTTTGACATGCCAACCAGCATAAATATGCCTGAATGTAGCAGAACCATATTGCAAAAAGAATCATGTAAAAACGGTGTAATTACACAGGTTGCGAACCCATTTTACTTTGGCAGGCGGGTCAATCATCTCACCAGCTGAACTCTAGTTATCTGAATAGATACACAATCCATCCACAAGGTCCAAAACAGACTGAGTGAGGATCGGGTCTCTCTCTCTCTCTCTCTCTCTCTCTCTCTCTCTCTCTCTCTCT
>NC_036870.1:18342129-18349449 GCF_002910315.2 Salvelinus sp. IW2-2015
CAGAGAGAAGAGAGAAGAGAGAACTAGACAGAGAGAGTAAAGAGAGAGAGAGAGAACGGGAGAAGAGAGAGAGAAAAAAAAAAAAAAGGGGGGGGGGGGGGGTGATAAAAAAAAAAAGGGGGGGGGGTGGGGGGGGGAAAAATACAAATTAAAAAAAAAAAAAAAAAGGAGGAAAACGGGAAAAGGGGGGTCGGGGGGAAAGGGGGGGGAAAAAGGGGCCAGAGAGAGAGAGAGAGAGTAAGAGAGAGAGAACAGACAGGAGAGAGTAAGAGAGAGAGATGAAGAGAGAGAAGAGAGAGAGAGGAGAAAGAGAAGAGTAGAGAGAGAGAGAGCAGAGAGAGAGAGAGAGACGAGAAGGAGAGAGAGACGAGAAGCAAGAGAGAGAGAGAGAGAGAGAGAGCGAGAGAGAAGAGAGAAGAGAGAGAAGAGAGAGAGAGAGAGACAGACAGAGAGAGGAGACATGACAGAGAGAGTAAGAGGAGAGAGAGAGAGAGAGAGATGAGAGAGAAGAGAGGAGAGAGAGAGAGAGAGAGAGAGAGAGAGAGAGAGAAGAGAGAGAGAGAGAGAGAGAGAGAGGAGAAGTAGAGAGAGAGAGAGAGAGAGAGAGAGGAAAGAAAAATAGGAGAGAAGACAAGAAAGAAAGAAAACAGAGGAGCACCAGACAGAGAGAGTAAGAGAGTAGAGAGAGAGAGTAGAGAGAGACGAGAGAGAGAGAGAGAGAGAGAGAGAGAGAGAGAGAGAGGAGAGAGAGAGAGAGAGACGAGAGAGAGAAAGAGAGAGAGAAGAGAGAGAAAAGAGAAGAGACGAGAGAGAGACGAGAAGAGAGAGAGAGAGAGAGAGGAGAGAGAGAGAGAGGAGGAGAGAGAACAGACAGAGAGAGTAAGAAGAGCAGAGACGAGAGAGAGGAGAGAGAGGAGACAGAGAGACCGGAGAGAGAGAGAGAGAGAGACGAGAGAGAGAGAGAGAGAGAGACGATGACCGAAGAGAGGAGAGAGAGAAGGAGAGAGAGCGAGGAGAGAGAGAGAGAGATGAGGAGAGCTAGAAGGGAGAGGAGAGGCGCGAGGAGGCGAGAGAGGAGGTTTGAGGGACGAGCAGAGGGAGAAGTAGAGACAGAAGGACAGAAAACAGCAGAGAGGAGAAGGAGAGAGGGAGGAGGAGAGGGGAGAGAGATGGGGAGCTGATGAGGCGTGAGGAGAGTCTCTCTCTCTCTCTCTCTCTCTCTCTCTCTGTCTCTCTCTCTCTCAATTCAATTCAAAGGAACTTTACTGGCATTGGAAACATATGTTTACATTGCCAAAGGTGGTGAAATAAACAATAAACAAAACAACAACAAAGACAAACAGTAAGACATTAACTGTAAACATTACACACACAAACAGTTTTAAGAGAATAACAACTTTGAAAATATAATATTTTTAGCGGATTTTTGTTTTGTTTTAACATTTAAAATGTTAAATAAGCTGGGGGTATGAATAGGCAGATAAATATACAGTAGGTTAAACATACAGTGTTTCTGACCCCCTGGTTGACTTTTTCTTGTGGCAAGCAGCTCCCACATTTTTCTGCTGGGATTGCAGTATTTCGCAGTACACTGCAGTATTTTGTGTAATTTGAGGGAAATATGTGTCTCTAATATGGTTATACATTTGGCAGGAGGTTGGAAAGTGCAGCTTGGTTTCCACCTCATTTTGTGACAGTGGCCACATATCCTGTCTTCTCTTGAGAGCCAGGTCTGCCTATGGCGACCTCTCTCAATAGCAAGGCTCTGCTCACTGAGTCTGTACATAGTCAAGGCTTTCCTTTGTTTTGGGTCAGTCACGGTGGTCAGGTGTTCTGCCACTGTGTTCTCTTTGTTAAAGTTAGCAGTCCAATCTGCGTTGTTTCTTGGTTAATTCTTTTCAATGTGTCAAGTAGTTCTCTTTTTGTTTTCTCATAATTTAGTTGGGTCTCATTGTGTTGCTGTCCAGGGGCTCTGTGGTGTCTGTTTGTATTTGTGAACAGAGCCCCAGAACCAGCTGGCTGATGGGACTCTTCTCTATGTTCATTTCCTTGCAAGTTAAGGCTTTGTGATGGAAGGTTAGGGCATCGCTTTCCTTTAGGTGGTTGTGGAATTTTTTCTGGATTTTGATCATTTGTGGGTATAGTCCTAATTATGCTCTGCATGCATTATTTGGTGTTTGCGTTGTAGTCTGAGGATATTTTTGCAGAATTCTGCATGCATAGGCTCAAATGGGTGTTTATACCTTTTTGTGAAGTCTTGGTTGGTGAGTGGACCTCAGACTTCACAACCATAGAGGGCAATGGGTTCAATAACTGAGTATTTGTTTGCAAGATCCTAATTGGAATGTCAAATGTTATGTTCCTTTTGATGGCGTAGAAGGCCCTTCTTGCCTCTCTCTCTCTCTCTCCCTCTCCCTCTCCCTCCARCRCTSTGTGTTTGAAGAGTGTGTTGCCCAGATGGTTAGTGGTGCTGCCAGCTCAATTACAAACACCACTGCAGACCAGAAAGCTGCTAGAAAGCAGGGGAAGAAGCAGCCTTATAAAGGCAATTTACCAGATCACTGTTTGAACCTTCACAGAGGTACTGCATGCTGCGTCATACACTACCTTATAAAGGCCCCATACCAACACACATGTTGAGTAGACCACTGGCTGTCCCTAGGGGGCTATCGCCGTTTCACCCTCCAGCAAAGTTCTTTACTGTTCATTCCAATCAGCCATCATAGCCAGGGCAGAAACAGCTGTGCATTTTGAGAGCCACCCCATGTTAGAGGGGCTGCCAACTGAACACAGAACTGTGAAAGGAAATTAACTGCCCTACAGTCATTTGAAAAATACACTCATGTCATTATGTATGTGCATGTTAATGTCCATATGCAGTGTACATGGCGTGCAATGCACTCAAACGGCTTGATTTATTAGATTGTTTTTCAAATCAATTTGCTCTGTTTACATTGATGAGAGACTGGAAACCACCACACTCCAGTCTAGCTTTTTTTAGGCAGGGTTCCTCGCCTCACGTATTGTCGGGACATTGCTGTATAGCCTATAGAACAAGATCTTTTTGAATGCAGTAGTCCTGTCTCTAAAGTACTGACTGTTGTTAAAATAATGCAAGCTGATACTCAAGCTGTCTCCAGTGTTTGAGGGCTGGTGCCTGTCTGTGCTTTGGGGTGTGCTGCTACAGTTACACCTCAGTGTTTTTTCAGCACTGAGAAGGAGAGGTAACTTTGAACTTCAACCAGCACCTGTTCTCTTGAGAATAGTTCAAAGTCACACAACGCTTTGTACTTCTCCTTGAAGCATTTGATGTTCTATGCCTTCAGAAACGTACAACATCCATGGGTTTCCTGGTTTTCAACTAGCTGTCATGGATGCCATGAAGCCAAATGTAGACAGCGATTCCTCATCTTTTTCAGAGAGAGACAGAAAGATTGAGAGAGATGGAGGGAGAGAGAGAGGTGAAGGGAAAGAGGGAGAAAGAGGGGGAACACGGACATAAAGAAGACGCGCATTGGCAAATGAATGTGTCAGCCTCGTGTCATTATTTCCGTGTTAAGTCTGAGTAAATGTCACCTCTGTTTTAACTATTCTCAGTCCAGACTCCAGACACACTTACAAAGATATGAATCACAGAGATAACAGAACTCCAACCCTTGTCCCCACAGAGAATCAATAAGTCAAAGATAACCAAACCCATGCCTCGCAGTTCAGTTTATACATTACCATTTGTTTGGTGCAACACTCTCTAAATATAATCTTGATTTGGATTTATGTTTATTGAATAAGGAGAGAGAGAGAGAGAGAGAGAGAGAGAGAGAGAGAGATAGGGAGGTGAAGAGAGAGATTGAGAGAGGGAGAAAGATAGAGATCAGAGGTGAGGATCTGGGAGAGGAGAGGAAGGTGGATATGAGTGAGGACAAAATGCTTTAATCACTTCGCCCCAAGGCTGTATAGGGCTGTAGTCGTGGTGACACTGGTGTTTATCGTCAGGAAGCATCTGAAATAGATGTACGCTTGCCTCGCCACCACACAATTTATCACCGCTACTGAGAGATCTATGGGATGCTTCTGAGCGACTAGCTACACCACTCTGACCTTGGGGGACTTCCTGGATACATGGGGAACTTTAACGACTGACTGACTGAGGCAGGATTTACTGGTATCGTCCATGTTTTACACCCGACCTCCCCCTTCGGACACACACAATAACAGGTGCAAGATGGGATACATTGGACTAGATGGAATTCCATTTTCTTATGAAGTTAAAGTCTAAATAAAGTTATATTTACATTGCTGATCCACCATAACAGCTGTGACTACATTGCTTCAGGTTCTACATAGATGGTGCAATAGTGCGGTGTGAACATGCCTTTAGTGTCATTAGTAACTATTGTCTGGCAGTAGTGGTAGTATAAGCAGTAGAGTGTGTGAATATGGACAATATGGCCAATGGCAAGGAACAAGGCTGATGGGTCTTAGTGAGCAGAGCAGCGTGGGTATTTTTAACTGTCCATAAACCGAGGTGCTTCTGGTAAATAGCACTCTGGGTAATTATGAGAGGCAGCTCATTCAACGTCGTTTTTGTGACCGCTGATTTCATTTCTCTCCCTCTGTCTCTCCCCCCATCTCTCCCTCCATCTCTCCCCCTTTCAATTTGCTACCTGGTCGAAGACGCTGGAGGAGAGACAATGCAAGGCCAGGGAAGGAGCCTGAGAACGTAAGTAGCACAAAAGCTCCTCATAATCAAAAGTGATCGGACTAGACTGACTAGAGCTGCAGCCATGATAACCTTACTTAGTATATCTTACATTTAGAACAGAGGGAGAAGGAGAAAGAAAGGAGGGGAGGGTAGATAAATAGTGGAGAGAGGGATAAGTGGACAGGTATGAGTGGAGATAATATTGTTATTATAGACGTAATTGATCAATCGATAAATTCGTATTTGTATAGGCTAGTTCTTTTAATTAAGTAATTAGTTGCAGAAGGCTTATTAAAGACAATCACAAATAGTGAACACTAGTTCTGCACATAATTCAAAAGTTACCCAGACAAATTCATTTAGTAAAGAGTTATGAACCAGTGAGCCAGATGCTGGGCTCTGCCTGGCAGAAATTGAACATTTAAAGGGAATTTATCTCGCAGTGAACTTTAATTAAAGTACTAATAGCCCACAGCTTAAAGAAAGCCAAATAGGCAATTGGTTAATCTGTTTTAATTACTTAACTCTCAGATTAATTATTAATTGAATGTTATACAATACGTTTGCCTTTCACATTTCAAACCAGCAATAAGGAATCAAAGTCTCCTTTAGGTGGAGGGGAGTCAGGCGACCAAGGAGTCAAAAACATGTCTCCTTTTAAAAACAAATGACTGTCTTCAACATATCATTTTACATTAGGCCTTTATCTGAAAACTTGTTTAGAATAAATGGAATATCATTCCATTTCCTATACATCCTATTTAAAACATGTTGTGGTCACGTCTGGGTGGTTAGATCTCTCTGCATTGATCCAGAGATTGATTACACTCAAAAGATGGAGTGGGAGGTAGAGTTTGTGTTTGTGTTGTGTTGTGTTGTGTTGTGTTGTGTTGTGTTGTGTTGTGTTGTGTTGTGTTGTGTGAGTGAGTGAGTGAGTGAGTGAGTGAGTGAGTGAGTGAGTGAGTGAGTGAGTGAATGAGTGAGTGAGTGAGTGAGTGAATGCCACCTTCTCTCCTTCCCATCCTCCCACTCTCCTCTACCTCCCTCCCCACCTTCTTCTCCTTCCCATCCCTCCCACTCTCCCACCTTCTTCTCCTTCCCATCCTCCAACCTCCTACTCCCTCCTCTCGCTTTCCATCTTCCTACCTCCTCTTCCTTCATATCCTCCTACCTTCCTCTCCTCCCATCCTCCTCCCTCTCTCCTACTTCCCACCTTCTTCTCTTCCCATCCTCCGACCCTCCCCGCCCTCCTCTCTTACTCTCCACCCTCCTCTCTTACTCTCCCACCCTCTCTCCTACCCTCCCATCCTCCTCTCCTACACCTCCAATCCTCCTCTCTACCCTCCACCTCCCTCCTACCTCCCACCCTCCTCCTAACCTCCTACCTCCTTCTCTTCCCATCCCCCTTCCATACCCTCCTCTCCTACTCCCTCCTACCTCTCCGCTCGTCCCATTTCCACCCTCCTTCTCCTTCCCATCCTCCTACCCAAACTCTCCTACCCTCCTACCCTCCTACCCTTCCTATTCTCCTACCCTCCTCTCCTCCCATCCTCCTACCATCCCACCTCCTCTCTTACCCTCCACCCTCCTCTCTACCCTTATCCCACTCCTCTCATCCCTCCCACCCCCCCTCCTATCCTACCCTCTAAACCTCCTCTCCTTCCCTATCCTCCTACCGCCTCACTCTCCTACCCTCCTACTCTATCTACCCTTCCTATTCTGCCACCCTCCTCTCCCTCCCATTCCTACTACCTCCCAACATCCTCTCTTACTGTCCCCACCCTCCTCTCCCTCTCCTACCTCCCACCTTTTCTCCTTTCCATTCCTCCTAACCCCTCCCACCCTCCTCTCTTACTCCCCACCCTCCTCTCTACTCTCCCACCCTCTCGTCTCTTACCCTCCCATCCTCCTCTCCTACTCCCATCCTATCTCTCTACCTCCCACCCTCCCCTCTAGCCTTCCCACCCTCCTTCCTAACCTCCACCCTCTACTGCCTTTCCCATGCTCCCTGCTACCTCCATTCTCGCACCTCCTCTTCCTCTCCTACCCTCCTCTCCTACCTCCTTCCTTCCATCCGTCACTATCCCAAACTCTCCTACCCCTTCTACCCCCCCATACCACTTCCTATTTCCTACCCTCCTCTTCCATGTTCCCCCTTACGCATCCCACCCTCTCTTACTCGTCCCCCTTCCTCTCCTCCTTCCCCCATCCCTCTTACTCTCTCCACCCTCACTTCCTACCTCCCACCCTGCCTCTCCTACCCTCCCCACCTCTCCACCCTCCTCTCCTTACCTCCTAAACTCCTCTCCTTCCCCATCCTCCGTACCCTTCCTCTCTACCTCCTACCTTTCTACCCTTCCTATTCTTCCTACGTCCTCTCTTCCTTCTCCTACCCCCTCCCACCTCATCCTCTCTACTCTCCCACCCCTTCCTACCCTCCCACATCTCTCCTTCTCCCCCCCTCTTCTCTCCCACCCTCTATCCTACCCTCCTACCTCCTCTCCTTTCCCATCTCCCACCTCTCTCTACTCCTCACTCCTTCCTTCCCATCCGCCTACCCCCTCTCTTCCCACCCCGCTACCCTCCTCTCCTACCTCCTCACCCTCCTCCTCTCTCCT
>NC_036870.1:18349474-18355697 GCF_002910315.2 Salvelinus sp. IW2-2015
TGTGAGTGGTGGATGTGAGTGTCAGGTGTTGTGTTGGTAGTGGGTGTGTGTGTGCTGTGTGTGTGTGTGTGGAGTGTGGTGTTGTGTGTGTTTGTGTGTGTGTGTGTTCAGTGTGTGTGTGCTGGTGTGTGGTGTGTGTGTGTGTGTGTGTGTACGTCTGTTGTGTGTGTGGTGTGATGTGTGTGTGTGTGTGTAGTGTGTGTGCGTGTGTGTGGGAAGGGAAGGGAGGGAGGACAAAACAATGTGTTCCAGTTTAGAGGAGAGGAGGCAAGGAGTCCTCACAGCACTGATGTCTGTTATTCATATCTAGATTGGCCGCAGTGGGTGGAAGACAGGTCCTTGTAGATTGGCCAATTTACTGATGACAGCATTTCCACCTTCCTCTCCTTCCCATCCTCACTCCCGTACTGCCCACCCTTCCTCTTTTACCCCCCTCCCACGCCTTCACATACTAATACTACCCTTCCCACCCTCCTCTTCCTTCCCATCACTCCTACCTCTCCTCATCCCTCCTACTTCTTACTCTCCCAACCTCCTCTCCTGACCTCCCCCCCTCCGCTCCGACCCCTCCCACCTTCTCTCCTTCCCATTCCGTCCCACTTCTACTCTCCTCTACCTCTCTTCTCCTCTTACACCTTCTTCCCTTCCCATCCTCCCACCTCCCTACTCTCTCTACGCTTCCCATCTGACCTCCCTCCCTCCTCTCGTGGTCCATCCTTGCCACCTTCCTTCACTTGATCCCCAATCCTCCTCCCTCCATCCTCCTCCCTCAACTCTCTCTCCCACCTTCTTCTCTTCCCATCTCGCCGACCATTCCCCGCCCTCCCTCTTACTCTCCACCCTCCCTTCTTACTCTCCCACCCTCTCTTCCTACCCTCCATCCTCCTCTCCATACACCGTCCAAATCCTCCTCTTTACTACCTGCACACCCTCTCCTCCTACCCTCCCACCCTCCTGCTCTATACCTTCCTAACCTCCTTCTCTTCCCATCCCTCTTCTCTACCCTGACCTCTCCTACCCTCCTACCCTTCGACTCCGTTCCCATCTTCCCCCTACCCTTCTCCTTCCCATCCTCCTACCCAAACTCTCCTACCCTCCTATCCCTCCTACCCTTCCTATTCTCCTACCCTCTCTCCTTCCCATCCTACCTTACCATCCCAACCCTCCTCTTCTCCGCTCCACCCTCCTCTCTTACCCTTCCACCCTCCTCTCCCTCCCTCCCCCCCCTCCTCTCCTACACTCTAATACCTCACTACATCTCCTTTCCTACGCCCTCCTCTCCTACCCTCCTACGTCTTCGTACCCCTTCCTATTCTCCCACCCTCCTCTCCTCCCCATTTCCATTCCTCCTACCCTCCCAAATCCTCTCTTACTCCTCCACCCTCCCTCCTCTCCTTACCTCCCCCTTCTTCTCCTTTCCCATCCTCCTATACCCTCCCACCCTCCTCTCTTACTCTCCCACCCTCCTCTCTACTCTCCCACCCCCTCTCTTCCATCCCTCCCATCCTCCTCTCCTACCCTCCCTCTCATCTGTCTACCTCCCACCCTCCCTCCTACCCTCCCACCTCCTTCCTAACCTCCACCCTCCTCCTTCCCAATCTCTCTGCTACCCTCTCTCCTCCTCTCCTACCCTCCTCTCCTACCCTCCTTACTCCGACTCACTCCTCTCCTGCCCCATCTCCTACCCTCAACTACTCCTACCCTCCTACCCTCCTACCCTTCCGTATTCTCCTACCCTCCTTCTCCTTCCATCCCCCTCACCATACCCACCCTCTCTCTTTACCTCTCCCCCTCCCGCCCTCCTCCCCTATAGCCCCGTCTTTCCTCCCGCCATCCTGCTGCCTGTACAGTCATCTCCGACCCTTCCTCTCCTAACGCCTCTCGCAACCCACCCTCGCCTCCTACCCTGCCGCACCCTCGCCGCCCTGCACTCTGCCTACCCTCCTCAACCGCTCGCTCTGCCTTGCCGCATCCCTGCCTACCCTCCTCTCCCTTACCTCTACCTTCGGTACCTTCGACCAAGTATTCTCCATGTATCCTCTTCCGCCCCGCGCATCCTCCCCTCGCGCACCTCGGATCTCCTCTCCTACTCTCCCGACCTTACCCTCTTCCCTACGCTGTCACCCACATCCTTCTTCTTCGACACCCACCCTTCCTCTCCTACCTCTTCCCACGCCTCCAGTATCTCGTACACTACCAACATGCCTTGCGCTGATACCCCCATCCTCTCATCGTGCCCGTACCACTCCTTCAACCACTCCTCTCTCTTCTCATCTCTACCTCCTCTCCTTCACCCACCCTCCTTACCTCCTCCCCTGCCCTACCTTCCTCGCCCCTCCTCCTCTCCTTACCTCGCGTACTAACCCCTCCGGCTACGTCTCGTTCGTCATCCGGTCCCTAGCCCTCCTCTAGCCTGTGCTGCCCAATCTCCTACGGCTTCGCGGCGTTTTGCTTAAATCATGCTTGAACCTCTCCAGACTGATAGCTGGATCTAGGTCACGAGAAACTGGAACGATGGCACCCGTCGCTTCACCAAGTAGCGAAGCCCTCACTCGCGTGGCCACGCAACTACCCCCAAAGCACTACTGTACTTTTACTACCCTAGCGCTCCTCAGCGTCCTGCCATTGACTGCCGACCTCGAGTGCAATCTCTCCTCCTGGGTTCACCATCAGAAATCCTTGACAAACTCTTGGACTTGGCTTTTGGCATCATAGAGACTCATGACTGTACAGTATGATGTGACTCATAACTGCAGAACTAACTCAGTCAGAATATCATATTTGAACATGAATCTCCTCGCAGGCGCAAAGACTGTCTAGCCAGAGAGAAAAGGAACAAATCCGGGCCCATGTAGGCGCCTAACACAGAATGAGGAGGCAGAAATCACGATGTATCTGCATTTCCCAGCGTTCTTGGTTTGGTTTGGTTGATATGTTTGGGTGTGTGATTGTTTCCTTTTAGAACAGTATTACTAATCAAGTTCACCACTGCCAGACATGACTTTTTTGCTATGGCATGGTAAACATCCATCCCTAGCTGCATATACTGAATAAACATGATACAAGAGATGAAATGCCCTAATGTGATTTCTCTTGTATGTCACTTGAGTGTTGGGTGATCAGTGGGAAAGTGAATGTGTTGTTGTGGTTATTTCGCCTCATTTGCTTTATGAAAATACCTTCGAACGCAAAGCAAAACGGGCAAAACTTTCACAGCTCCATGCAGATGAAAAAGAAGTCGCGTCTTCTCTCTCAACACCTCTCACATTGTGCCTCCCATTTATTTGCTCCTTGATTGGCAGAGGCAGGCAGACGGAGAAGCAGCGTTACCATGTGCTGCTCAAATGCGCACGGAGAAAGGTTCTATGTTGTATTGGTGTGAAAGTGCCAGCCGTGTGTTGTGCACGATCGGTAGGCAGAGAAAGGTAGCAAGACTGAGATGTTAATTAACTAGTTAAGCTTGAAACGCGTAGGATATTCTGTAAACGATGTCCCACTGGTTGATGGATGATGGAGTATGAGAGTGATACTGGAATTTGACTTGCGTTGGGGCATGGCACTCTTGCAGTCGTAACATCAAGTTGACGTCAAGGATGAGATTGCACTTGATGCTATTAAATAATATCTTACAGTTATATGCCAGATTCTCTACAACAACCACAAACTCACTAAAAAATAACCAATAAATACCTTTGGAGGCAACACACACACACCAAAATCAACCCTTCCCTGCTCCTTCTCTCCAGTTAGGCTGTTGGGGACACACGCAGCATGCTGAAAGCGACGTTATGAGTATTATAGATGAACAGTGAATTAATTGCCCTCCTACCCTCCTCTCCTTCCCATCCTCCTACCCTCCTCTCCTTCCCATCCTCCTACCTTCCCGTTTTGTATTGTGACTCTCCATGTACTGTTCAGGTCCTGGAACAATGGACCCCACCAAACAGCCTCTGTGGAGCAATATTTTTACCTAGCTTCAAGTTGCATGACAAATCAGAAGCATATTTTGTTCAATCATTACAAACTCTTGTTGCTTTGCATAATAGAGACTCATACATGTACAGTATGATGTTCAACTGGATACTCAGTCAGATAATCATATTTCCATGTTAGAGGCAAGACATGTTCCAGAGGGAAAAGGAACAAAACGGTAACACAAATGAGAGGCAGAAATCAGTGTATCTGATTTCCAGGTCTTGGTTTGTGTGTATGTTTGTGTGTGATTGTTCCTTTAGAACAGTATTACTAATCAAGTCACCACGCAGACATGACTATTTTGCTATGGGCATGTAAACATCCATCCCTAGCTGCATATACTGATAAACATGATACAAGAGAATGAAATGCCTAATGTGATTTCTCTGTATGTCATTGAGTGTGGTGGATCCAGTGGAAAGTGAAATGTGTTGTTGTGTTTAATGTCGCCTCATTTGCTTTATGAAATACCTTCAGACGCAAAGCAAAGGGCAACTTTCACAGCTCCATGAGATGAAAAAGTGGCTTTTTTCCAAACAATTACATTGTTGACTGCCTTTATTTGCTCCTTGATTGAGCAGTGCAGGCAGACAGAAGCAGACAGATTACATGTGTGTGTGTGTTTGTGAGTGTGTGTGCACGTGTAGGCAGAAAAGGAGCAGACAGTTTAATTAACTAGTTAACTGAAAACCGTTATTCTTAGAACGATGTCACTTTGATGGATGATGGATTATGGATGATGGATGGCTCATTAAAGTCAATGAGATGGCTATCAGTATACAACAACCACAAACCACTAAAAAATAACCAAAAAATACCGGCAACACACACACACCAAACCCATAGTTACTTCTAGTAGGCTGTTGGGAACACACGCAGCATGTGAAAGCGACGATGATGAAGAAACATAATTAATTGAGGGTTGTGGAGGAGGAGGGGAGAAAGCGCTGCCTGCGTATCATGCCAACCGCTGTCTCAAATTGCCTGGCTTCAGCATCTTTTGATGAGATTTCTCATTAGAGGTCTATACAGCCCAGACTTTGGAAATATCACAGAATTAATGAAAAAGGATAGGAATGGAGAAAGTGGGCTGCCAATGGTAGGACAGAAGAGGGACTCAGTGTAATCATTGTTCTGATCAGTGTACCATTGTCTTTCTGTAAAACCCCCTCTTGACGGCGGTGGTCAGCGTCGGTCTCTCATGTGGTGTGTGTGTGTGTGTGTGTGTGTGTGAGAGAGATGTTAACATGATACAAGAGAATGAAATGCCTAATGTGATTTCTCTGTATGTCATTGAGTGTCGGTGGATCCAGTGGAAAGTGAAATGTGTTGTTGTTTAAGTCGCCTCATTTGCTTTATGAAATACCTTCAGACGCAAAGCAAAGGGCAACTTTCACAGCTCCATGAGATGAAAAAGTGGCTTTTTTTCCAAACAATTACAATTGTTGACTGCCTTTATTTGCTCCTTGAGATTGACAGTGCAGGCAGGACAGAAGCAAGACAGATTACATGTGTGTGTGTGTTTGTGAGTTGTGTGTGCACGTGTAGGCAGAAAAGGAGCAGAACAGTTTAATTAACTAGTTAACTGAAAACCGTTATTCTTAGAACGATGTCACTTTGATGGATGAATGATTATGGATGATGGATTGCTCATTAAAGTCAATGAGAATGGCTATCAGTATACAACACCACAAACCACTAAAAAATAACCAAAAATACCGGCAACACACACACACCAAACCCATAGTTACTTCTAGTAGGCTGTTGGGAAACACGCAGCATGTGAAGCGACGATGATGAAGAAACATAATTAATTGAGGTTGTGGAGGAGGAGGGGAGAAAGCGCTGGCTCGTATCATGCCACCGCTGTCTCAAATGGCCTGGCTTCAGCATCTTTTGATGAATTTCTCATTAGAGGTTATACAGCCCAGACTTTGGAAATATCACAGAATTAACTGAAAAGGATAGAATGGAGAAAGTGGGCTGCCAATGGTGACAGAAGAGGGACTCAGTGTAAATCATTGTTCTGATCAGTGTACCATTGTCTTTCTGTAAACCTCTTGACGGCGGTGGTCAGCGTCGGTCTCTAGTTGTGGTGTGTGTGTGTGTGTGTGTGTGTGTGTGTGTGTGTGTGTGGTGTGTGGTGATGTGTGTGTGTGTGTGTGTGTGTGTGTGTGTGTGTGTGTGTGTGTGTGTGTGTGGTGTGTGTGCGTGCCGGCTGCGTGCGTTGTGCGTGCGTGCGTCGTGC
>NC_036870.1:18355722-18378084 GCF_002910315.2 Salvelinus sp. IW2-2015
GTGCGTGCGTGCGTGCGTGCGTGCATGTGTTTATCGTGTGTGACTCCCAGGCCAGTTGGTTAGTTGTTTCTGTTGATAGAGTATTTAGCCTGGTTGCTGTGGTGAGGTTCACAGGATTCATCTACTTGGTAGGGTTTTGAATGCTCACCAGGCTTCTGTGTTTTCAGCTCTTTTTATCAGCTCCTTTTCACATTTCGATTAGGAGATTTCCAACTGAGTTTATCTGTGTTTTTCTCCCCCTCACGCATACAGTCTTTTGCTTCAAGCAGAGAAAAATACAAAATTCCCCATCTACCTCACAGTGTCGACCATTGTCTGCCTCAGAACATGTCTTTTGATGTCACATGTCTTTTGAAGTCACTCACACACAACTTTTGAGGTCACTCACACACAACTCATTTGGAGTCAGTTCCAAGATGGCATAGCAGTAGGACGTCTGTTCGTCTTGTCCCGTCCCATGTATAAATATTTTTCTTCGTATATATTTTGTATATATTTAATTTAAAAAAAAGTTTTTATCTCAATTTCCATCTACACACTGAACATACTCTCCTGCAAACTGCCTCACCCAATGTGGTACGGATCTGTATTTTTTACACTTTAGAACTGGAACCCCCATCAGAAGCTAGCCAGCTAACTAGCTACTAGTTAGTAGTCAGTTAGCCACTGCTAGCGGTCATCACCGTTAACTCGGACATCAGCCAGCCTCAGCCCGGTCAATTCCCGCCAGTCTGCACAGCGCGATATCGACCCAGAGCATATCGGACTGCTTTTTCTCTATCACATCTCCGGATTCCTACCGCAAGCTCTGAACCTTTACACCGGATCGTCGCAGCTAGCTAGCTGCTATCCGAGTGGCTACTTCTGGCTAACGTCTCTGTCCCGACGCAAGCACCAGTTAGCCTGGAGCTAGCCTGGAGCTAGGCCCATCTCCTGGCTAGCTGAAGAGGTCCATCAGCCAATTCTTGGGCTACAATACCTATTTTGCCAATTGGCCTAGACCCTTTTACTGCTGACACGGAGCCCCGCTGATCCATCACGAATGGTCTGCCGACGTAATCGTCTGAGGGGGTTTCAACAGGCTCTTCCGTTGCGACGTCCCCCGAAGGCCCATCTGCTAGCCCGCTAGCCCCAGCCCGCTAGCTGTCTGAATTGCCGTGTCTCCAGCTCACCTAGCTACTCACTGGACCCTATGATCACTCGGCTACACATGCCTCTCCCTAATGTCAATATGCCTTGTCCATTTCTGTTTTGGTTAGTGATTATTGTCTTATTTCACTGTAGAGCCTCCAGCCATGCTCAATATGCCTGAGCTAGCCCTTTTGTTCCACCCCCACACATGCGGTGACCTCACCTGGCTTAATGGTGCCTCTAGAGACAAAACCTCTCTCATTGTCACTCAATGCCTAGGTTTACCTCCACTGTATTCACATCCTACCATACCCTTGTCTGTACATTATGCCTTGAATCTACTCTTCCGCGCCCAGAAATTTGCTCCCTTTACTCTCTGCTCTGAATGCACTAGACGACCAGTTCTCATTTGTTGACTTCTGTAACCGTAAAAGCCTTGGTTTCATTCATGTTAACATTAGAAGCCTCCTCCCTAAGTTTATTTTATTCACTGCTTTAGCACACTTCGCCAACCTGGATGTCCTAGCCATGTCTGAATCCTGGCTTAGGAAGGCCACCAACAATCCTGAAATTTCCATCCCTAACTATAACATTTTCTGACAAGATAGAACTGCGAAAGGGGGAAGAATTGCAATCTACTGTGGAGATAGCCTGTAGAGTTCTGTTATACTATCCAGGTCTGTGCCCAAACAATTGGAGCTTCTACTATTAAAAATCCACCTTTCCAGAAACAAGTCTCTCACCATTTTCCAAAATGTTTTGGGACACTGTAAAGTCCACGGAGAATAAGAGCACCTCCTCCTAGCTGCCCACTGCACCGAGGATAGGAAACATTGTCACCACCGATAAATCTACGATAATCGATAATTTCAATAAGCATTTTTCCACGGCTGGCCATGCTTTCCACCTGGCTACCCCTACCCCGGACAACATCTCAGCACCCCCTGCAGCAACTCGTCTAAGCCCCCCCGCTTCTCCTTCACCCAAATCCAGACAGCTGATGATCTGAAAGAGCTGCAAAATCTGGATCCCAACAAATCAGCTGGGCTAGACAATCCCTCTCTTTCTAAAATGTTCCGCCAAAATTGTTGCAACCCCTATTACTAGCCTATTCAACCTCTTTTTCATATCGTCGGAGATCAACAAAGACTGGAAAGCAGCTCGTCCCCCTCTTCAAAGGGGGACACACTCTAGACCCAAACTGTTATAGACCTTTATCCATCCTGCCCTGCCTTTCTAAAATATTCAAAAGCCAAGTTAACAAACAGATCACCGATCATTTCGAATCCCACTGTACCTTCTCCACTATGCAATCTGGTTTCTGAGCTGGTCATGGGTGCACCTCAGCCACGCTCAAGATCCTAAACGATATCATAACCACCATCAATAAAAAACAGTACTGTGCAGCCGTCTTCATCGACCTGGCCAAGGCTTTACACTATGTCAATCAGTGCATTCTTATTGGCAGACTCAATAGCCTTGCCTTCTCAAATGACTACCTCACCTGGTTCACCAACTACTTCTCTGATACAGTTCAGTGTGTTAAATCGGAGGGCCTGTTGTCCAGACCTCTGGCAGTCTCTATAGGGGTGCCACAGGGTTCAATTCTCGGGCCGACTCTTTTCTCTGTATATATGAATGATGTCGCTTTTTCTGCGGGGGATTCTGTGATCCACCTCTACGCAGACAACAGAATTCTGTATACATCTGGCCCTTCGTTGGACCCTGTGCTAACAAACCTCCAAATGAGCTTCAATGCCATACAACACCCCTTCCGAGGCCTCCAACTGCTTTTAAATGCAAGTAAAACTAAGTGCATGCTCTTCAACCGATTGCTGCACCCACCCTCCCGCCCGACTAGCATCACTACTCTGGACGGTTCTGACTTAGAATAACTACAAATACCTAGGTGTCTGGTTAGACTGTAAACTCTCCTTCCAGACTCACATCAAGCATCTCCAATACAAAATTAAATCTAGAATCGGTTTCCTATTTCGCAACAAAGTCTCCTTCACTCATGCTGCCAAACATACCCTCGCAAAACTGACCATCCTACCGATCCTTGACTTCGGCGATGTCATTTACAAAATAGCCTCCAACACTCTACTCAGCAAACGGGATGCAGTCTATCACAGTGGCATCCGTTTTGTCACCAAAGCCCCATATACTACCCACCACTGTGACCTGTATGCTCTCGTTGGCTGGCCCTCACTACATATTCATCGCCAAACCCACTGGCTCCAGGTCATCTATAAGTCTATGCTAGGTAAAGCCCCGCCTTATCTCAGCTCACTGGTCACCATTGCAACACCGACCCGTAGCACGCGGTCCAGCAGGTATATTTCACTGGTCACCTCCAAAGCCAACACTTCCTTTGGCTGCCCATCCTTCCAGTTCTCTGCTGCCAATGACTGGAACGAATTGCAAAAATCACTGAAGCTGGAGTCTTATATCTCCCTAACTAACTTTAAGCATCAGCTGTCAGAACAACTTACCGATCACTTTACCTGTACACAGACACTCAACTACCTCATCCCCATTTTGTTACTTATCCTCTTGCTCTTTTGCACCCCAGTATCTCTACTTGCACATCATCATCTGCACATCTATCACTCCAGTGTTAATGCTAAATTGTAATTATTTCGCCTCCATTGCCTATTTATTGCCTTACCTCCCTACTCTTCTACATTTGCACACACTGTACATTGATTTTTCTATTGTGTTATTGACTGTATGTTTGTTTATCCCATGTGTTGTTGTTTTTGTCGCACTGCTTTGCTTTATCTTGGCCAGGCCGCAGTTGTAAATGAGAACTTGTTCTCAACTGGCCTACATGGTTAAATAAATGTGAAATAATAAATAAATAAAAAACATGTCTTTTGACACCAAATTCTTTATTTTCTTAAAACCCCTATACTGTCAGACTACCTTCACTGTATCTCTCTTCAACCCTACAGTTTTGTATTAGGCATTTTTTCAATTTTTGTGTTTTGCTTTGGAAGTCTCTTCCTGTTCAGTGTCATGTGATCTTTCTAGACACCATGCTTCTCCTCCTTGCCTCCTACACAGGTTTTTTAAGTAAACATCTCCTGCTGTGGCTTCAGGGAACTTGTGGCCTACTCTAGCCGTAGCAGACAAAGACCCCATTCCATCAGGGAACTTGTGGCCTACTCTAGCCGTAGCAGACAAAGACCCCATTCCATCAGGGAACTGTCAAGCTTCACAGTGAAGACGTCATTGCACCTTCAGGGAACGTGTAGTTTATTCTAGCACTGCTCAGCAAAGATCTGGTTCCATCTGTTTAATTACTGTGAAGATTATTAGATTAACATTGCATTACCAGCTCCTGTCGTTCCTCAGTCACATGATCAACCCAGTGGAAGGAAGGCTGACTAGCGGCTTAGCTATGGTGATGAATCACAAACAGATGGATGCTAATGTAGGTTATGTTTCACAGAGCAAGCTCAATAATGAAGTAGGCAAACTTTGATAAATACTTGGAAATATCACTTGATTTTCATCTTTAGTTATCGGTTTCTGAAGAAGCTTTGGGTTGGTCAGAGTATAAATAAGGTTTGGGTTGGTCAGAGGTATGCGGTATTGTATTGATATTTAGCAACAGTATCCACATTATCAATACATGGCACACGTTCTAGAATGAAATGTATCAGAGATAATGTTGAGCTGTTTCAGTAGTTAGTGAACTAAGATAGATAACCAAGTTAGCGTTTCCGCCAAAGAGACGAAACTGTATGTGTGTGTGTGGTGCGGTGTAAATGTGTGTGTGTGTGTGTGACTTAGGTGACTCAGCAGTTCATTCACTCCCCTGGTGGGTCAGGAAGCTATAGTAACCTGGAAGCTCTAATCGGATGACAGACTGACTGCTGCTCATTTTTAAGAGTTGCTGCTCCAAGGAAGAGAGAAAGAGAGAGGGGGGAAAGAGATGAAGAGAGAAGATGAGAAAGGGGCGGGCAGAGAGAGAGAGAGAGAGAGAGAGAAGAGCGGAGAGGGAGATGGACAGAGAGAGAGAGAGAGAAAGAGAGAGAGAGAGAGAGAGAGAGAGAGAGAGAGAGAGAGAGAAGAGAGGACGACAGAGAGGGAGGAGAGAGAGAGAGAGAAAGAGACAGAGACCTTTCCAGAAACAAGTCTCTCACCATTGCCGCTTGTTATAGACCCCTTCTGCCCGCCCAGCTGTGCCCTGGACACATATGTTGAATTGATTTCCCCCCATCCTATTCGTACTGTTTAGGTGACCTAAACTGGGACATGCTTAATATGCCCCGGCCATCGCTACAGTCCTAAGGCTAGATGCCGCTCAATCTCACACAATTATCAAGGAACCCTACCAGGTTACAACCTAAATTCGTAACGCATGGGCACCCTCATAGATTATCATCTCTGACCAACTTGTCCTCTAAATACACCTCTGCTGTCGTCAACCAGGATCTCAGTGATTGCCTCATTGCCTGGAAGCGTAATGGGTCCGCAGTCAAACGACCACCCCTCATTCATGTGCAAACGCTCCTAAAACACTTCAGCAAGCAGGCCTTTCTAATCGAACCTGGCCCGGGGTATTCTGGAAGAATATTTGACCTCGATTGGATATTGATATTGATGGCTGGTTATTCTTTTAAAGTGGCTTTCCTTCCCATCTTAAATAAGCATGCCCATTCAAAAATGTAGAACTAAGAACAGATATAGCCCTTGGTTCACCCCAGACTTGAACCTTGACCAGCACAAAAACATTCTGTGGCGTTCTGCACTAGCATCAAATAGTCCCTGCGCATATGCAACTTTTCAGGGAAGTCAGGAACAAATATACACAGGCAGTTAGGAAAGCTAAAGCTAGCTTTTTCAAACAGAAATTTGAATCTTGTAGCACTAATTCCAAATGTTTTGGGACACTGTAAAGTCCATGGAGAATAAGAGCACCTCCTCCTAGCTGCCCACTGCACCGAGGATAGGAAACATTGTCACCACGATAAATCTACGATAATCGATCATTTCAATAAGCATTTTTCCACGGCTGGCCATGCTTTCCACCTGGCTACCCCTACCCCGGACAACATCTCAGCACCCCCTGCAGCAACTCGTCTAAGCCCCCCCGCTTCTCCTTCACCCAAATCCAGACAGCTGATGATCTGAAAGAGCTGCAAAATCTGGATCCCACAAAATCAGCTGGGCTAGACAATCCCTCTCTTTCTAAAATGTTCCGCCAAAATTGTTGCAAACCCCTATTACTAGCCTATTCAACCTCTTTTTCATATCGTCGGAGATCAACAAAGACTGGGAAAGCAGCTGGAAAGCAGAAGAGAGAAAGAGAGAGGGGGGAAAGAGTGAAAGAGAGAGAGAGAGGGGGGGGGCAGAGAGGAGAGAGAGAGAGAGAAAGAGGGAGAGGGAGATGGACAGAGAGAGAGAGAAAGAGAGAGAGAGAGGGACAGAGAGAGAGAGAGAGAGAAGAGACAGAGACAGAGAGAAAGAGAGAGAAAGAGAAAGAGAGAGAAGAGAGGAGAGAGAGAGAGAGAGAGAGAGAGAGAGAGAGAGAGAGAGAGAGAAGAGAGAGAGAGAGAGAGAGAGAGAGAGAGAGAGAGAGAGAGAGAGAGAGAGAGAGAAGAGAGAGAGGACCGAGATTGAGAGAGAGCAGACGAGATAAAGCTCTCTGGTGAAATCTCAACTCTTAGAAATACGTCTTGACTTTTAAGAGGAAGGGTTCGAGAAAGGGACAAGATTACTCCATATATCTTATTGCAATAAGTTTATGACTTGACTAAGATGTCTCTTGGTGTGTCATCAGAAAAATGTACTGTATGTCATTTCCCAACTCAATGCATAAAACACTGTCTGGATGAACCTGAAGAGACGTTCATATGATTCTCTAATAATTACTCTTCACATTGAGTGGACACAAAAATTAACATTGAAATAACATGATGTATCAATGAGAAAATTCAATAGCTTTAGACATTTCTGGTGTGTGTTTACATGCTGTATGTGTGTTCGTAACATCACGTGGTGTGTGATCGCGATTTCACATGTTTGTTGTTGTGTGTGTGTTTGTGTGTCTGTTTGTTGGCATGGGCTCCTGAAGTGGAGTTTCTCATTGGTGGAACAGATAGGGAGCAGCTTGTAGTAATTGTTTCGCTCAGTAGCCGAGGCTCATCCTGGTCCTTTACAGATAACCTGCAGGAAATCTCTCTTGATGTCCTGGGAGAGGGACAGAGGAAATTAAGAGAGAGAGAGAGAGAGGAGGGGGGGGGGATGGAGAGACAGAGTTGATGGAGAGTGAGAGAGAGAGAGAGAGGGGAGGGGGGGGGTGAGAGAAGACAGAGTTGATGGAGAGTGAGAGAGAGAGAGAGAGAGAGAGAGAGAGAGAGAGAGATATGAGAGAGAGAGAGAGAGAGGGGGGGGGTGGAGAGAGAGAGTTGATGGATAGAGAGAGAGTGAGGGATAGAGAGAAGAGAAGAGAGAGAGAGAGAGAGAGAGAGAGAGAGAGAGAGAGAGAGAGAGAGAGAGAGAGAGAGAGAGAGAGAGCGAGAGAGAGACTCTTTGAAACTGACTCTTCAAAACCAGATCTTTTTTTCTATAGGCTGAAGGATTGGGTAGGAACCATTATTCAAAGGATGGATGAAGGGGATAATTATACTGGGTCGTTGCAGGCCGTTGTGGGGGTGTCATTGGGGCCGTTGTATTGGTGAGGGGTGTCAGTTTGTGGCAGGGGCCGTATTGGTGAGGGGTGTCAGTTGTGGCAGGGGCCGTATTGGTGAGGGGGTGTCAGTTGTGGCAGGGGCCGTATTTGGTGAGGGTGTCAGTTGTGGCAGGGGCCGTATTGGTGAGGGTGTCAGTTGTGGCAGGGGCCGTATTGGTGAGGGTGTCAGTTGTGACAGGGGCCGTATTGGTGAGGGGTGTCAGTTGTGACAGGGGCCGTTATTGGTGAGGGGTGTCAGTTTGTGGCAGGGGCCGTATTTTGGTGAGGGGTGTCAGTTGTGGCAGGGGCCGTATTGGTGAGGGGTGTCAGTTGTGACAGGGGCCGTATTGGTGAGGGGTGTCAGTTGTGACAGGGGCCGTATTGGTGAGGGGTGTCAGTTATTCATCAGTGCTGAACGGAGAGCAGAGAAAGGTCCTAAAGGTACAGTAGATGCATTGTTTGTTGTCTTGATACACAACAAGACTGGAAACCATGACTGGATATCGAAATCATGTCTACTTCACATTACAACATGTATTAGCGCTAAAGCCACTGAGCTGAACTCTCATCATCAGAGCACTGAAAAATGGACACAGCCTCCCTCCATGTATTCAGTGGACAACTGAATCAAGCGGTAATGTACAGGAGAGAGGCTATTGTGTGGAGTGGATCATTCAGTAATGTGTTTATCAAGCAGCACCAGTAATAACCCTCCTAACACAGATAAAATCACCAGCAATATCACCAGCCAGCTTCCTTCCGCCTTCCCTAACGACCAGGCAGAGAGAGAATGGAGGTGTGTGTGCGTCTGTGTGTGGGTGCAGGCCTGTGTGTGTGTGTGTTCACATATGCATGTTTGTGTGTGTCATCCCATGATGAATTATTGAATTTATTTTCTACTGGGCATGAAAGCAAGCGGAACCCTCCCGTTATGTTATCAGGCTCTCTCCACCTGCTAACTAACGACGGGATAAAGATGTGACCCTAACGACTACAACTGAGTGGCCAATAATATCTGTGAAATCACTCTGTTCAATTCATTTTAATCAAAGTCAGTCTTACCAGCAGCATCCTTAGCACCACATTACAGAGAGAGTAACTTCCATCTGGACCACAGCAGTATTGTTCCGCCTTGCAGTAGGAGCTCCTTGTTATTAGACAACCATGGTGAGATTGTGGAATTACACCCATCACTTTGTGCATGAGCTGCAGAGGAGGATAGACAGAAATAGTACACATTTTGGTGTGTAATCATTTGGCTTTAATCACATTCGTGACCGACCAGCTCGATTCGGTCTAATATAGCAAAAGAGACTTGAAAATGGTATATCATACACTACAGCTGAGGAACAATGGGAAAGCAATTCTGTTTGTAATCCCACTTTTGAGAAAATGGTCCATGAATGTTTTGGTACATCTACTGGAGAGCTCTTCTTTGTCACCACCCATTCAGCATCGTTCACACCCTCTTAAGCCTATGACCCACCCATCTCTTTAAGGATTCACATGTGAGGCCATACAGAGCGAGTACTGTAGTGTACTAAACAACCAAAGATTTCAAGACTAAAGACTGGTTTATACTGTGTCTATCTGTAGACAGTTGTCGCAGTGACACATTAACATTCTATTGTCGTCCGACATCAAACTTTTTGTTGTCGTTATGAAAAAACACAAACTACAGGCTGCATGACATCAGCAGCCTAGTGGTCCAAAATATCATAACTGGTGTATTTTAACACCAATAAACGAATGCGTTTAAAATGTATTTAGTATATGTTAATCTAGCAAACCAGGCAACTAAAAGCAACTTGATAAACAATGTTTTGGTTAGTTTCTAGCTACACCAGGGAACTGCAACCAAACCCATAACGTACAGGTTAGGCTGGAGGCTGGAAAAATCTCTGCAGAATGTGACTTGTGCAAGCAGATTTGTGACTGACTGAGTATCGAACCCTCAAGAAAAGATAATCATTCTGCTTTTCTCAAGATTAGCTAACTGTAAAATGTCTATACAAGCACTGATGTCAATCCTGAAGGCAGTGGGCAGGTCTTATAATGTACAGTAAATATTCTTAATATGAACTAATAAATAGCAGTATATCTCAAGTAACGAACACCTGTTAGAATGGAAGACACGTACCATTATAGACAGTAAAGACAATCAACTTGGGGTAATAGTTTGAACTGGATAGTGGATTGCAGGAAGCAGGAATATTCACAACCAAACAAATCACCAGCAGCCCATGAGAATCAGAGCACACTACTTGACGAGAGTTCTGATGTGCTCCGCAACGAGCAGTGTCTAATTAGCATGACAATGACATCATTAATGGACACTCAACCAGCCTGATTGTTAAATTACTGCTTTTTCTCTCTTTCTCTCTCTTCTCTCTAGCTCTCTGTCTCTCTCTCTCTGTATTGTCAAAATAGCCTAGTATCTTGCTTTACCAATCAAAGGCTCATCACATGACATGTTTAAAAAGAGCCTCTCACCCCTTCTTTCCCCCGTCCCCCGAATGGAGGCCAGATTACACCTCGTTATCCTGCAGCTGTAAATTGCAGCCCCCTTCCTGGACTAGAATTTAAATTAAAACACTCACTGGATTAAAGACGCTACACTCACTGCAATCAGGCTCACTGATGAGGGTTTTCATACAGAGTTTGGAGGATGAAAGCTGGGCGCTCGCTGGATAGGACCAGGGAGTCGTTTTGTGTGAGTCATAAGCTGCTGCTGGTTCTTTTGTGTTCTCAGATAGATTTACCCCTGGCTGGCGGTTTTCAGTGCTTCAAATAAGCTGTGCATTTCAATAAATGCAGTAGAATAGCCACAGGGTCAGTACTTTCAGGATACGTTGTTATTCACTGGTATCTAACTTTGGAAATGTAAGATTAAAGTGTCAGCAGTGACTACAAGAAGTTCAATATATAGTGGGATTCAGTAATAAAGAAAGGAATATATAGTGGGATTCAGTAATAAAGAAAGGCATATATAGTGGGATTCAGTAATAAAGAAAGGAATATATAGTGGGATTCAGTAATAAAGAAAGGAATATATAGTGGGATTCAGTAATAAAGAAAGGNTATATAGTGGGATTCAGTAATAAAGAAAGGAATATATAGTGGGATTCAGTAATAAAGAAAGGAATATATAGTGGGATTCAGTAATAAAGAAAGGAGTGTGAAAACACTAAACAACAGTTGTGATGACGAGTAACATAAATGGTAACAATGTTAATTTAGCATTATTCTATTCTCTATATAAAATAGGCATATAAACAGAGTTAAAGTGCAGTACCTGCTTTTACCATCTTCTACATGCTGTATCTGTACATACATACTGTACCTGTACATATATACTGTACCTCTACATACATACTGTACCTGTACATACATACTGTACCGGTACATACATAATATTATAGTCAGGGCCTGATTTGGTCTGCTGAGGTTCTTGACTTGATTGAGCTCCAATCATCATCGACAGTCACTGTGTGGCCTTTCCATGAAAGACAATATGAAAATGAATGTTTGTTTTATGACATGGCCAATTAAAAAGTATGATCTTCCAATAGCATGCTTGGCTAACCTTAGGAAACACCCACCGCTGCAAAAAAAAAAGCATGATTAGAATCCATCAATGACATGAGTCTAATGCTGCCACGACATGGCATGGTAAAGGGGACGCTATTAAGACGCAGTGTTTTGAGGTTTAACTTCTGGTTTGGTTTTATATCTTAAAATCTCTAACGGTTCCTGTGGGTGGACTATGACTAGAACTACTAGACTCTCAGACCTTCTGTGGTGAAACGTTTTTAATCTCAACACTCCAGCTCAGACAACACAATCACAACAGTCACAATGGTGGACCAATTCCTTCTCAAAATAGTAAGAATCTATTTCCAGGTAGGCCGAAATGTTCTTCTATCTGTCCATCCAAATACTAGAAAATGTCCATCAAATTCCTATATTGTCAAAAGAATGTTATACTGTCATGTCTTTGCCATGTTCCAGACCCTCTTGAAGATAAGGTTAACCTGAAATAAAGTCAAAAACCTCTCTTATTGTGAAAAGTTCAAAAGAGGGTCTATTCATTCTGTGAATGAAGAAATCCCTCCTCATCGAAGCAGGCAGAGAAGAGGGCTGGAGGTATTCATTTCTTGGGTCAGGTCTTAAATTGAGTTACACAATTTTCTCCCTGAGAAGATTAGAGGAAGGAGATAAGAGAAGGTCTGGCTGGCTGTCCTCAGGTAGGACGGCCCCTCTCCTTCCCTTCCTCATCATCTTGAGTTGGTCTCTCTCAGCTAACCTCAGGATAGTCTCTCTCACGTGCCAGACCTTGAGGTCCACCCTGAAAGTGGGGTAATACATGCAGCTGGTGAATGAAACCATAGCCTTGGGTGATATCATACCAATCACATCAACACTGCTGTGACTGAGTTGGTTTGAGTGCAGTATTAAGTAAGTGCTCTGTCGACTACTCACAACTGTGAGCACAAGCTATATCCAGGAGGATCTATATTTTAGGATAATAGAATAGAATAACATATAATCAAGTAAATACCCAGTGAATAATTTTTTATTTATTTATCTACACTGTTCTCATTGAGAATCGAAAACACAGTGGAAAAAGTTTGGAATAAAATATACTTCATTTGTTCTCTGTATGTTCCTCTCTTGGTTATGATTTCTAATTCAGTTCTCTCATCTAAGCCTCATTTCAAAAGGTGAAAATGTGTTCTGTACATTGTAATAGAGTCAGAAATGGCCAACAACATAGTTAGAGGAGCAAGCCAGCCTGGCTCTAAAGAATGATGGTGTTGTTTGTTTCGTGTCCATTAACAGAACAACACCACTTCTATTAATTCCTCAGCTTAGGCTTCGTCCCAAATTGCACCCTATTCCCTATGATGTGCACATATGGCCATTGGGCTCTGGTCAAAAGTGTATGGGCTCTGGGGCACTACGTAGGGAAAGGGGTGCAATTTGGAACTAGGCTTGGTTTCGTACCATTCTTCCTAATTAATTTGGTTTTGTTTTTCCCGCAACGCAAGCCTCTCTCTGCAAATTAATGATGCAGAAACAAAATATTGTTGAGACACTGATGTGCTTCATCTACATGGGGTGAAATTTCTATCATTAGAGAGGGAAAGCAAAGCGGCTGACGACTACAAAGTTTTGTGGCTGCCAGTGAGTGTCGGGGTCCTTCGCCCGCGGGGTGTGTTCTGTCAGTGAATTGATTAGACCACCAGAGAACTGGCATGATAGTCACGGTGAAAAATAATAAATGCATATTTGCAATTCCTATACACATGCATCTTCCATGGCAAGTACGCTGTTTCTTTAGCACTTCCCTACAATAAGGTACGCTCCCTACAGTAGGGTACGCTCCCTACAATAGGGTACACTCCCTACAGTAAGGTACACTCCCTACAATAGGGTACACTCCCTACAATAGGTACACTCCCTACATAGGTACACTCCCTACAATAGGGTACACTCCCTACAATAGGGTACACTCCCTACAATAGGGTACGCTCCTACAATAGGTACACATCCCTACAATAAGGTACACTCTCTACAATAGGGGACACTCCTACAATAAGGTACGTCCCTACAATAAGGTACACTCCCTACAATAAGGTGACACTCCCTACAATAGGGACATCCCTACAATAAGGGTACGCTCCCTACAATGGGGACACCCCTACAATAAGGTACACTCCCTACAATAGGGTACACTCCCTACAATAAGGTACACCTCCCTCACAATAAGGTACACTCCCTACAATAAGATACACTCCTACAATAGGGACACTCCCTACAATAAGGTACACTCCTACAATAGGGTACACTCCCTACAATAAGGTACACTCCCTACAATAAGGTACACTCCCTACAATAAGGTACATCCCTACACATAGGGGACACTCCCTACAATAAGGTACACTCCTACAATAAGGTACACTCCCTACAATAAGGACACTCCCTACAATAAGGTACACTCCCTACAATAGGTACACTCCCTACAATAGGGCACTCCCTACACTAAGACACTCCCTACAATAAGGTACACTCCCTACAATAGGGACACTCCTACAATAAGGTACGCTCCCTACAATAGGGTACGCTCCCTACAATAGTACGCTCCCTACAATAGGGTACACTCCCTACAAAAGGGTACGCTCCCTACAATAAGGGACACTTCATACAGATGTGAATGTTTGTACCAATTTCTCCACCGGGGTGGCAGGTAGCCTAGTGGTTAAGCGTGTTGGGCAGTAACTGAAAGATTGCTGGCTTGAATCCCAGCGCCTGCAAGGTGGAAAAATCTTTCATTCTGCCCTTGAGCAAGGCAACCCCGAACAACAACTGTGCTGATGACTCAATTAAGGCAGCCCCCCACACCTCACTGATTCAGAGGGGTTGGGTTAAATGTGGAAGACACATTTCAGTTGAATACATTCAGTTGTGCAACTGATCGCCTTCAAAATAGCCATTAGACACTTATAGGTTTAAAGCTGTGCTGTATTCTTACATTACATACTGTATGCATCAGTGTTCCTACATTTTTCTGAATTTGTGGACCTGAACAAGTCACACTAGCAGAAGTAACGAGTCCAAAGGTCTGCATGTAGTTATAATGGGCTTTACAGTAATATGAGGCCTATATGAAACAATAGCAGTTAAACGTACGCAAGCACACACCACACACACACCACACAACCACACACACACACACACACACACACACACACACACACCACACACACACACACACACACACACACACACATTCACACATGTGGCATCCGGCTCGTATCCTCCGCGTCACGAGTCACTTCCTCCTTCAGCTCCAAATCAAATCAAATCAAATCAAATTTTATTAGTCACATACACATGGTTAGCCGATGTTAATGCGAGTGTAACGAAATGCTTGTGCTTCTAGTTCCGACAATGCAGTAATAACCAACAAGTAATCTAACCTAACAATTCCACAACTACTACCTTATACACACACACAAGTGTAAAGGGATAAAGAGTATGTACATAAAGATATATGAATGGTGGTGGTACAGAACGGCATGGCAAGATGCAGTAGATGGTATAGAGTACGGTATATACATATGAGATGAGTACTGTAGGGTATGTAAACATAAAGTGGCATAGTTTAAAGTGGCTAGTGGTACATGTATTACATAAAGATGGCAAGATGCAGTAGATGATATAGAGTACAGTATATACATATGAGATGGGAATGTAGGTATGTAAACATTATATTAAGTGGCATTGTTTAAAGTGGCTAGTGTACATTTTTACATAATTTCCATCAATTCCCATTTTTAAAGTGGCTGGAGTTGAGTCAGTATGTTGGCAGCGGCCGCTAAATGTTAGTGGTGGCTGTTTAACAGTCTGATGGCCTTATAGAAGCTGTTTTTCAGTCTCTCGGTCCCTGCTTTGATGCACCTGTACTGACCTCGCCTTCTGGATGATAGCGGGGTGAACAGGCAGTGGCTTGGGTGGTTGTTGTCCTTGATGATCTTTATGGCCTTCCTGTGACATCGGGTGGTGTAGGTGTCCTGGAGGGCAGGTAGTTTGCCCCCGGTGATGCGTTCTGCAGACCTCACTACCCTCTGGAGAGCCTTACGGTTGTTGGGCGGAGCAGTTGCCGTACCAGGCGGTGATACAGCCCGACAGGATGCTCTCGATTGTGCATCTGTAGAAGTTTGTGAGTGCGCTTTGGTGACAAGCCGAATTTCTTCAGCCTCCTGAGGTTGAAGAGGCGCTGCTGCGCCTTCTTCACAACGCTGTCTGTGTGGGTGGACCAATTCAGTTTGTCCGTGATGTGTACACCGAGGAACTTAAACTTTCCACCTTCTCCACTACTGACCCGTCGATGTGGATAGGGGGTGCTCCCTCTGCTGTTTCCTGAAGTCCACAATCATCTCCTTTGTTTTGTTGACGTTGAGTGTGAGGTTATTTCCTGACACCACACTCCGAGGGCCCTCACCTCCTCCCTGTAGGCCGTCTCGTCGTGTTGGTAATCAAGCCTACCACTGTAGTGTCATCCGCAAACTGATGATTGAGTTGGAGGCGTGCATGGCCACGCAGTCGTGGGTGAACAGGGAGTACAGGGAGGGCTCAGAACGCACCCTTGTGGGGCCCCAGTGTTGAGGATCAGCGGGGTGGAGATGTTGTTACCTACCCTCACCACCTGGGGGCGGCCCGTCAGGAAGTCCAGGACCCAGTTGCACAGGGCGGTCGAGACCCAGGGTCTCGAGATTGATGACGAGTTTGGAGGGTACTATGGTTTAAATGCTGAGCTGTAATCGATGAACAGCATTCTCACATGGGTATTCCCTCTTGTCCAGATGGGTTAGGGCAGTGTGCAGTGTGGTTGCGATTGCGTCGTCTGTGGACCTATTGGGTCGGTAAGCAAATTGGAGTGGGTCTAGGGTGTCCGGTAGGGTGGAGGTGATATGGTCCTTGACTAGTCTCTCAAAGCACTTCATGATGACGGAAGTGAGTGCTACGGGGCGGTAGTCGTTTAGCTCAGTTACCTTAGCTTTCTTGGGAACAGGAACAATGGTGGCCCTCTTGAAGCATGTGGGAACAGCAGACTGGGATAAGGATTGATTGAATATGTCCGTAAACACACCAGCCAGCTGGTCTGCGCATGCTCTGAGGACGCAGCTGGGAATGCCGTCTGGGCCTGCAGCCTTGCGAGGGTTAACACGTTTAAATGTTTTACTCACCTCGGCTGCAGTGAAGGAGAGCCCGCAGGTTTTGGTAGGGGCCGTGTCAGTGGCACTGTATTGTCCTCAAAGCGGGCAAAAAGTTGTTTAGCCTGTCTGGGAGCAAGACATCCTGGTCCGCGACGGGGCTGGTTTTCTTTTGTAATCCGTGATTGACTGTAGACCCTGCCACATACCTCTTGTGTCTGAGCTGTTGAATTGCGACCCGATTTTGTCTCTGTACTGGGACTTAGCCTGTTTGATTGCCTTGCGGAGAGAATAGCTACACTGGTTGTATTCGGTCATGCTTCGGTCACCCTGCCCTGGTTAAAAGCATGGTTCGCGCTTTCAGTTTCACGCGAATGCTGCCGTCAATCCACGGTTTCTGGTTTGGGAATGTTTTAATCGTTGCTGTGGGTACGACATCGTCAATGCACTTCCTAATGAACTCGCTCACCGAATCAGCATATTCGTCAATATTGTTGTTGGACGCAATGCGGAACATATTCCAATCCGCTGATCGAAGCAGTCTTGAAGCGTGGATTCAGATTGGTCGGACCAGCGTTGAACAGACCTGAGCGCGGGAGCTTGTGTGTTTTAGTTTCTGTTTGTAGGCTGGAATCAACAAAATGGAGTCGTGGTCAGCTTTTCCGAAAGGGGGGCGGGGGAGGGCCTTATATGCGTCGCGGAAATTAGTATAACAATGATCTAGGGTTTTTCCAGCCCTGGTAGCACAATCGATATGCTGATAGAATTTAGGGAGTTTTGTTTTTAGATTAGCCTTGTTAAAATCCCCAGCTACGATGAATGCAGCCTCAGGGTGTGTGGTTTCAGTTTACAAAGAGTCAGATAAAGTTCGTTCAGGGCCATCGATGTGTCTGCTTGGGGGGAATATATACGGCTGTGATTATGATTGAAGAGAATTCCCTTGGTAGATAATGCGGTCGACATTTGATTGTGAGGAGTTCTAGATCAGGTGAACAGAATGACTGAGTTCCTGTGTGTTGTTATGATGATCACACCACGTCTCGTTAATCATAAGGCATACCCCCCCGCCCCTCTTTCTTACCAGAAAGATGTTTGTTTCTGTCGGCGCGATGCGTGAAGAAACCAGCTGGCTGCACCGACTCCGTTAGCGTCTCTTGAGTTAGCCATGTTTCCGTGAAGCAGAGCACGTTGCAATCCCTGATGTCTCTCTGGAATGCTACCCGTGCTCGGATTTCATCAACCTTATTGTCAAGAGACTGGACATTGGCGAGTAGTATGCTAGGGAGTGTGAGCGCGATGTGCCCGTCTCCGAAGCCTGACCAAGAGACCGCCTCTTTGCCCCTTTTACGGCGTCGCACAGGGTCGCCGGCTGGGATCAGATCCATTGTATTGGGTGGAAGGCAAAACACTGGATCCGTTTTCGGGAAAGTCATATTCCTGGTAGGAACGATGATGAGTTGACGTTAATCGTATATTCAGTAGTTCCTCCCGACTGTATGTAATGAAACCTAAGATTACCTGGGGTACCGATGTAAGAAATAACACATAAAAAACCAAAATACTGCATATTTTCCAAGGAACGCGAAGCGAGGCGGCCATCTCTTTTCGGCGCCGGAAGTTAGAGCCAGTGTAGAAATGCATGACATCCTCCTACCGGTGTAAAATATCTGTTAATCAATGTTGACATTTTTACTGTCTCCATAATGTTGGATTCACTTTTATGCACGTTTACCTGTGAGAACATGCTTGGGATAACCCCCTTCTCACATATTACTAACGTGCATGCAAGACCCCTAACAGTAATGTACCTTGTGATATGGTTCACCTGTTATGTTGAATGTACATTATGGTATCAGAGTGCATAGACACATATGAGCCTAATAAACACACAGATAAACACGTCATTAACTCGGCATGCACAGACTGTTATTGGAATGGAAGGTCATCTAGTTTATCGTAGATCCTGTATGCCACAACAAAGAGGAGGAAACAGTTTAAAGTCATACAGTGGAAAATTACCTTTGTGAACGGAAAAGTTCAACTGAATTTACTGTTATGTGAGATTAAATCTAATCTCAGTCCCCTGGCATTTGCACATATGAGAGGAAAACAAATGTCCCTCCAACGTTTCTTAATGGCAACCATCAGTAACTGTCACTTAATTACTGTAAGGAGAGCAACTGCTGAATGTTAGGAAAGAGAATAAGAGAGAACAAATTCAATCCCTACACTGGCATCTGTTTCAGAAGTGTTCTGTTGGTTTATGTGTGTATGACAACAATGTAAGTCACAGTGGTAACACTTTGTTTGAAGGGTACCAAGACGAGGACTTCATAACACATTCATAACCAATACATTGAGCCTTATAACACATTCCTACATCAACATTTCATGTTTGTGTACTGTTTGTAAATGCATTATGTATGGCTTATGAATGTGCTATGAAGTCCTTATGTAGGTTGGAACAATTCCAATGAACTATTACCAGAACAGTTTTGGGTGATATATCAATATTTAACACACTTCAGAAAGTAAAAATAAAATACAGTTGAAACGGTGGCTCAGGAACAGCGTTTTGGCTCCAGTGAGTACCATGCCCGGTTCACTCAGTGTGGAGGAAGAGCAATGTCTCCTCTGCTCCCTCTCTCACATCCACTGAGCCCATCCATACATCATCGTAATGCCATTGACAGCACGTCAGGTTATTAGATGTGTAGATATTAAATTAACCCACACGGTAAACACACACACATGTGCAAAAGCGCACACACACACGTGCGTATGTGTGTTCATTCGTGTGTGTGTGTGTGTGTGTGTGTGTGTGCACCTGCATGCGTTCGTGTGTGTGTGATGGTCTCCAGCCTGCTCTGATAGCCAGCGATGACGGATGGCCGTCATTTAAGGGGCTGTATCAACGGTCTGCCCACGTCGCACAGCTGTCACCAGCTAAAGGCATTACAGGGGGGTAATTAATCTGGGCCAGAGAGAGGGAGAGGCACCACTGCCGCTGCAGGACACAGGGGGAGGGCCTGGGTGGTGAGAGGAGGGCCGTAGAGAAATGTAAGATGCAGGAAGGCAGGGTCCCCCATGGTGCTGCGACACTCAAATACTGGTCCATATGACCTCAACCAGCCAACAAAGTAACTGCAGGCTCCTATTGTAGATGTGAAATCCTGGTGCACTTTCATAATGTAATCGTATTGTAATTGGCCCCAGATGTTAGACATGTCTGTGTGGTTTCTTTAAAGGAGGAGCTCTCTAGGGAGTGAACACTTCATTGCACAGACTAGTGTTTTCCCCAGAATCCCAGTGAAGCAGTAATACCTGGAGTAACTAACCAGCTAGAGGACACTGGTCTACAAGATACATGATCCGGGTCTTGATCAGTAGGTTACAATGTGGCAAAAAGTTTTAAAACTGAACACTCAATAAATGTTCTGATAGTGCTTCCCAGCATGAAAACGCTTGCTCCTGTTGGTGCCTACTGAACACACTCCATGTGTTGGGGCACATATCATTACATGTTGGCATCAAATCTGAACTCAGAGAACTCTTCGTCTGGTCCCTCCGTCACCTCCAGTAGTTTAATTACATGTATTATTCTAAACAGGACAAAATAATTTAGATGCCAAATAATCAGGTACGTTGATTTTAGGAGGGTTTAAGGGGACAGAGAGAAGTACAGAAGCAGGGTGTTTTCCTGTAATCTCCCCTTCTCTTCCAGGCTAACGGAGGAGCGAGAAAAAGGAAAGCGAGTGAAGGTGTAGAAAAAAAGAAAGAAAGTTATCCTCTTAGGACTTTCCTGATGTTGATAACTACTCTGTGCAGGGGTGCATGAAACGACCCCATGAAATGACCCCCGCAACGACGTGTGTAGAGCTGGCTGTCTGTCTGTGTGTGTGAGTGTGTGTGTCGGCCAGGGCATCAATGGCAATTAATGCAAGTGGTGTCTCAAACAAGGAGGCTAATGAGTTTTAATACACATGCAGGTGAGGAAGAGCTGAGTCGCTGGAACCCATGACAGCCTAATTAGACGCAATTTACAATTCCAGGGGATTCTAATCAGAGTCGTTGGGCTGGCTGGCTGGCTGAATCGCTACCACAAATCTCTGTATGAAATGAATGGGTCCTTTTTAAACGCGCCAATCTGTTGCCTTGATTGATAATTGGCTGTTTAATTTTTTCTCTCTGTTTGAGCTTCTCTCTCTCTCTCATTCTCTCTCTCACTCTCTCTCTCTCTCTTTCTACTCTCTCTCTCTCTTTTTACTCTCTCTCTATCTCTTTCTACTCTCTCTCTCTCTCTCTCTCTCACTCTCACACTAGCTCTCTCTCTCTTTCTAATCTCTCTCTCACTCTCACACTCTCTCGCTCTCACTCGCTCTCTCTCTCACTCTCTTTCTGTCCTGCAGCATTGTGAATGATAGTGCCCAACTCAAGCCGCCACGACAGGACGGAACGGTAGATGTGTTTTGTGCGTTTATAAATCAAATTGTTGTCACGCCCTGACCTTAGAGATCCTTTTTATGTCTCTATTTTGGTTTGGTCAGGGCGTGAGTTGGGGTGGGCATTCTATGTTGTCCTTTTCTATGTGTTTGGCCTGGTATGGTTCCCAATCAGAGGCAGCTGTCAATCGTTGTCTCTGATTGAGAACCATACTTAGGTAACCTGTTCCCACCTGTGTTGGTGGGTAGTTGTTTCCTGTTTTGTGTTTTTTCACCTTACAGGACTGTTTCGTGTCGTTCACTCTCTTTGTTGATTTTTGTCATTCAATGTTCAGTTTATTAAATTACAATGAACACTTACCACGCTGCGTGTTGGTCCAATGATTCCTATTCCTCATCCGACGAAGACGAGGAACGTTACAGAACTATCCACCACCAACGGACCAAGCAGCGTGGTAGGAAGGAGCAGAAATTGATGGACTCCTGGACATGGGAGGAAATCTTGGACGGCAAGGGACCCTGGGCACAGCCGGGAGAGTATCGCCATCCTAAAGAGGAGCTGGAGGCAGCCAAAGCGGAGCGGCGACGCTACGAGGAGTTAGCTCAAGTAGAGGTGCACGAGAGGCAGCCCCAGAATAGTTTTTGAGGGGGGCACACGGGGAGATTGGCGGAGTCAGGTAGAAGACCTGAGCCAACTCCCCGTGCTTACCGGGTGGAGCGTCGTACTGGTCAGGCACCGTGTTATGCGGTGGAGGGCACGGTGTCTCCAGTACATGTTCATAGCCCGGTGCGCTACATCGCAGCTCCTCGCATCGGCCGGGCTAGAGTGGGCATCGAACCAGGACGGGTTGTGCACTCCAGTGAGGATCCATGGCACGAAGCCTCCAGTGGTGATGCATGGCACGAAGCCTCCAGTGATGATCCATGGCACAAAGCCTCCAGTGAGGATCCATGGCAAGAAGCCTCCAGTGATGATCCATGGCACAAAGCCTCCAGTGATGATCCATGGTAAGAAGCCTCCAGTGATGATCCATGGCACGAAGCCTCCAGTGAGGAGTTATGGCAAGAGGCCTCCAGCGACGCCCTCCAGTCCGGAGCCTCCAGCGACGCCCTCCTGTCCAGAGCAGCCAGAGTCTCCCTCCTGTCCGGAGCAGCCAGAGTCGCCCTCCTGTCCCGAGCTGCCAGAGTCGCCCTCCTGTCCGGAGCAGCCAGAGTCTCCTCCTGGGTGTCTCTCCACTCCAGTGAGGATCCATGGCACGAAGCCTCCAGTGGTGATCCATGGCACGAAGCCTCCAGTGACGCCTCCAGTCCGGAGCCTCCAGCGACGCCGGAGCAGCCAGAGCCAGAGTCGCCTCCTGTCCAGAGCTGCCAGAGTCGCCCCTCC
>NC_036870.1:18378261-18403379 GCF_002910315.2 Salvelinus sp. IW2-2015
GTATGATATAGCATGGTGTGATATGCATGGTATGATTAGCATGGTGTGATATACGCATGGTATGATGTACAGGGTATGATTATGCATGGTGTGATATAGCATGGTTGATATACGCATGGTGTGATATAGCATGGTGTGATGTAGCATGGTATGATATAGCATGGTGTGATTATAGCATGGTATGATGTAGCATGGTATGATATAGCATGGTATGATGTAGCATGGTATAATATAGCATGTATGATATAGCATGTATGATATGCATGGTGTGATATAGCATGGTGTGATTTATAGCATGGTATGATATAGCATGGTATGATGTAGCATGGTGTGATATAGCATGGTATAATAGCATGGTGTGATATAACATGGTGTGATATAGCATGGTGTGATATAGCATGGTGTGATATAGCAGTGGTGTATGATAGATGGTGTGATATAGCATGGTATGATATAGGCATGGTGTGATATAACATGGTGTGATATAGCATGGTATGTTATAGCATGGTGTGATATAGCATGGTGTGATATAGCATGGTATGATATAGCATGGTGTGATATAGCATGGTGTGATATAGCATGGTGTGATATAGCATGGTATGATATAGCATTGGTATGATGTAGCATGGTGTGATGTAGCATGGTGTGATATAGCATGGAGTGATGTAGCATGGTGTGATATAGCATGGTATAATATAGCATGGTATGATATAGCATGGTATGATGTAGCATGGTATGATATAGCATGGTGTGATATAGCATGGTGTGATATAGCATGGTATGATATAGCATGGTGTGATGTAGCATGGTGTGATGTAGCATGGTGTGATATAGCATTGTATGATATAGCATTGTATGATATAGCATGGTGTGATATAGCATGCATGGTATGATATAGCATGGTGTGTGGTTAATCACTTACCTAGTGACTCAGTGTTGGTTACAGATAATTAATGGTTAGTGCACAGGGGACTTTTGCTATGTACAATTAACAAATATATAAATGCAACATGAAAAGTGTTGGTCCCATGTTTCATGAGCTGAAATAAAAGTATCCAGAAAGGCCTCCTGAGTGGTGCAGTGGTCTAAGACACTGCATTGCAGTGCTAGCTATGCCACTAGAGATCCTGGTTCGAGTCCACGCTGCCTGCCGTGACCGGGAGACCCATGGAGGGGAGTGCAATTGGCCCAGCTTCTTCTGGGTTAGGGGAGGATTTGGCTGGCAGGAATGTTCTTGTCCCATCGTGCTCTAGTGACTCCTGTGGTGGGCTGGTTGTCAGGTGTATGGTGTTTCCTCTGACACATTGGCACTTCTGGGTTAAGTGGGCATTGTGTCAAGAAGCAGTTTGGTTGTGTTTTGAAGGAAGCACGGCTCTCTCGCGAGTCCGTACGGGAGTTGCAGCAATGAGACAAGACTGTAACCAGCAATTGGATACCACAAAATTGTGGTGACAAAGGGGTAAAAAGCTTATTTCTCTCAAATGTTGTTCACAAATTTGTTTACATCCCTGTTAGTGAGCTTTCTCCTTTGCCAAGATAATCCATCCAGGTGACAGGTGTGGCATATCTAGAAGCTGATTAAACAGCATGATCATTAGACAGGTGCACTTGTGCTGGGACAATAAAAGGCCACTCTAAAATGTGCAGTTTTGTCACACAGCACAATGCCACGGATGTCTCAAGTTTTGAGGGAGAGTGCAGTTGGCATGCTGACTACAGGAATGTCCACCAGAGCTGTTGCCAGAGAATTTAATGTTAATTTCTCTACCATAAGTCGCCACCAATGTTGTTTTAGAGAATTTGGCAGTACGTCCAACCAGCCTCATAACTGCAGACCACGTGTATGGCGTCCTCTGGGCAAGCAGTTTGCTGATGTCAACGTTGTGAACAGAAAGTAAGGCAGGCATAAGCTACGGACAACAAACATAATTGCATTTTATCCTGAGGCCCATTGCCGTGCTATTCATCCGCCTCCATCACCTCATGTTTCAGCATGATAATGCACAGCCCCATGTCACAAGGATCTATACACAATTCCTGGAAGCTGAAAATGTCCCAGTTCTTCCGTGGCCTGCATACTCACCAGACATGTCACCCATTGTGCATGCTCTGGATCGACGTGTACGAGAGCGTTTTCCTGTTCCCGCTAATATCCAGCAACTTCGCACAGCCATTGAAGAGGAGTAAGACAACAGGCTACAATCAACAGCCTGATCAACTCTAAGCGAAGGAGATGTGTCGCACTGCATGAGGCAAATGGTCAGATACTGACTGGTTTTCTGATCCAAGGCCTTACCTTTTTTTTAACCCCTTAAGGTCGATATTCGCGCTCCCGTGGAAATCTAATTAGCGTAACATTTAAAAAAAAAATCTCAATAAAAATCTCTCAGTTGAAGTTAGAGATAATGTATCTGTTTTTTTTTTCATTATCGGTAGCGGTTTGTCAAAAAATTATCATGACCCCTCTATGGATAGATGAGACTCTCACGAACACAATGGTTAGACTGTTTAGTGCCAAAGATAAGGGTTAAAACAATTCCATATACCTTAGTAGAACCCCCGCCCCCGTTCCCCTGTCCCTTCCCCCGACTTAGACAGGGTTAGACTCTTATGGGTTAATAGCTAATACATCTAGGACTTACCTCTGCTGCTATCCTCACACTTCACTACATCTATCAACTCTCCCCAAGCGGGAAATTGCTGCTAATCATGTTAATCATGCCCTGTAATTTATAAAGCACCTTAGCCTTGTCTGGCTAAGCAGATTTCCATCGCGTGCACCACCACAGAGGTAAACATACTGTAGCTAGCTCTACAGTATGTGTCGTATCATGCACAATTTGGTTCAGATACATTTAGAATGCAGACAAAGCTAAGTAATGCAGATGGGCCGTTTGGGTTTGGTGGTACTACAGTACATGATGTACCGTGATAACATCTATTGCACTAACATTCAGTTGTTTATCAATTGATATAATAGACATTTATTAGAAAAGGTCAAAATTAGCTCTTATTGTACAGTCACTATTTTGCGAACAGACAAATCCTTCCTTTGCTGGGCTCTGTTGCTAGATTGCATTCCAGAGTGTGTGTGTGTGTGTGTGTGTGTGTGTGTGTGTGTGTGTGTGTGTGTGTGTGTGTGTGTGTGTGTGTGTGTTGTGTGTGTGTGTGTGTGTGTGTGTGTGTGTGTGTGTGTGTGTGTGTGTGTGTGTGTGTGTGTGTGTGTGTGTGTGTGTACACAATGTGGCCGGAGAACAAACTAGTATGCACACTTGATCATTGCAGAATTTTGCAGAATTTGCAGAATTTTCAACCACAATGTTCCACGTCCAACTGACATCTTGGAACAGTCATAAAGCATGAGCTGAATTTGAACATCTTTGTTTTGCTATCTGTCCAAACAATGAGTAAGCTGATTTGGATACAAGAGAATGGGATGTAATTCTGAATGGGACTATTCATCTCCCCCTTCAGAGTTCACGACAGACAGGTAATTCTCCCCCAGATTCACAGTTTTCTGAAGAACATAATCAAATGTATCTTTTTATTTTATCATTGACCATTTGAAATTAAATCTCATCAACAGGATTAAAGACAGCTATTAAATTAAAATCCACTCACATTTGATTGAGAATGACATCAAAACTTTAATTGAAGTTTGGTAGGTTTAGAGAGTTTCATTTGGATCTCAATGGGATATCCTGATCTTTCACTATAAGCCATGAGAAGAACCCTCCACATGGTTTATTAAAGCTACAATCTGGGATTTGTGTTTCACCCCAATGACAGCCAGTTATGTCATTCATTTTAATGACAAAATGTCTGAAAATATCCCAGATTGCACCTTTAAGGAGACCTAAATTAATATAAATGTTTTCCATCAGGGTTTGAGGAGTCAATCACTCCATGGCGTCTGAGGAGGTATATGAACAGGAAAGGTCAGGGATTATAGGGCTGATACAGTCTGTACAGCACTGTGGATCACTACCCTACAGTACTGGTGGTGGGAAACACTACTTACACAAAGACATGGCTAAGAATAACATCACGGCTGTTGATATGTCATTTTAGGATATTGACAATGAGAATACTGAGGGTGCCTCGGTTGTTAGTGTTTGCAAAATTCATAGCAAGTCATCACAGCTAATCTCGTTAATTCTATCTTGTTTTATCCCAGAATAACATTGTAACAGTTGTGCTTTACTTTACTCTCTCCCTCTCTTTGCTGAATATTGACTGGATGAGAAGTTTGTTTTCAAGGCATAAAAAAAACTGATGCAGAATTGGCATTTGTTTTGGTTTTAAGGCTTTTTTAACTTTGCAAAGTGAATCCAATGAATACTGTTATTTCATGAATGCCTTACCAATGCCTTGGAAATATCCAGTTGATAGGTACTGTAAAGGGCACTGTAATGGGGGTGGTATATCACTTAATGCATGTAAATAATGGTGGCAGGTAGCCTAGCGGTTAGAGCGTTAGGTCAGTAACCAAAAGGTCGCTGGTTCGAATACCCGAGCCCAAATGTTAAAAATCGGTGGATATTTCCTTGAGCAAGACACATAACCCACATTTGCTTCTATGACTGACCCTGTAAAATAACACATTTCACTGCACTTATCTGGTATATGAGTCAATAAAACATATATCTAAAATACCAGGAGAAGACCAAGAAAACAACCAGATACTTGTCATTACTCTGCATCATCATCACAAACAGACCCAAATCAGATATGGTGGTTGAAGACCATGATGAAGACAGATCAGATATGGTGGTTGAAGACCATGATGAAGACAGATCAGATATGGTGGTTGAAGACCNAGATCAGATATGGTGGTTGAAGACCATGATGAAGACAGATCAGATATGGTGGTTGAAGACCATGATGAAGACAGATCAGATATGGTGGTTGAAGATCATGATGAAGACAGATCAGATATGGTGGTTGAAGACAAATCAGATATGGTGGTTGAAGACTATGATGAAGGCAAATATTATGTGCAATTGTGGGGGAAATGAATTGGGTTGACATGGCAATGATAACCATAAGGGACATTCCCTTTCAGCGGTATGCCAAAAGATTGCTCGGTAGTGGGTTTTCTCCCATTGGCAAGTTTATTTAAATTATTAGTTAATTGAGTCCTTATTCATGATTGTGCATGCTAGACAGTGTGGTGTAGGCTGTGCCATTGACAGTAATAAAAAATAAAAATAAACTGTCAATAAAAACAGCATACAACTGTTTACATCAAATTTCTAATGTTACACTGTGAAAAATACTAATGCTGGTGCTGAAGTGCTTAATAGACATTGCAGCCTGTTCATGCCTCAAGCGTGTATTTTGAGTAGTGGGGAGCATTTTAAGAAGTGGTGTGTGTGTATGTGTGTGTGTGTGCGTGTGTGTGTGTGTGTGTGTGTGTGCATGTGTGTGTATGCATTGCGTTGTGAACCAGCAGTACATCAGGGCAATCTCTTTTTTGGTTTAACGGTTGGATCAGAGTGGTTTATTTTGTCTCTAGCTACTGAACGAATCTCCACTATACCGCTACAGTACTCTTATGGTGTAATCTCCCTCTTCCCATCCCGGCGGCATCACATTGACCTAATAGAAATCTTTATGAGGCATATGTCGGAGGCCTGCGGATGAACTTGATGACAATCTAGCAGTCTATGAGATGTCTCCCTACCAGCACTACTGGCTCGCCGCTTCGCACAGTCATTTATATCACCCAGGCTGCGTCCCTGATGGCACCACATTCCCTATGCAGTGCAGCACTTTAGAAGGAATAGGGTGCTATTTGAGGTTCTTGGAGCTCAGAGAGATATGATAGCCGTAGCTATGGCCGGCGTCCTTCAAGAGAAACATCAAATAGAGAATCAGCTCCTTTTGTTGTCTCCTCAACAGAGTGGTAGTTACAGTGCCTTGCAAAAGTATTCATCCCCCTTAGCGTTATTCCTATTTTGTTGCATTACATCCTGTAATTTAAATTGATTTTTATTTGGATTTCATGTAATGGACATACACAAAATAGTCCAAATTGGTGAAGTGAAATTTTAAAAATAACTACCTTCAGAAGTCACATAATTAGTTAAATAAAGTCCAGCTGTGTGCAATCTAAGTGTCACATGATCTCAGTATATGTACACCTGTTCTGAAAGGCCCCAGAGTCTGCACCACCACTAAGCAAGGGGCACCAACAAGCAAGCGGCCCCATGAAGACCAAGGAGCTCTTCAAACAGGTCAGGGACAAAGTTGTGGAGAAGTACAGATCAGGGTTGAGTGATAAAAAAATATCCGAAGCTTTGAACATCCCACGGAGCACCGTTAAATCTATTATTAAAACTTTTTAAGAATATGGCACCATAACAAACCTGCCAAGAGAGGGCCGCCCACCAAATCTCACGGACCAGGCAAGGAGGGCATTCATCAGAGAGGCAACAAAGAGACCAAAGATAACCCTGAAGGAGCTGCAAAGCTCCACAGCGGAGATTGGAGTATCTGTCCAAAGGGCCACTTTAAGCCGTACACTCCACAGAGCTGGGCTTTACGGAAGAGTGTCCAGAAAAAAGCCATTGCTTAAAGTGTTTGCCAAAAGGCATGTGGGAGACTCCCCAAACATATGGAAGAAGGTACTATGGTCAGATGAGACTAAAATTGAGCTTTTTGGCCCTAAAGATAAACGCTATGTCTGGCGCAAACCCAACACCTCACATCACCCCGAGAACACCATCCCCACAGTGAAGCATGGTGGTGGCAGCATCATGTTGTGTGGATGTTTTTCCTCGGCAGGGACTGGGAACCTGGTCAGAATTGAAGGAATGATGGATGGCGCTAAATACAGGGAAATTCTTGAGGGAAACCTGTTTCAGTCTTCCAGAGATTTGAGACTGGGACGGAGGTTCACCTTCCAGCAAGACAATGACCCTAAGCATACTGCTAAAGCAACACTTGAGTGGTTGCTTTTTTCACAATAAAGAAATGTTGCATCTTCAAAGTGGTAGGCATGTTGTGTAAATCAAATGGGATGGGGATGGACAGTATATGAGTATGTAGGAGAGTGGTCGAGTGGGAATTTGATAGAAATCCAACCATGACTGGTCTTGAGTAAGGCCTTATGCTGAAATGCAGACAACGCTGATATACTGTATTCAATGTCTTTGTTTTATTGCTGTTTTCCACCCTTTCTACCACATTCAAAGATCATATAAATGCCTCTGATGTGATGCAGCTAGCTAACTGTAGTGATTCATCCTGATTCTGTTGAATGAGCCTAAATACCCCAGTGTCAACACTGCCAGAACATGCTTAAAAAAATCAACAGTAAATTGCCTTTGAACCAGTGCCACCACAGCCACCCATTTTCAGTACTCCATGAAGGGCATCAGGGATGGGATGGTGTGGAACGAGCTGCTACACTTGGTGCAGTGCAGTGAATGCTGTGTGTGTAGCAGACCACGGTGATGTCAGACTGGTAATGTAATTACAAACCCATCTGTCTTTCATCGTATGACAAGCACAAAATGTCCAATTATGGTTTCATTTAAATTCTAATTAGTTCGGCCCAATTTCACAGGCAGCTATGGCAATGCAGGCAGGCTCCAGTGTGGTGTGGGAGAGAGTTGAAGCTAATGACGGAGAGATAGATACACCACCGCCACTCTCTCTCTACTACCAGGAGACCCAACCTGGGACTGAGAGTTCTGTTCTGTTCTGCTGCTCGCATTATTAAACAGATTAGCATTTAGAGTTATTGGTTTGAGGTGATTAACGGCAAAACAAAAAGGCTAGGAATAAGAATAGCTGATATCCAATCAATCATTTCAGGGCGTATCTGTCAGATTCTTGTACTGCTCTGAAGAGTAGCACTGGGACAGAATATACCAAAGTGTGGGATGACATTGTTAAGTAGTTCACCACCATTACATTCCCAAATCAGCTGAGTTATTGTAAATTCAATAGGCTTTGGTTTGAAACACTTAGTTCTGTATCAAAACTGGAACGATCAGATGAGTTATTCAATGTGGATTTTAAAGCTTGATTATTATACACACTTAATAGCTTGGAGGTGGAGCTACTCGCCTGCCATTGTTTTACTCTGTATCTGTGTGTTTACTGTTGCTTTCTTGTTGTACTCATTCGGATGCAAATTAGAATTCATAACAGCATAAATATTGTCACCAGTGGAACGTCAGGGAAGCTCCTTAATACATAATACATGTTGATTTCTTTCTCTTCTCTTCCACAGATTACTGGTCACGTGTCTCTGAGGCAGAGGCAGGCAACTGGGAGCGAGACGAGGCGACACTGGGTAAGTGTATTCCAGGCGATGGATGGTGGTTCTCCTCTCTGCTCTCTCTGTGTTTGGGTCATGATTAGCCTGTAATCAGCAAAGAACAAACTGATTATTAGCTCTACGCCAGTCGACTGCCTTCAGGGAATCTGCTATCTCTCTCTGTATTTCCTCTCTCTCTCTCTCTCTCTCTCTCTCTCTCTCTCTCTCTCTCTCTCTCTCTCTCTCTCTCTCTCTCTCTCTCTGCTCTCTCTCTCTTTCCTCCTGCTCCTCTCTCTCTCTCTCTCTCTCTCTCTCTCTCTCCTCTCGCCTGTATATCCCTTCCTCTATTCTCCTCCCCTCTCTCTTCTTTCACTCTCCCTCTATCCCTTTCTCTATCCTCTCTCGCCCTGTTCCTATCTCTCTTCAACCCCTCTCTCTCTCCTCTCTGTATCTCCCCCTCTCTCTAGCTCTCTCTCTCCCTCTCATCCGTACTCTCTCCTTCTCCTACTTCTCTCCCCTCCCCTCTCTCTCTCTCTCTAGCTCTCTCTCTTTCCATCTCTTCTTTTCTATCTCTTCCCTCCACTGATTAGACTGGGATGGCGCTCCGTGTATTTCCATATGTCAGTGGCGCATCTCTCTCTCTCTCTCACCTCTCCTTAATCATTGGTGCAACATCTCACCTGATTACACCTCAAAGTCTGATTACCGCTTGACACTTGATGCATGGGCCTGACTCACAAGTCACCAGAACCCAGGGATAGGACAATTCTTTAGACAAAAGCTTCTTCACACATCTATCTGGTCCTGTGGGGAGAATGGCATCCCTGTGCACAATGTTGTGGGTTAAACAGTGCTTTTGCACATTTCATTATTGTGTTGTGAACAGAAGAATATTGAATAGCCTAGCATCTCTACCCATTTATGATCTCAAAGTCTCCTAATTAGCTTTAGCTTGGCGGGCTAACACATTCCCCAGTTCCATTATACATTATGTTTATTGACCCGTCCAGCCACGTTATGTTCATTCTATCAGCCGGACGGTACAACATTGCACCTAATTAATCACCCAGTAACTGGTGTTACTCTGGACTGGTACCAAGGAGCAGAGAAGGCGGTTCAGCACACTTGATAAATCACCCGTGGTTCCAGACAGCCGCATACTGCGCCGAAGGATTTTCAACAATATGAGGTGGAGAAAATCAATGACACTGTTGACCCTACTGGCATCTCAGAAACCTCAGACTCAGAGTAATTTAGCTTTTCAAATGGTGACCTCGTACGAGAAACATGAAGTGGGGACTGTATTCAGTTATTGTGCAATTTTGAGTCCCAGAAGTGTTGCCTTTATACAGGCAAGCTGAGAATGGAAACATGTGTAGAACTGCCATGAAATTTAGACTGTGTTGGTCTTAAATATTAAAGTATAGGTGGCATATATCAGACTGTAAGATATTTATTACTATCACTGTTTTCGGCATTTTGAATTATTACTATTTTACTATTTTACTCCAGTAATGCACAATATTAGAAAAAACACGTTGGAAAGGAAGTGCAATGCACCATGATTGAATTCCATCTGAAACTTTAAAGCCACACAAGGTCAAGGGAAAACACCCACCTCAACTTTGAACGGTCCTTTAAATGTCCCCCAAGAAGTACGTCCCCCACGCCATTTTCTTTTTCTAATTACAGCTAGCTACGATCAAGTAAATTACATCTCGATGGCATAAAGGTTATGTATTATTCCCTGTTCGGCAGCGAGATGAGAGAAGCTCATCGAGGTCCCAAGGCACTCTTTCATTACCGAACAGATTGATCAGCAGATGAGCTGGAGAGACGCTGTGTGGAATCTGAATTACTTTCCCAAAGCTCATATTCTCCCAGCTAGAAGTCATTAAAACCTACATTTCCTGCCGTCTAATAATATGAACAACCAAAATCAACAGCTTCATATTGAGAAGTTTAACATCTCAATCGGATAACTTTTTTTAATGATCCCCCACAGTGAGTTTTAAGGAATGTCTACTTTGTACAGTAGTGGAGGTGGTGAAGTTCAGTTGACATAAGCTATCACCAACTTTTATCTCTCTCTGGTGTTTGTCTACTTTGGAGTTGTGTTCTTTCACGGTTATTCTTGCCACCTGAACACAGAAACGAGAGACTGGAGCATCCTTAGCATATTGGTTAAACTAAAGGACTACTGAAAGGACTCCTCTGAAAAATCACTTCACACAATTCATCCTCAATGAATTTCGGACATTTCCCCCTAATTGTAAGGAGTGCAAATTTAAGGGCCTATGTTGCCGGTACCGGGATTGTACTTATATTCTATTTACACAACCAGGGTGCTATTTGCTTTGTTCCTAGGGATCTTATTACTGTGTGGACTTTTCAATATTATGTGTTAATTATGCAGAGAACTTGAGTAAAAGCTGCTGCTTGCCTGCAGCCAGAAAATCAATGGACTACTTAGAGCCCTAATACATTCTAATATCCTCACTGAATCTTTAAAAAAAATCATATTCACTCGGCTGGTTCTGATTTGCTAGCTGCAGCCCTGAGGTTAGTTCTGATTCGCTGCTGCAGCCCCTAGGTTAGTTCTGATTCGCTAGCTGCAGCCTCAAGGATTCTCACGTAAACTGGCCCAGGGCTCTAGAGCTCCAGATTCATGACAGTTCACAAACAAACAAGCCACTTCCTGTTGCCTTCCTCCTAATTTCTCAGCAGACTAACCGCTTTCGGTGTGTGTATATACAATTAATCAGGAAGTATAAAGTCTTTATTTTCCTGTGGAATGATTAGGCCAGAGTTAATGTTTCTCTATTAATCAAATTAGGGCAATGATGCAATAGGCTACACACTCTGAAAAAAAGGTTCCTTATAGAACCAAAAAGAGTCCTATTGCTTGCTTCATATATGGAACCACTAAAAGTTCTATATGGAACCCTTTCATTCTATGATCAGAACCCTGGAGGTTCTTCTTCACTGAGCCAAAAGGAATTATGGCTATAGTAATTTTTAGCAAAGAATATAATTTAATAAACATTTAAATAATGGACAAAAGAATACCAGCGTTGTTTTTAGAATTGACTGTCATTATATGCAAATGTAGTTTGGAAATATGCACTGGTGGCCAGGGAGGCATCTCTTTGTTTGAATGATGGCCCAACTCTGGCTGACTTCTTTACAGTACAACTTTATCCATGAGTTACAGCGAACAACAAAAACGTTTTATCAAACCTCTCAAAGTTGAGAAGCAGGTGCAGGTGTTAAGTTTAATATAACAAATAACATGGAACGATACAAGGAGTAGCATCTAGACATGAACAACAGAAACAATACTGCCTGGGGAAGGAACTTAAGGGAGTTCCAGATAAAGGGAAGGTAATGAGTGAGGTAATGGAGTCCAGGTGTGCTTAATGATGAAGTGCAGGTGCACATAATTATGAAAGCCAGGTGCGCGTAATGATGGTTCCCAGGACTGGTGGTTAGTAAACTGACGACGTTTAAAGCCGGAGGGGAGGAGCGGGAGTAAACGTGACAGTAACCCCCCACCCCTAATGCGCGGCTCGGGCCGCAAGACGGCCTGGCCAGAGGGATGGCTTGTTGGACGAGGAGCGGGCCGATCCTGGCGGCAAAGATGGAAATCACGGATGATGTTGGGATCCAGAATGTCCTCCACCGGAACCCAACACAGCTCCTCTGAGCCATACCCCTTCCATTCCACCAGGTACTGAAACTGACCCCCACAACATTGGGAGTCTAGTAGGGATCTGACGGCATAGGTGGGAGCTCCCTCGACGTCCAGGGGGGGCGGAGGGGTGTCGTGGGGACAGCATCGGCTAGGGGACCAGGAACCACCAGCCTGACAAGGGAGACATGAAAAGAAGGTGAAAGACGGTAGTCATCTTGTTGACCCTCCGGAGAACCTTGAATGGCCCCACAAACCCGAGGGCTCAGCTTCTTGCAGGGCAGGTGGAGTGGGAGGTTCCTGGTAGAGAGCCAGATGTGATCCCCAGGATGGAACACGGGAGTCTCACTGCAGTGGCGATCTGCCTGCTCCTTCTAACGGTGGACAGCTCATCAACCGCAGGAGCTTTGGTCTGGCCCGGTGTCCACAGAGCCAGTGTTGGCTGAAAACCCAGAACACACTGGAAGGGAGACAGCCCGGCGGAAGAGTGATGTAACAAATTCTGGGCATACTCCGCACATGGAAGGAATCAGGCCCACTTTCCCGGCCGGTCCTGGCAGTGACTCCTCAGGAACCTCCCCAGCTCCTGGTTCATCCTCTCCCATTCAACCTACCCATTGGACTGAGGCCTATACCCGGAAGTGAGCCTGACCGTGACCCCGAGCTTCTCCATAAAGGCTCCCTATATCTGTGATGTAAATTGGGGCCCACAGCCAGAGACAATGTTCTCCGGAAGGCCATAATGCCAGAAGACCTGCTGGAATAGTGCCTCAGCAACCTGGAGAGCAATAGGGAGACCAGAGGGAGGAATGAAATGACAGGATTTAGAAAATCTATCCACAACCACCAAAATGGTGGTGAAACCGTCAGAGGAGCTGAAATTAGTGACAAAGTCAATGGATAGATGAGACCAGATGAGACCAGGGATGCTGAGGCACGGGAAGGGGAGTGTCCCTGCTGGAGTGTGTCCTTGGGGGACTTGGTTTGAGCACATACGGAACAGGAGTTGACGTAGTGACTAACATCCCGCACCATGGTAGGCCACCAATACTTCCCAGAGATAGATTGGGTAGTGAGAGAAATACCTGGATGTCCAGCGATGACAGCTGTGTGCGCTCAGATCAGTAGCCGATCCCTTATCCCTGTGGGAACGTAGATGTGCTCAGGAGGACAAGTAGTGGGTGCGGGCTCCCTATCCAGAGCCTGGCGTATGTCCACATCTACATCAAGACCACAGGGGCTAATACTTGAGAAGAAGGGATTATGGGTCCATTCTGGACAGGACCCTCTCCTGAATCGTAGAGACAGGACATCAGCTTTGGTGTTCTTTGAACCTGTGCGATAGGTCAGCGTGAAGTCAAATATTGTGTATTACCTTGTCATTGAGACAGAACTGCCCCCACACCCACCTCTGAAGCGTACACCTCCACCACAAAGTATATTGTGGGATCTGGGTGTTTGAGCAACGGGGTGTCAGCTGCTGGACTCCACACTAGCTTACGGGGACCAACCTTGAGGGGAGAGGTTTGAGGAATGGCGATGGAGCTGAAGTTCCTGATGAAACGGCAGTAGAAGTTGGCAAACCCCAAAAACAGTTTATGGTGGTTGGGACTGGCCGTGACCTGACTGCATGTATTTTCTTGACGTCCATCTCCATTCCTTGTGGGCTGATTTGGTAGCCAAGGAAGGAGACAGCTTGCTGATGAAACTGGCACTTTTACAGCCTTGGCAAACAGTTTGTTAGCCAGGAGCCGTTCCAGGACTACTCGGACGTGAGCAATGTAATCCTCCAAGGTAGCCGAGTAGACCAAGATGTCATTGATATACACCACCACCTGGCGTCCGAGCATGTCCCGGAACACCTCGTTGACGAATGCCAGGAACACTGACGGAGCATTGGCTATGCCAAATGGCATCACCAAGTACTCGTAATGACCAGATATTGTGATAAAAGCTGTCTTCCATTCTTCTCCCTCCCGGATGCAGATGGGATTGTATGCACTCTGTAGGTCCAACTTGGTAAAAAAAAACAGGCCCCGCTTAGCTGTTCGATGGCTGCCAGCACCAACGGGAGAGGTACTTGGTGGTAACGGTACTTGGTGGTGATTTCATTGAGCCTACTGTAATCAATACATGGGCGTAACACTCCATCCTTCTTGGCCACGAAGAAGAAACCTGCCGACGCAGGAGAGGTGCGGTTGAAACCTTTTTGGAGCGCCTCATGGATGTACTCCTCCATGGCCTGGGTTTCAGCCACTGACAGAGGGTGGGTGTGTGTGCGGGGGCATAGAGCCTGCAAGCAGGTTGATAGCACAGTCCCAGGGGCGATGAGGAGGGAGACAGGTGGCGCAGGTTTCGGGAAAATACCTCCCGTAGGTCCTGGTATACCTCAGGGATGTTGAGCTGAAGGGCAACCACAGGACTCTCAACCGCAGGTCCTCCGGCATTCGGGTGTCCAGTTTGTGATTTTCATCCTCGACCATGAGATGGTGGGGTTGTGGTGTTGAAGCCAAGGAAAGCCGAGGATGATATTGTGAGCTGGTGCACTGGTGATGAAGAAGGGGATGTTTTGCTGATGGATGGACTCCACTGTGAGGGTGAGTGGTTTGGTGATGTGTGTGATGGTCCCAGAACCTAATGGCTGATTATCGAGGGCTTGAACCGGGAAAGGAGAGGAGAGCGGGTATAAGGTGATGTTGAGAGAGGAGGCAAGGGTCTGGTCAATAAAGTTCCTGGCGACACTGGAATCCACTAATGCTGTAGAAACAGTACATGAGGGACAGTCAAAAAATGTGATCGAAACCAAAAAGGGTTTGGCAGAAATTGAAGAAGAAGGGATACTCACACTTGCCCTAGGAGGTGAAAGATCACGTGACCATCCCTCTGCTCTCGTGGATCCCGAGTTGGGTCGTACCGGACACAGCTGGAGCTGATGCCCTCCTTGACCACAATAAAGACAGAGCCCCAGCTGTCTCCGTCTGTGTCGCTCCGCCGCGGGGAGGCGTGTGACCCCTACCTCCATGGGTTCATGCTCTGATCCAAAGTGTTCACTGAGGGAGGGAGAGAAGTGAAGAGACTGCTGACACTCCCGAAGAAGGTTATCCAGACGGATGGCCATCGTGATGAGTGTGTAAAAGGAGAAGTTGTCATCTCGACAGGCCAGTTCCGTCTGAACCTCCTCACGCAGTCTCACTCTTCTGAATAGCGTACGAAGCGCCGGCTCATTCCATCCGCTGGATGCTGCTACTGTCCGGAAGGCGAGTGCGTACTCGGCAGCCGTCCGGTCCTCCTGCCGTAGATGGAGTAGGCGCTCACCCCACCTCTCTGCCCTCCGGTCTGAACTGATCCATGAACCCCTCATACAAATCCAGCTCCTACTCTCCTTTCTCCCAGACATCCACGGCCCATTCCCCTTGCCCACCCAGTCAGCAGAGAAATAACAGTGGTAACCTTGGACCTCTCGGTGGTAGGAGCTCCCATCTGGTGTGCAAAGTAGAGGGAGCACTGTAGTAGGAAGCCACAGCATTAAATGAAGTGTCGTCATATTTATCCGGGAGGGACAAACGGGCATCGCTGACCTGGGCAGGTTGCTGAATGGGCTGGTGTGCTGGCAACCTGGGTCAACTGAAGGTAGAGTATCCTCCGCTAGTTGAAGGTATGTTCGAGACGTTGAACACTGCAAAAAAACTCTTCCATAGCCATCCCCAGTTGTGCCAGCTGTTCGTGGTGTTGACGAAGTAGGTATCCTGCTCGTCGACCATCTGGGAGATGTTCTGATTTCCTGCTGCTTCCATTTTGTGAGGCAGTATTCTGTAACGTAAACTCTGGGAGTCGAGAAGCAGGTGGAAAGTTTAATATAACAAATAACATGGAACGATACAATGTAGGAGTAGCGTCTAGACATGAACAACAGAAACAATACTGCCTGTGGAAGGAACCTAAGGGAGTTCCAGATAAAGGGGAGGTAATGAGTGAGGTAAAGGAGTCCAGGTGTGCTTAATGATGAAGTGCAGGTGCGCGTAATGATGAAAGCCAGGTGCGAGTAATGATGGTTCCCAGGACCGGTGGTTAGTAAACCGGCGACGTCGAACACCGGAGGGGAAGAGCGGGAGGAGACGTGACAAATTCATTAGAGACGACCACAGGTACAAGCTGCAGTGCAGCACCCCAGATGGAGAGAGGAGCCATCCAGTTGTCAGATCAATTCCGTCCATTTTTTCGAGCACCGGTCCAGGATTTGATCCAGTGGCTAAGGTCCAACTCCTTAGACGCTGGGCTACCTACTGCCAGTACAGTATGGGTTGTTGCCTGACTGGTAGCAGAGATCAAGAAATAATTTGCAAAAACATGAATTAATCTTCAGAAATAATATTAACCTTTCACGAGTATCAATCCCGGATCCGGGAGCACCCCCCACCCCCCACACACTGATTAGCATAGCTAGCATAGCTTCACAAGTAGATAGTAGCATCTAAATATCATTAAATCACAAGTCCAAGCCACCTAATGAAAGATACAAATCTTGTGAATAAAGCCACCATTTCAGATTTTTAAAATGTTTTACAGGGAAGACACAATATGTAAATCTATTAGCTAACCACGTAACACCACTATTCTAACTCCATCAGTTTCTTACTCCTTCAGGTGCTATCACCAATTCGGCTCAACTAAGATATTGATAGCCAATAACCTATAAAAAAACCATCAGATGACAGTCTGATAACATATTCATGGTATAGGATAGTTTTTGTTAGAAAAAAGTGCATATTTCCAGGTAGAAATCACAGTTTACAATTGCACCGACCATCACAAATTGACTAGAATTACTAGATAGAGCAACGTGTTATGACCAATTTACTCATCATAAAACATTTCATAAGAATAGACAAAGCATAGCAATGGAAAGACCCAGTTCTTGTGATTTCAGACCATATTTCAGATTTTCTAAGCGTTTTACAGCGAAAACACAATAAATCGATAAGTTAGCATACCACATGTGAAAACGTTACAAGAGCATCGATTCCAGCCAAAGAGCGCTATAACGTAATCACCGCCAAAATAATATTAATTTTTTCACTAACCTTCTCAGAATTCTTCCGATGACACTCCTGTAACATCATTTTACAATATACATATACAGTTTGTTGCGAAAAGGTGCATATTTAGCCATACAAAACCGTGGTTACACAATAAAATACTAGGAAATCAAGCCTCAATATGTCTGACGTCATCTATCAGAGTGATCTAGTTTAATTGAAAGCTAATCATATACTTGACTAAAAAATACAGGGTTGACACGATCGAAAGACAAATTAGTTCTTAATGCAACCGCTGATTTACATTTTTAAAATTATCCTTACTTTTCAATACAGGGTTGGCCAAGTAGCTATACCAAACAAAATGGCGAAATATGCGTTTAAAAATATTTCGACAGAAACACGATTTATCATATTAATATTGCTTACTTTGAGCTGTTCTTTCATCAGATTCTTGGGCAATGTATCCTTTCTATGTTATAACGTCTTTTGGTCGATAGATGTCCTCTGTCCTTCGAAATGTCCACCACCAACGACCGACACCCTAAAAGTGTCCAAACTTTCAGAGTGCACAACAAAGAAATTACTCAAAATCGCACTAAACGGATATAAATTGCTATAAAACGGTTCAAATTAAATACATTATGATGTTTTTAACAACTATAACGACTGAAAACATGACCGGAGAAATATTGCTGGTTTAGAAAACGATTTGGAACGAGGCAGGCCGATGTCCTTTACGCTTCAGGCGCACATGAGAAAGGGTGGTCTCTGTACATTTTCGGTCTTTTATAATGGCTGTGAACGTCCCATCGATTTCATTGAAAACGTGATGATGTACAGACACCCAGAGGAAGACGTAGGCAGTGTCGGTTTCTTCATAGCATTCACCGTCGCCTTAAAAACAGACCTCAGATCAGAGGTAAAAATTTCTGAAATCTGAACCCTGTCATGAAAAGTGCTGTAGAAATTGTTCTGTACCACTCAGAGACAAAATTCCAACTTCTATAGAAACTAGAAGGTGTTTTCTATCCAATAATAACAATAAATAAAAATGCCCCCAAAAAAATTATTTTTGGGGGGGGGGGGTTTTTAACTATTGTACGATCAAGAATTTAGCACGAGGCAGTTTAATTTGGAGACACAAATATGCTAATGCGGAACAGCACCCCCTATAGTTGCAAGAAGTTTTTAATCTGCCAAAATTAAGACAAAATGCTATGCAGACATATAATTTTTATGATGTAGAAGATTAACTTATATGCAGTTGTTGTCAGCAGCAGCCAAAAGAGATCCTCTGCCTCTGATATTTCTGTGCAAATAATAAAGTGTGTTAAAAGTCACACAATGATTAACTAGGCTATTGAATCACCATGACTTATTATATATAATTGATTATGTATAATTTATACAGTACCTCCTCTCAGTCAGCAACAGTCTTCTAATGGCTTCATGAAACATTGTCCCCTCAATTGACTCCACACTAAAAAATAAAATGAAAGTAACAATTAGCTAATTGCCCATGTCAGGCTGGGTCTGTAGCTCTATTCGGTATATCCCATAACAAAAAATGATGTTCATTTTAAAGAGTTAGGTGACTAGCTTAGCTTTTTCTACTTAGCTAGCTAAGATTTAGCAGGTTTATAAATGTGCTCAAGGTTTATAAATGTGCTCAAATTCTAATAACGTTTCAACTTTATTTATCTAGCCTATAGTTTATCATGTGACTTTGGCTTCATATTTTTGACTTAAAGAATCAACTTTGCTTTCCTTAATACATTGAAAAATAACGTGCTTATTGGTAGACTACTTGCAAGTTGGTTCAACTACCGTCCTCTTGCGTCATCATGCTGGAATGACAGTTGATTTTTGAATTGGAATGGCAGTTAAATTTTGAATTGGAATGGCAGTTTAATTTTGACTTGAAATGGCAGTTAAATTTTGACTTGATCAAACGTTTCTACACTGAGCTCCAAAAATATTGGGACAGTGACACATTTTATATTGTTTTGGCTCTGTACTCCAGCACCTTGGATTTAAAATGATACAATGACTATGAGGTTAAATTGCAGACTGGCTTTAAATTGAGGGTATTTTCATCCATATCGGGTGAACTGTTTAGAAATTAAAGCATTTTTTGTACATAGTACCCCGATTTTAGGGGACCAAAAGTATTGGGACAAATTCACTTATATGTGTATTATAGTAGTTTGGTCCCATATTTTTTATCCAAGAGTGTATGCTTTTATTTAACACAGTATTTCCTTTTTCTTCTAGCTAGCATTTAGTTTTATACAGCACAGGTGTGTAGGAACCTTGCTGTTTGCCACTCAGACCGTGGCAACAATGTTGCAAAATATGAATTCGATCGTCCCCCTGTGTAACGATCGTCTGTGGTGGTAGAAGGATCGGACCAAAGCGCAGCGTGGTAAGTGTTCATGATGATTTTTAATTCAAACTCAGAACACTAAACAAAACAATAAACGATGAACAAACGAAACAGTACCGTGTGGCGACAAACACTGACACGGAAGACAAACACCCACAAACCAAAAGACAAAACAGTCTACCTAAATATGGTTCCCAATCAGAGACAATGACAAACACCTGCCTCTGATTGAGAACCATATCAGGCCAAACGACAAACCCAACATAGAAACACAAAACATAGATAACCCACCCAACTCACCCCCTGACCACACTAAAACAAAGAAAATACAAAAGAACTATGGTCAGAACGTGACAGTCTGCCATACAGCATTAACGGTGTTGGGAGTCAGCTATCCATTTTTCTAACCAGGCGAAGACATGCAGCAGCATCATTATGTCAATGCAAAACAGCTGAAACAAATTAAAGGGGAACGTTAGCTGTCATTTCAGAGTTTGATGTGACTGGGCTATCTTTTGTTAGCTGTTGTTTTCTAAAATCTCCATTACACTCTGGGGTATAGGGATAGAACCCTCAAAGTTCTTTCCCTTCACTGCTTACTGTATATGGAACCTGTTTCAGAAAAGGGTTCTTTAATGTCGTCCAGAGGACCAAAAGGTTCTGTATATATAACCCTTTTTTCTAAGACTGCAGTTTATGGGTAATGAATGCTAGAAGCATTGTGTGCAGAAACACAACACCCACACTTTCAGATTAAGATGACCAAAATGTATGATGAAGATGAAGAAGAGGAAGACTAGCTGGTACATTCCTAAAACCGCTAAGACCGACATTTGGACAGATTAGCCTTTTTTCTGCATTTTTAAATCCATTCTTTTCTGAAGCCTCAACCTCAGGCTTAAAGGGATACTTCGGGATTTTGGCAATGAGGCCCGTTATCTACTTTCCCAGAATCAGATGGACTTGTGGATTCCATTTTTATGTGTCTGTGTGCAGTTTGAAGGAAGTTGCCAACTAGCGCTAGCGCAATGACTGGAAGTCTATGAGTATCAAATTCCCCAAGTATCCCTTTAAGCGTCCCCTTTTCTCTCTGTCACGGTTGTCTCTCTACTCGTCCCTTGTCCTTGTACATCCTTTAAATCGGGAGAACCTTCAGCCAAAGTCTTCTTAGAGGTCTGCTTGACCTCATGTGGAAACAGCAAACAGCACTTACTGTATACCGTACGTGGAAGCTTCATGCAAAACGGGTGCCTTAGAACTATTTGGGATTCAGGATTTTCAACTTTCTACAACTAGTTGTGTGGGGGAAAATTAAAAAATCTTGGCCACTTCTAGAGCCTAGCAGATTTCTACAGTCAACTTTCTCGATCACCGGCAAATTGTAATGTCTATATTCCCAAGTGCAGCCAAATGGTGTGAGATGCAGTAATTTAGTTTTTTTGCTAATATCTATCAACTCCAGTTGCTCTGGGTTTTTGAGTGGCCGCCTGCTGTTAGCTGCGTCTTAGAGGCCTCCACATGCTGCTTTGCTTTCCTCGCCTCTCTCCGCCTCTCCGCCTGCTCCATTTGTTTGTTCCGAAAAAGGAGATGCACGGCATGATAAAGCACACTAATCAATGGTAGGGATGTAATTTATTAACTTTTGAGAACATCCTCATATTAGCTTAACAATTCCTGCTTACCTGTGCCACTACTTTACTAGCACACATACACAGTGGTGGAAAAAGTACACAAGTGTGATACTTAATAAAAAATTACTCAAGTAAAAGTGAAAGTCACCCAGTAAAATACTACTTGGGTAAAAGTCTAAAAGTATTTGGTTTGAAATATACTTAAGTATCAAAAGTAACTGTGATTGCTACAATATACTCAAGTATCAACAGTAAAATTATAAATCATTTCACATTCCTTATATTAAGAAAACCAGACGTCACGATTTTAAAAAAATGTATTTTTTATTTACGAATAGCCAGAGCACACTCCAACACTCAAACATAATTTACAAACTAAACATTTGTGTCTATTGAGTCCGCCAGATCAGAGGCAGTAGGGATGACCCTGGATGTTCTATTGATAAGTGTGTCCTGCTAAGCATTCGAAATGTAACAAGTACTTTTGTGTGTCAGGGAAAATGTATGTAGTAAAAACTGCATTATTTTCTTTAGGAATGTAGTGGAGTAAAAGTAAAACTTTATTAGTACCTTAAAGTATTTTTTATTTAAGTACTTTACACAACTGCACATACACCACACTCTCTTCTCCAAAAGAGATAAGCTCATGCTTGGGGGTGCCACAGGGTTCAATTCTTGGACCGACTCTCTTCTCTGTATACATTAATGATGTCGCTCTTGCTGCTGGTGATTCTCTGATCCACCTCTACGCAGACGACACCATTCTGTATACTTCTGGCCCTTCTTTGGACACTGTGTTAACAACCCTCCAGGCGAGCTTCAATGCCATACAACTCTCCTTCCGTGGCCTCCAATTGCTCTTAAATACAAGTAAAACTAAATGCATGCTAAACAACTGATCGCTGCCCGCCCGTCCAGCATCACTACTCTTGATGGCTCTGACTTGGAATARGTGGACAACTACAAATACCTAGGTGTCTGGTTAGACTGTAAACTCTCCTTCCAGACTCACATCAAACATATCCAATCCAAAGTTAAATCTAGAATTGGCTTCCTATTCCGCAACAAAGCATCTTTCACTCATGCTGCCAAACATACCCTTGTAAAACTGACCATCCTACCAATCCTCGACTTCGGTGATGTCATTTACAAAATAGCCTCCAATACCCTACTCAATAAATTGGATGCAGTCTATCACAGTGCCATCCGTTTTGTCACCAAAGCCCCATATACTACCCACCACTGCGACCTGTACACTCTCGTTGGCTGGCCCTCGCTTCATACTCGTCGCCAAACCCACTGGCTCCAGGTCATCTACAAGACCCTGCTAGGTAAAGTCCCCCCTTATCTCAGCTCGCTGGTCACCATAGCAGCACCRACCTGTAGCACGCGCTCCAGCAGGTATATCTCTCTGGTCACCCCCAAAACCAATTCTTCCTTTGGCCGCCTCTCCTTCCAGTTCTCTGCTYCCAATGACTGGAACGAACTACAAAAATCTCTGAAACTGGAAACACTTATCTCCCTCACTAGCTTTAAGCACCAGCTGTCAGATCAGCTCATAGATTACTGCACCTGTACATAGCCCATCTATAATTTAGCCCAAACAACTACCTATTTCCCTACTGTATTTATTTATTTATTTATTTTGCTCCTTTGCACCCCATTATTTCTATCTCTACTTTGCACATTCTTCCACTGCAAATCAACCATTCCAGTGTTTTACTTGCTATATTGTATTTACTTCGCCACCATGGCCTTTTTTTTGCCTTCACCTCCCTTATCTTACCTCACTTGCTCACATTGTACGTATATAGACTTATTTTTCTACTGTATTATTGACTGTATGTTTGTTTTACTCCATGTGTAACTCTGCGTTGTTGTATGTGTCGAACTGCTTTGCTTTATCTTGGCCAGGTCGCAATTGTAAGTGAGAACGTGTTCTCAACTTGCCTACCTGGTTAAATAAAGGTGAAATAAAATAAAAGAAATGCTGCCCAATATTGTGCTTTAAAGATTCATTAATATCAGAGAGAAAAATCCATACATTAATTGTGTCATTGCTGTAAATCTGCCAGCTGAAAGATTTCACGCAGATAATTCATGTAATCTATTAGTTTCAATTCAATCGCTTTTTAGGCAAAACAGATGAAAGCAGACCGCTTTGGGAGAAGTGGAGATTGCTGTGTTTCAATGCACTACTCAGTTAAAGATAGTCAGGTCCAAAATGATTGGCCCCATTGATAAAGATGTGCAAAAACTACTGAGCTATATTGTATGCTTAAAAATGTCATTATTTTTACTAATGCAATTTCTCAGATAAATATATTTTGTTTAACAAATAATATATTTAAAACAGGGGTAAAAAATCTCAAAAGATTTTAGAAAAATGCTCAGTGTTGTTTTCCTTGCAAGAGGGTACTGGAGTATTAAAAACAGGGGTGGCAATCATGACCCCTATCTTTTTTAGTTAAAAAAAGACTTGTTAAAAAGAATCTTTCTCTGAGCAATTGTATTGGTATAATTTTTTTTTTCTTTTTCTTGAGCATACATTATAGCTCAGTATTTGTACTATTTATTTTATGCGGTCTTTTTTGCTCATCTTTATCAAGGGTGTTAGTTTTGGACCAATACATGACTCCTAATAGTATCAAATCAACAACAACAAAAATGTGTCACATGCTTTGTAAACAGTCAAATGCTTACTTCCGGGCCCTTCCCAACAATGCAGATAGAAAAAAATTGAAAATATATAATAACGATAACTTGGCTATATTGTATACACTGGGTACCAGTAAGAAGTTGATGTGCAGCGGTACGAGGTCATTGAGGTATATACAGTGGGGAGAACAAGTATTTGATATGCAGAGAGAGAGAGAGAAGAGAGAGAGACGAGAGAGAGAGAGAGCTGTTCTGCTACGCACTCAAGTATGACCATGTATTGAAGTACTGCACATTGATTTGACAATCGCATCATATGAATAAGCGGAGACACTGTCCACACACATCAATCAAACAGACTCCAACCTCTCCACAATGGCCAAGACCAGAGAGCTGTGTAGCGACATCAGGGATTAAAATTGTAGACCTGCAAGGCTAGGATGGACTACAGGACAATAGGCAAGCGCGCTTGGTGAAGAGCAACATGTTTGGCGCAATTATTAGAAAATGGAAGAAGTTCAAGATGACGGTCAATCACCCTTGGTCTGGGGCTCCATGCAAGATCTACATCGTGGGGCACAATGATCATGAGGAAGGTGAGGGATCAGCCCAGAAACTCCAGAGTGGCATGACCGTGGTCAATGACCTGAAGAGAGCTGGGGACCACAGTCCTCAAAGAAAACCATTAGTAACACACTACGCTGTCATGGATTAAAATCCTGCAGCGCACGCAAGGTCCCCCTGCCCAAGCCAGCGCAGTTGTCCAGGTCCTTCTGAGGTTTGCCAATGACCATCTGGATGATCCAGAGGAGGAATGGGGAGAAGGTCATGTGGTCTGATGAGACAAAAATATATAGCTTTTTGGTCTAAACTCCACTCGCCGTGTTTGGAGGAAGAAGAAGGATGAGTACAACCCAAGAACACCATCTCAACCGTGAAGCATGGAGGTGGAACATCATTCTTTGGGGATGCTTTTCTGCAAAGGGGACAGGGCGACTGCACGCGTATTGAGGGGAGGATGGATGGGGCCATGTTATCGCGAGAAATCTTGGTCCAACGAACATCGACTTCCGCTCAGTAAGGCATTGAAGATGGGTTTGTGGCTGGGTCTTCCAGCATGACAACTGACCCGAAACACAAACAGCAGCTGGCAACTAGGGAGTGGCTCCGTAAGAGCAACTCAAGGTCCTAGGAGTGGCTAGCCCAGTCTTCAGCACCTGAGACACTCAATTAAAATCTTTTGGAAGGGAGCGTGAATAGCTCTCGCTATATGGTCAGTAAGACAGCCATCGCCACGCTGAAGGATCTGGAGAAGGTCCTGTATGGAGGAGTGGGCAAAATCCTGCTGCAGTGTTGTGCAAACCTGGTCAAGAACTCTAGAATGTATGATCTCGTAATTGCAAAACAAAGGTTTGTACCAAATATTAAGTTCTGCTTTTTC
>NC_036870.1:18403531-18418435 GCF_002910315.2 Salvelinus sp. IW2-2015
TGATGTATCAAATACTTATTTCATGCAATAAAATGCAAATTAATTACTTAAAAATCATACAATGTGATTTTCTGGATATTTGTTTTAGATTCTGTCTCTCACAGTTGAAGTGTACCTATGATAAAAATTACAGACCTCTACATGCTTTGTAAGTAGGAAAACCTGCAAAATCGGCAGTGTATCAAATACTTGTTCTCCCCACTGTATGTACATATAGGTAGGGATAAAGTGACTAGGAAACAGGATAGATAATAAACAGTTGCATCAGTGTATGTGAAGAGCCAAAAGAGTTTGTGCAAAAAGGGTCAATGCAAAATGGTCCGGGTAGCTATTGCTTAACTATTTAGCAGTTGTATGGCTTGGGGGTAGAAGCTGATAATGGTCATGTTGTTTCCAGACTTGGTGCATCAGTACCGCTTGCCGTGCGGTAGCAGAGAGAACTGTCTATGATTTGGGTGGCTGTAGTCTTTGACAAATTTTAGGGCCTTCCTCTGACACCGCCTGGTATAGAGGTCCTGGATGTCAGGGAGCTCGGCCCCAGTGATGTACTTGTCTGTATGCACTACCCTTTGTCAAACAGTTGCCATACCAAACGGTGATGCAATCAAGATCCTCTCAATGGTGTAGCTGTAGAAACTTTTGAGGATCTAAGGGCACATGCCAAATCTTTTCAGCGTCCTGAATGGGAAGAGGCGTTGTTGTGGATACTTCACGACTGTTTGTGTGTGGATACTTCACAACTGTTTGTGTGTGCGTGGTAATTCCTTGGTGATGTTGACAAAGGAATTTGAAGCTCTCAACCCGCTCCAAGACAGCCCTGTTGATGTGGATGGGGGCATGCTCGGCCCTCCATTTCCTGTAGTCCACGATCAGCTACTTTGTCCTGCTGACGTTGAGGGAGAGGGTGTTGTCTTGGCAACACACTGCCAGGTCACTGACCTCCTCCCTATAGGCTATCTCATGGTCATCGGTGATCAGACCAACCACTGTTGTGTCTTCAGAAAACGATAGTGTTGGAGTTGTGCATGGCCACGCAGTCATGTGTGAACATGGAGTACAGGAGGGGACTAAGCACGCACCCCTGAAGGGCCCCCGTGTTGAGCGTCAGCATGGCTGATGTATTGTTGCCTACCCTCATCACCTGGGGGGCAGCCCATCATGAAGTCCAGGATCCAGTTGCTGAGGGAGGTGTCCCAGGTTCCTGAGCTTAGTGATAAGCTTGGAGGGCACTATGGTGTTGAATGCTGAGCTGTAGTCAATGAACAGCATTCTCATGTAGGCGTTCCTCTTGTCCAGGTAGGAGAGGGTAGTGTGGAGTGCAATAGAGATTTCGTCATCTGTTGATCTGTTGGGGCGGTATGCGAATTGGAGTGGGTCCAGGGTTTCTGGGATAATGGTGTTGACGTGAGCCATGACAAGCCTTTCAAAGCATTTCATTGCTACAGATGTGAGTGCCATTGGGCGATAGTAATTTAGACAGGTTACCTTGGCATTCTTGAGCACAGGCACTATGGTGGTCTGCTTAAAACATGTAGGTGTTACAGACTGTCAGGGAGAGGTTGAAAATGTTAGTCAAGACACTGCCAGCTGGTCAGCGCATGCTCTGAGTACACTGCAATGGTTTTGACTTGAGATGATTGTTTATAGGGGTGCCAGGTAGGTTGTGCCTACCAGAGAAAATATTGGTTTCTCCTTTTGGTTTGGGAGGTAATGAGTCCCATCTAGTCCGTCAAGTCTACACCAATAAAATGGACTCATGTAAAAGTCAGGATGGACATACACTTTTCATAAACCCTTAAAACATTGTAAATAACTACAAAACAACGGTATTATTTTGCATGGGTTGTATTACCAACATAAATGATCACATACACACACATAATAATATAACATAATGAGTTCTGGTTCCTCCAGAAAAGTCCTGTACCTCGGGCCTAAAAGAGTCCAGCCCGGTAAAGGAGTTCAGGGAACTCAAGTGACCTTAGTCAAGCAATGTTTGTACGTTCATACAAGTGTAGCGTAAACCCAGTATCAATCATACAATCAAAATAACAATTATTTTACCACACAACCATAAAGCGTATCAAATCTTAATAAGTCCTCTACTACAACTAACTACATAAATCATCACGGTATTCGTCACACCAAAACAAATGAAATACCGTATACAAAAAGGTTGTAGTCAGTCAGATAATCCAATCTGCCAACAGACCTCCAGCAGAGAAAGGCCACGAAGAACAACGGAGATGTGTCCTTCAACGGAAGCAATGAGTGGATCCAATTTTGGGTAAACTTGCTATTAGGCTACAAAGCACACTTTTAAATGCAACAAAACAAACGGAAGAGAGAAGCTTCGTAACTGAGGGTTGAACACATCCTCATTCGCGTCTCCATCACAACACCACTTTTGCACAGCTGATGCTGACTATTTAATTGGGAATTAAAGGGGAAGCGCCCTATTGGAAGGAGAAGCACTGAGACGGTTCAGACAAATTCAGGGCCGTCACAACGCGTCCTGTTAATCCGTCTTGCCTCCTGGCCTTGTGAATGTTAACCTGTTTACTCACATCGGCTACAGAGAGCGAGACCATCCAGTCGTCCGGAATTGTTGATGCTCTCATGCATGGTTCAGTGTTGCTTGCCTCGAAGTGAGCGTAGAAAGAATTTAGCTCTTCTAATCACAGCCGTCTACCGCCTTTCAAAATCCTTCAGATTACCAATGTGTTCTTCTTACCTTTTTAACAGTCGATACTAGTTTTAACATAAAGTAATGTATAATGAAACTTTGCAGTCCTCATGAACATTTTTTTTATTTTACTTGATCCCAACACCACCCTCAATGGTTATGCTACACCCCTTATGGTTATTCTCCCCCACCCCCTCAGTCTTTACTCTGCTTCCACCCCAATGGACATTTATTTATTCATCACTGCCACAGTTGGTATTATGTATATAGTGCTATATCTTTTAATATTGTTGTTTTTCATTACCATTTTAATTATTTTATTTCACTAGTCCTGCATGTTGGAGCTCGTAGCCTAAGATTTTCACTGTACCCTGTAATCACACCTGCAACCCTGTACATGTGAAAATTAAACACTCTGAATATGAATCTGAATGATAATGTGCTTCTAAAATCCTCCTGCTGGTATCAAGTCCAGTAAAGACAGTGAGCCGCACAGCCACTGCCTTAGGGTTGGTCTAAAGTGCTTATTTCAAACAATGACTTACCATTTTTATGGAGCGGTCCCTTGGTACTTTATTATTGCACCATGCCACACAACAGATATACCAATATCAGCATAACCTGCTTGGTCGGGGGGTTGTTTGCTCTCATTTTAATGACATTGGTTTCCTGACAATAGCATTAATTTCCTGAATATGTAAATGTCTTCCTAATGTGAAATCCCACTATAACTGGTAAAACTGTAGAGAGTTAATGAACCCTTTGTAATTACAATTGCTATAGCAACTGCCGTACCTGGCCGCGCTCTGATATTATGCCAGCACGGTGGTCTCCTCCCCCGCCGAGTGAGCAGTTGGTCGCAGAAAAACCAAAAGCCACATTAAACTGCTTTCATTACGCAGAAGAAGCGTCCTCCTTTGAGCACAAATAGGTAGGAACACGATGCGTCGTTAGTCTCTAAAAAATGAAGCACCAGCTAAAATCATTAAGGGCCCGCCGAATGTAGTAACATTTTAATAGACTAATGTTCTCACTTTGGGTTCTCATTGGATTCTAATGTCCACAAACCAGATGTCCTAATGCAATCAAGTCACCCCAGAAGTAAAATCATTGTGTTATACATTTCCAGTTGCTAATAATGCAAGAATTGCATAACCACTTGTTCATAATGACTGCAATGAGATCATGTGTGAAACAAAGTGTTCCTTGGCCGTGCTGTGATTTCCACTTTCACCACAGTTAAAATAACTTTCCATATTCAAATATTTATATTTTTAGGGTTTAAAGACAATCAAAACACTGGACAAAACAATGTATCTTGATTAACACACCTTCAAACAAAGTCTGGAGAGACAAGTGTTTCTGGAGTGTATGAATGTGTATACATTTATATATCAGGAGGAATCATAATGGTGTCACAGTGTAAGCCTGACACTGGTTAACACATCTGGAAAATTCTCTTCAGAACTATCATTCATTTCAACTTAATTTCATTTTGCCATCTTGGTGATTAAGACAAATCCATCTCTGTCACAATCTCAAGTAATAATCCAATTTAAAAAGAAATTGACAAATTATGAAGAACAAGGAATGTATCAACGTGTAGAAGACCCAACAAAACAAGATTTCATCCTTGGAAAAGCAAGTCCCTGATTTCAGCTCACCTAAAACCTAGACTGCACAATAAAATTAGGGAATTGAGCAAAGAGACTTTCATAGACCCCCCCCCCCCCCSKWACAAGTGAGGAACTCAAAGTAATGAACTCAATGACTGCAAACAGCTCAGCGGTACTCCTGCAGTCCTTCTATGACCACTGTGACGAGCCTGAGCATGGCAAATTACTATCCTGCCACATCAAGAAGTTAAATTCAGACAGAGCAATTAATGCAATTCAAAGTCTGAAAGTGGGGAATATCTTTGGACCCCTGTGGAAGTAAATCATACCTTTGCATTCTATTATAACTTTTATAACGCCCTTTATGAAGCTGAATCCCCAGAGAGTTCAGCTCATAAGAAATCTATTTTAGATGGAATTAATATTCATTCCAAATCAGAGGAAATTAAATTAGACCTGGGTGATAATGTGGATGTTCAAAAACCACAGCCCTACACTGATTGGACAAAAGATTAGGAACACCTGCTCTTTCCATGACATAGACTGACCAGGTGAATCCAGGTGAAAGCTATGATCCCTAATTGATGTCACCTGTTCAATCCACTTTAATCAGTGTAGATGAAGGGGAGGAGACAGGTTAAAGAAGGATTTTTAAACCTTGAGACAATTGAGACATGGATTGTGTATGTGTGCCATTCAGAGGGTGAATGGGCTAGACAAAATATTTAAGTGCCTTTGAACGGGGTATGGTAGTGGGTTCCAGGCACACCGGTTTGAGTGTGTCAAGAACTGCAACGCTGCTGGGTTTTTCACGCTCAAAAGGTTACAAGAATGGTCCACCACCCAAAGGACATCTAGCCAAGTTGACACAACTGTGGGAAGCATTGGAATCGACATGGGCCAACATCCCTGTGGAATGCTTTCGACACCTTGTAGAGTCCAAGCCCAGACGAATTGAGGCTGTTCCACAGGATGGGAGTTCCTAATGTTTTGTACAGTCATATATATCATTGGAATAGTGGTTGATCATAAAGAGAACTGTGGTGGTAGTAAGACACTTGTTGTGATATATTATCTGCAGGACGATATTCCAGAAGAGGATTGTAAACAAAAAAAGTATTTTAAAAACTCCATCTTCTTATAGTTAGCATTCACTGAAATGTGTCATCCTTCCTCAATGTGGACTTCCCTTTCTGAACAACAGAGGGAGGCACAGTGAGAGTGAGAGAGAGAGAGAGAAATAGAGGGGCTGCCTGAAAGACAGAGAGGGAGAGAGAGAGAGAGAAAGAGAGAGCGAGATAGAGAAAGAGAGGGGCTGCCCAAAAGACAGAGAGAGAGAGAGAGAGAGAAGATGGCCGTGAGAGAGAGAAAGAGAGAGAGAGCGAGAGAGAGATAGATAGAGAGCGCAGAGGATGACAGTTTGTCATATAAATCAGTGTCAGCCCGACTGCTTCTCGTTCCTCGTTGATGTAAATTGCAGGTGACAGGGCTAAGTACCAGGCTTTGCACATGACAACGATGACTCCCGAGGAAGTTCTTCACGGTCCCCTCGTCATCCGCTCGCTGTGACAGCACTGATTATGCAGGCTAAGAGTTTGTCAAGTTCGCATTAACAGAGATGGCCACACAGAGGAAGCTCAGTACAGTGCTGAAATGGCACATCTGATGCCAAGCCATTGATATATTTTGGTGGAAAGAGATGTTAGAGTGAAAAGAGTGGTTTTTGGATTTCAAATCATTGATCGATTCATTAAAAACCTGATTAATAGTAGTATTAGGGTATATCTTAGACCTGAAGACTATCATGTGCATGTGAACACCTAGTTACCCATGTAAAACTGCTGTGCACCTCCTTGTTTCGACTGCTGTTCCTACTCTCTCTCTCTCTCTCTCTCTCAGAGTGCGCAGTCAGGGGTCTGTCTGCTTCTGTGCTCTGTGTCTAAGCACCTAGAGGTGTGATCTATGGAAGAGTAATGGCCATGGTAATGATCCTGAGGACAGGCTGTCCAATAGAACAGCGTGATTTAATCATAGAAGGAGATCCCCTCCCCCTGCGGGAAGTCATTTAACATAACGAGAGCAGCTTGGGCTTAGAAGGTTCTATCCTCAAAAAGATGATTCTGAGATAATTGGCTTTAGAGTTCCAAATCCACATTGGTTTGAATGGTGTCAGCAATTTTAATATTGTATTCTTTTGAACTCACCAAAAAATGTTGTGGTATTTAGAGTACTATACAGGTAGAAAACATTGACCAGAACAAGGCAATAACTCAATTTGGATAAAAATCCAGATAGAGCGTTACAGTCCCAAGCTCTCGATATATACCGCATTCTCAAAACGCTGTGAATAATGTCCATCATTTTCATAGGACTAACGGAGAGATTTGCATGATTTGACACAAATTGGTGAAACTAAATTGTTTGTGTGTGTGTGTGTCGCGGCCAGATTCGCTTAAAGCCTCGCACCTGATTGTCTCCCATGCTGAGACTGATGCTGGTATAGTTTCTTCTCTGTCTGCTTGTCTTCTCATGTTATTGCACCTTCTCTCTGTATGGAAAGATTGTCCTCCATTGTAGTCTATATTTATTCATCAAGATTATTTCCAGGCTTGTGTCAAAAGACACTGTAAATCAATTGTATGTCCAATTGTGATTTGGTTCGCTTTACATAAGGGCCTTTTGAATTCCTGAATAACAAGAAGTTATAATTTACAAAACAACAAACAACCCACTCAAAACACGACTTTGACAGATGAATTTGTCCTTACAGAAATCCATTACCATGAACAAATATTCAGTCAATGGACTGTGAGTTCATATATCCATTACACAACGTAGAACGTGTCAATAATAGTAATATAGATTATTATTCATAGTAATACATTATTTACGCTGATCAATTCAAGGGGTTATTTTCAATTGTTCAGACATAAAAAACTAAAACCCCAAAACACCCTTTTTAATATCACAAAAAATATATAAAACGTAGTGAAAACAGAAAAAAAACATGTAAAAATACAGAACAAAACCCCCCACTCCCTTGAAACCCACAACCCGCAGACTTTCATAACCATCCTCTATACAAAGCCCCAAAACATTAGCATTTATAGGGTCTGCTCACACACCTGGTGGTCCTAATCAGCCACTTACCTGGTCCCATTGTTTTGTTTTTATTTGCGTGTGTATGATGGAGAAATTAGTTCCTGTCCATCAAGCGCAATATAGCTGTCACAATCAATGAAGAAGACCATTTGTTTGTAGACATTCTCTTGCAATGCGTTTACACCAATACCACGAACAGAGGACAAGGTAGACCCGCAAATCAATATACATTGGACACAGTCCAGTTCCTGCCTCTCTTTGATCCTCCTCTCTCTCTGGTTAGGGAGTTTGTTTGGAAAAAATTCACCTAGGAAGAAAGTCTAAACATGAAAAAAATGTATTTAGTCCCGACTGAAAACCATGATAATCTAATTGTATAATATCCACATCATTATAAAATGGTGATTAAAGAGGTTGCTAATGATTTGACCTGACCTGACCTGACCTGACCTGACGACCTTGACCTGGTGCAGACCTGGTGCAGAACTCAACATAGAACTCAAGAATATCCATGGCCAGAGGACAAAGAAACCAGCGGCGATGGAAAACTTTACAACAGAGGCCTTATGTTCCTCAAGGAGCCAAGACAATGAGGTCTGGATGAGCTGGATGAGATCCGTTGAAGACCATCCTAAGATCGAATCCTGCTACACCAGCTCTGACCCTCGACGGATATGACAGGGCTTGCAAACTATTACAGATTTCAAAGGGAAACCTAGCCACGAGCTGCCCAGTCTCACGAGGCTACCAGACGAGCTAAATGCCTTCTATGCTCACTTCAAGGCAAGCAATGGTGAACCATGCATGAGAGCACCAGCTGTTCCGGACGACTGTATGAACTTGCTCTCCATAGCCAATGTGAGTAGGACCTTAACATTTGCATGGCCGCGGGGCCAGATGGAATATCAGGACGAGTACACTGGGCACGCGCTGACCAGCTGGCAAGTGTCTTCGCTGACATTTTCAACCTATCCCTGACACGATCTGTAATACCAACTTACTTCAAGCATACCACAATAGTCCCGAGCCCAAAAATGCCAAGGTAACCTGCCTAAATTACTATCGCCCCATAGCACTCATATACAGTGGGGAGAACAAGTATTTGATACACTGCCGATTTTGCAGGTTTTCCTACTTACAAAGCATGTAGAGGTCTGTAATTTTTATCATAGGCACTTCAACTATGAGAGACGAAATCTAAAACAAAAATCCAGAAAATCACATTGTATGATCTTTAAGTAATTAATTTGCATTTTATTGCATGACAAAGTATTTGATACATCAGAAAAGCAGAACTTAATATTTGGTACAGAAACCTTTGTTGGCATTACAGAGATCATACGTTTCCTGTAGTCTTGACTAGGTTTGCACACACTGCAGCAGGGATTTTGGCCCACTCCTCCCTACAGATCTTCTCCAGATCCTTCAGGTTTCGGGGCTGTCGCTGGGCAATACGGACTTTCAGCTCCCTCCAAAGATTTTCTATTGGGGTTCAGGTCTGGAGACTGGCTAGGCCACTCCAGGACCTTGAGATGCTTCTTACGGAGCCACTCCTTAGTTGCCATGGCTGTGCTTCGTGTCGTTGTCATGCTGGAAGACCCAGCCACGACCCATCTTCAATGCTTCTTACTGAGGGAAGGAGGTTGTTGGCCAAGATCTCGCGATACATGGCCCCATCCATCCTCCCCTCAATACTGTGCAGTCGTCCTGTCCCCTTTGCAGAAAAGCATCCCCAAAGAATGATGTTTCCACCTCCATGCTTCACGGTTGGGATGGTGTTCTTGGGGTTGTACTCATACCTTCTTCTTCCCAAACACGGCGAGTGGAGTTAGACCAAAAAGCCTATTTTTGTCTCATCAGACCACATGACTTCTCCCATTCCTCCTCTGGATCGTCTAGATGGTCATTGGCAAACTTCAGACAGGCCTGGACATGCACTGGCTTAAGCAGGGGGACCTTGCGTGCGCCGCAGGATTTTAATCCATGACGGCGTAGTGTGTACTAATGGTTTTCTTTGAGACTGGTTCGGTCCCAGCTCTCTTCAGTCATTGACCAGGTCCTTGACCGTGTAGTTCTGGGCTAGATCCCTCACCTTCCTCATGATCATTGATGCCCCACGGAGGTGAAATCTTGCATGGAGCCCCAGACCGAGGGTGATTGACCGTCATCTTGAACTTCTTCCATTTTCTAATAATTGCGCCAACAGTTGTTTCCTTCTTACCAAGCTGCTTGCCATTGTCCTGTAGCCCATCCAGCCTTGTGCAGGTCTACAATTTTATCCCTGATGTCCTTAGCACAGCTCTCTGGTCTTGGCCATTGTTGAGAGGTGGAATCTGTTTGATTGTGTGTGGACAGGTGTCTTTTTTATACAGGTAACGAGTTCAAAACAGGTGCAGTTAATACAGGTAATGAGTGGAGAACAGGAGGGCTTCTTAAAGAAAAAACTAACAGGTCTCTGTGAGCCGGATTCTTACTGGTGGTAGGTGTCAAAATACTTATGTCATGCAATAAAATGCAAATTAATTATTTAAAAATCATACAATGTGATTTTCTGGATTTTTGTTTTAGATTCCGTCTCTCACAGTTGAAATGTACCTATGATAAAAATTACAGACCTCTACATGCTTTGTAAGTAGGAAAACCTGCAAAATCGGCAGTGTATCAAATACTTGTTCTCCCCACTGTATATAGCCATGAAAGCTGGTCATGGCTCACACCAACACCATCATCCCAGACATCATGGTCACACTCAAATGTGCATACCGCCCCAACAGATAACGCGTCTCTATTGCACTTCACAGTACCCTCACCCACCTAGACAAAAGGAATACCTATGTAAGAATGCTGTTCATTGACTACAGCTCAGCATTCAACACCATAATCTCCTCCAAACTCATTACCAAGTTCAGGACCCTGGGACTGAAAACGTCCCTCGGCAACAGGATCCTGGACTTCCTGATGGGCCACACCCAGGTGGTGAGACTAGGCAACAACACATCCGCCACTCTGATCATTAACATGGGGGCCCCTCAGGGGTGTGTACTTAGTCCCCTCCAGTACTCCCTTTTAACCCACAACTCCTATCATCAAGTTTGCTGACGATGCAACGGTGGTAGGACTGATCACCGATGACGATGAGGCAGCCTATAGGGAGGAGGTTAGAGACCTGGCAGTGTGGTGCCAGGTCAGCAACCTCTCCCTCGACGTCAGCAAGACAAAGTAGCTGATCGTGGACTACAGGAAACAGTGGCGAGCATGCCCCCATGCACATCGATGTGGCTGTAACGGAGCGGGTCGAGAGCTTCAAGTTCCTCGGTGTCCACATCACTAAGGAATTAACATGGTCCACAAACACCCACACCAGTGGAGTCTGGTGACTTGACGAATTGATGAGGACGGGAGACCCACGGTATGGGCGCGGAACGCACGGAGATAACAAAGTGTGTTTCAAAAATCATCAAAGACTAATTATTTTTAACCTAATGTAATGATGTGTGCTGAGAATCGGGAAGAAAGTTCAGGGAGTGAGTGTTTTAATAAATAAACACAACAATAATACAAAATAAGAAACACGAACAACGCACAGACATGAAACAGAAACAGAAATAATGACGCCTGGGGAAGGAACCAAATGGAGAGACATATATAGGACAGAGTAATCAAGGAGGTGATGGAGTCCAGGTGAGTGTAATAATGCACTGATGCGCATAACGATGGTGACAGGTGTGCGCCATAACGAGCAGCCTGGTGACCTAGAGGTTGAGAGGGAGCACACGTGACACCTAAAGCATTTAATAAAGACATTTATAGTACAATATTATGGGAAATGGGAATGAGTGGGCTACTTACACAATATTGGAAAGGGATCACAGCAGTGATTGAATGAGGGTATGAGGCATGAGTTGAGGTGTTCCGAGGCTTGACCAGTGCAGGACAGGATTTGACTGGAAAGACAAAAAACAATAACACAACACACTACACATTTAGACAAAAGAGCTAAAAATGAGTTAGTCCAAGCAAGGAGTAAAATCACTGATGTGTAGTAATGTGATTGTATTTGTGTATGTGATTGACTCTACATACAATAATGAGAGAAAATTGATAGGGGTACTCACATTGGGGAAACAGTCAATGTGCCAGTGGATGTGCGGGCACAGTAGACGTGGCTTCAGTTCATGTCAGGAGAAAGTTTACAATGGTAGTGGAGTGGAATAGTCATCAGCTCGTAATTAATCAGGGAACAGGAGGGGACTTACAAATAAAATGGAAATACATATACAGCTGTGCCATCGTAGGTTTGGACAACAAGTTTCTCTATGAAGTTAAACTCAGACATCTCAAAATTCATAAAGTCAAACACAGACTGCGCATCTCGCCCACTTGACACTTCAAAGTAGCCCAAGAAGCATTCCTGAATAAAGCCCTGATCATCCACATACTTGATGATAATTGACAACTGCAAGCAGACTGGTGCCACCGTAGGTCCCAGAGCGGTGGAGCAATTTTTACCCCCTGGGGACTGGAGTTTTTCCTTATATGTTAACATAACTAGGAAAACTCTGCACCCTATAAAAAGGTATGACAGTGATTAATCAGTTGTAAAAAGGTTTTATATGGGCTATGATGGGACCAGTTTTTCCTAATGGTCACATGATTTTAAACATGATTTGTTAAGCCCTGGGGGGGGGGSGGGGYGGGMGYYAAKKCTGTCAAACTGCAGCATCCTTATACTTGTTCATATTAATTATATTTAGACTAGATTACGAGGGGGATTTCCTCGACCCAGACGACAACTGATAGACAATAGAACTCACAGGACTGAGCTTGCTTTATGGCCTATGCAACTCAGATCTGTCATCACTATTATGTTGATTGATTCCTTTAAGTTAATCATTTTGGATTAAAAACGTATAGGCAGCCTATCCAGCCCAATTCTGAATATAAACTAAATTTGATCACAATCACATTTTCTTCTGACACACAAATGGACTATAAATACATAACGTTACCAGTTAGCTTACCGTGACCAGATGGACAGATTAAAGAGAGAGGTGGTAGTGCGCCACAGGCTGTAACGTTATGCAGCTGCTCTTATTAGAAGCCTACAGTTGATCAGACTGAAAAATTGTCGTTTTCATCCCATACAGCATGTCAGATTTCTAATGTTTAGGTGTTGTCAACGAGTGTATAAGAGGCGAAGTCAGGTGCAGGAGAGTAGCGTGATGTAAACAGGAGCACTTTCATTCTAGTTCCAAAACGAGAGCACTACATAAATCAAATGCGCTCAAAACACAGAACATAACAAAAGTAAAGCACAAAATAAAATACCACAATAACATGAAACAATTACACATAAAACATGCTGGGAAACAGAGGGTTAAATACAAGTGGATTGATTAGAGAAATGAAAACCAGGTGTGTATGGAAACAAGACAAGACAAATGGATATATGAAAAATGGAGCGGCGTCGATCGCCGAACGCCGCCGGAACAAGGAGAGGATCCGACTTCGGCGGAAGTCGTGACAGGTGTAGCCTAGGCTGCTGCAACATTTAAGTCATGAGTTTTTGCTTGTGTCTGTCCGGAGTGATTATGTGTTATCATCTTTGCTAATAAAAACCAGAGGATAGTGGAAAGCCTACCTGAGCGCACGCAAAGAAATGCGCTGCGTCAACCTCTCTCTTTAATCTAACTGTTAATGGGTGATGCGATGGAAGCTATCAAATCATTTGGAATTGTTTTCGACATCCCAGAAAAGACAGTCAAGAGTTTGATGTGTTCAGCAAGTAAAGCAGTGTAACGTGCAATTACCTCTGCAAGCTCCTTGTAGTTGCCCATGTTTCTCTCTCGTCGTGTCCTCTAAAAGCAACAGAGGGTGTTGAGTATAGCCCAGTACATCACTGTGGCCAAGCTCCCTGCCATCCAGGACCTCTATACCAGGCGGTGTCAGAGGAAGGCCCCATAAATTGTCAAAGACTCCAGCCACCCAAGCCATAGACTGTCCTCAGTGTTTACCGCATGGCAAGCGGTAACAGTGCACCAAGTCTGGAACCAATAGGACCTTGAACAGCTTCTACCCCCAAGCCATAAGACTGTTAAACAAGACTGCTAAATAGCTAATCAAATGGCTACCCGGACTACCTGCATTGACCCTTTTTTGCACTAACTCTCTTGCACTGATTCTATGCACACCCACACTCACACATACATACACTGACACCACAACACACACGTACACACACAACACCACACTACACATCCCACATACATAACAGCATGCACACACGCCAATGCCATACTAACGCCCACACACACCATACACACACACACACACACACACCACACACACACACACACACACACACAACCACCACACACACACACACACACACACACACACACACACACACACACACACACACACACACACACACACAGACTTTCATACTCACCACAGACGCTGCTGCTACTGCCTATGATCTATCCTGTTGCCTAGTCACTTTACCCCTGCCTATATGTACATAGCTACCTCAACTACCTCGTATCCCTGCAAATCGACTCGGTACTGGTGTTCCTGTATATAGAAATGTTATTCTTACTCTCTGTTGTTATTTGTTATTCACAGTGTATTTATTTCTTGTCTCACAATTTAATTTTTTATTGTGTAATTTTCACTCTGCATTGTTGGAAAAGTAATAAAGCATTTCACTGTTAGTCTACAGCTGTTGTTTACGAAGCATGTGACAAATAACATTTTAAGTAAGTCGTAATGATTTGATCAATCTATTGAACTGAATAAAAACATATTTTAGGCAGGAAGAACAGAGCTAGGTAGAGTTGCGTGCCATGGCTATACACTGATATGAGTCAAAATGCATCTGTCTACCCCCAGTCAGAACCCTCTACCGCCAGTCAGAACCCTCTACCCACAGTCAGAACCCTCTACCCCCAGTCAGAACCCTCTACCCACAGTCAGAACCCTCTACACCCAGTCAGAACTCGCTACCCCCAGTCAGAGCTCTCTACACCCAGTCTGAACTCTCTACACCCAGTCAGGACTCTATACCCCCAGTCAGGACTCTATATCCTCAGTCAGAACTCTCTACACCCAGTCAGAAACCTCTACACCCAGTCAGAACTCTCTTCACCCAGACAGAACTCTCTACACCTAGTCAGATCTCTCTACCCTCATTCAAATGACATATAAACTCTCAACCCCCAGTCAGAACTCTCTACCCCAAGTCAGTGAGAAGACATCTAATTGCTAATCTATAATCCCTTTAATATGCTCTTGCCTTTTTGCGATTGATCCTTCGCCAGCCGTAACAGCACCACCAGAGGCTACAGTAATCCCATTATAGGTGAGGCTGCAGAATCCAAATAGCTCTTTTACCCTTGTCACCAACTCTTCATGGCTACAGTAATCCCATTACAGGTGAGGCTGCAGTACATATGGCTCTAAGAATCCAAACAGCTGTATTACCCTTGCCACCAACTCTTA
>NC_036870.1:18418545-18420103 GCF_002910315.2 Salvelinus sp. IW2-2015
CTCTCTTTCTCTGTCTCTCTTTCTTCACTTGAGGCGTCCGTCCCTCTGTTATTGTTTTTAATTGATAACCTCGTCAAGCAGAGACGAAGGGGAGGTAAAGAGGCAGACACCATTTCTCCTTTGGCTGGAATCAGCAATAAGAACGGTTTGGCTCATATTCACTGTTTGTACTTTCAGTGGCGTTATGCCTACTGAAACTGAGGGGGCAGGTGCACACTCAATTTGATCCATTTAGAAATAAAAATAAACATGATATAGCTTATTTTATTCATTCAAATATGAAGAATGTGGCCTTCAGTACCCCGTCAAAAACGTTAGATGAATGACGCTTCTGTATATCATTCTATTTTCATGGATGCCATAACAGGTTAAGAATGTGTATAGATCATTCTCTCAACTGTGAAGTGACCTCTGACCCTTTGAAATGAGCCAATCTAAAGCAGAGGTCAGGTCACTCTCAAGGTTGTTGTTGGCCCAGGTGTTGAACTCTGTTCAATTACATTTACAATACCTGAAAATGTCATCACAAATGGGTTTTCAATGAATGACAATCAGATTTTAAGACTGAAACGATTAATTAACCTATATAAACTGAGAATACAAAACATTAAGACATAGACTGACCAGGTGAATCTAAATGAAAGCTATGATCCCTTATTAATGTCACTTGTTAAATCTACTTCAATCAGTGTAGATGCAGGGGAGGAGACAGGTTAAAAATATATTTTTAAGTCTTGAGACAATTGAGACATGGATTGTGTTTATCAAATCAAATCACATTTATTGGTCACTTTAGGAAGGTGTTCCTAATGTTTGGTATACTCAGTGTATTTATGACCAAGGATATTGCTCTGTGTCATGTCATTGGGCCTAGGTTCAATCCGAATGGCGGAAGATCCGCGTTATACCGCGATTGACATTTAAATGCAATTTCCGATTGAGCCGACATATGCAGCTTTTACCATAAAAATGTGGTTTCCACTAATGCAGGAACATTGCCCTTAAAACTTGCATAGTGGACAAAATGCAATCGGATTGAATCTGGCCCTTGGTTCAGTTACACCGTTGTCATGATTATCATGCATCAATAAATTCAAATGTCATATTGTTTTAGTTTTACTGATGTTATAGCCCCAGGCGTATAACTGAATACATTAATATACGTAGATTATATGGCAATATACATCAGGGTAATATACATCATACATTTTATATAATATTAACTGTACAGTTTTAATAGTACACACATGAACACGTCCACAGGGGTGTAAGGGAAATGTAAGGATTTCCACGACAGGGGCATCTGCCGGCATTCAAAAATTATACATAAATATCTCTCTAATATATATATATATATCATCTACCATATAATTAACATTGTAGCATAACCCTCTGGCTATATTGACGTCCCACGAAATGGCCCTCCATCCTCCATTAACCCTGGTAAATAGAACCCATAGCGATGGAGAGAGAGAGAGAAAAGAGAGAGATAGAGAGAGAAGAGAGAGTGAGAGAGAGAGAGAGATGGAGAGGAGAGAGAGAGAGAGAGAGAGAGAGG
>NC_036870.1:18420374-18444120 GCF_002910315.2 Salvelinus sp. IW2-2015
AGAGAGAGAGAGAGAGAGAGAGAGAGAGAGAGAGAGAGAGAGAGAGAGAGAGAGAGATGGAGAGACAAATGAGCTAACACTTTTTAATCTGCCTATACCGGATCCAATGACGCAGAACAATGACCTCAAGGCTTAACTCACTCAGATATTCCCATTTAGTTCAAATCCGAAATCAAATGTAAAATATCTCTGAGTTTTTAAAAATGTTTATTTCATCCCAGAGGCCAAAGTTGGTTCAGGGGCTATCTGTGTTTGCAGCATTGTAGGCTAGTCGAGACTCAAGATGTCGGGTTTTGTTTTTAAAAGCGAATTTCTGATTACATTCAAAAAATGTTGAAAGATGAGGAAGTCTATAGGGGGACGAGGTGGATGAGGCGAATAAGGGGTGTGTACATACCCAGGTACTTTATCTAAACAAGATTAAAATACTATAAGGTTTAATCAGACAACCTTCCTTCCAAAGCCCTGAGGCTGCGCGCTCTCTTTCAGACACAATCAGTATTCATTAACACATTTTTGATGGTGTTTTTGAACTTTTAATAAGAATAACAAACAACGGTTAAGAAAGAGTCACACTCTGGAAGTCAAGCACTCTGGCTCCCCCTGGGAAATGTTTATTGTTAAGTGCGAGGGGAACCTTTATCTCTCTGTCACTTAGAGTTAAGTCATTTAGTTTTAATGGATTAAGGGAGGGAGGAAGGAAGGAAGGAAGGACGGAAGGAAGGGAGGGAGGTGAGGTAGTGGTGGGAGGGAAGAGTTAGAGAAAGTTAGACAAGCTACAACGATTGCCTCAAGACAGAAAAAGTTGACTATATTATTTTTCACACAATCAAAATAAAGTAATTGTAGAAGTTCTACTTAAAAAAAAAAGACATTTTATAAATCTGCTGCTTAGATTATATGTAAACTACTACTTAGTATGAATTTTAATCACATTTAAAGTAAACAGATGTCTGAAATAAATTCTGACAACTTTGAAGAACCGACATATCGTTACAAACCATCCACTGTCTGGCATGCACGTTCTGTGCTCAACATTACACCTACGAACCAGAACTTTGAATCTCACTTCAATCTCCGCATGAAAATGTCACGGAAAATGTATTTTTAATTGCTGCTCCTATGAGAAATGCGTAATGCCTTCTACTGCCTTCCCTGTAGTATGGGGGAAATAACAGGGGTGGAAATGGCAGTTGCTACAGATGATGCTTTCAGACAAAAGGTTAGTTTCTCTCTCTTCTGACAGGGGTCAAGTAGTTATCTTCCTGTTCTTCACTGTGCTCAAACCAAAGGCTTGAATATGAGAGGGCTGAATAGCAAGTATATGAGAACATAGAGACTTCAGGGCACAGACATCCGCAAAAACTCCAACTGATGATCTGTGAGTACTTCCAAAGGTCAAAATGGACAATGACTCATTGGTGACCAATAGGAAGTAAAACGGAAACAAAGTAATACACATTTAGGTTTAACATAATGTGAGTGAGTTTTTGTGTTTTGTTAGTAATTGGAAAATTAGCTTTGGGGCAATTTTACCTGAACTGATAAATGAGCTCAACTAATTAACACTTACTATATAGTCAAGTGTAAACTTTACTGTCTTATCTGTTCTGAGTGGAAATATCCTGAGGATGTTTTAGTCCTAGAAAAAAAACAAAGTCCTGCAGAACAAAAGTCTATGAGGGAGGAAGTGTTCTGAAGTGCACCGTTTGCCATTTAAAATTCAGAGTGGCAATTTAGCCACCACCATCGTCCAATCCCAAACTTTCCAGGAAATGATGAGCAACAATTTGGAGGTGAGCCGTAATGGCGGCAGGTAGGGAACACAGTTGCGAAGATTCAGGAGTGATTAATGGAAACTTATTTTTCATGGCAATTAAAATGATTAAAGCCGGAGGGCCTTTCTGCTGTAACTCCGAATTGCTCCAGGAACAAGGCGATGCCACAAAGCTGAAGAACCAAAATTGCATTAGTAGTTGAGGAGAACTGTATTAAAATGCAAATGTACAGCTGTTAATAGTTCTTCAAAATCCAATAATCCCCCACAGTCAGTCATGTGTCAAAATGGTTAATGGAAAAATATCCCAGAGGCACGCAAGGTCCTTTTTCCACTCCGATTTTGATTAAAGGAAGAATTTCTGTTTAGGGAAAAATGTTCAGGGCTGGATGGGACTGGGTCTGTGTCCCAAGTAGCACCTTATTCCCTATGTAGTGCACTACTTTTGATCAGGGACAATAGGGTTTTTGTCAATAATAGTGCACTATTTAGGGAATAAGGTGCCATTTAGGATACGTCTTGGGACTGAATGGGGATGGGGATAGGATTGGCAGAGTGTGACTTAATGTGGGCAGGATCCTAAACTCATTGTTCAGACTTCCTGATTCCAGAGATATGCCTTCTCATGGGAATAGCCTGTCTGTGTTGCTAACAAGGGGGAAGCCGATCCCATCTCCAAAGCTCTAAATCTGATCTGCAGGTATTAAAGACATTCATCACCCTGTTGTGTTTAGCACCTAACCTGTATTGAGTAACGCTTCAATGAAATGCTTATGATACATCTGCCTGCCTGTGAATGAAGAGGGAGGTTAGGGAGCAGCTTTGGCTGAAGGAGTGTCACACAGAAAGACATCATTAAATGAATAGTCTACTTGGTTATTCTGTCTCTTCATTATGATTCTGCTGGAGGTTATAGAGATATGGAAGTGTTCTCTCTCACCGGAGGGAGAAATGCCGTTTTCACTCCAACTAGACAGCATGGGCCATGGGGAGACATGTTGTTGTTGCACATTGAAGCAAATTGATTAAGGACATTACGATTCGTTATGAAATCCCAGATAACACAGAGACTGACTATAAGCCCAGCGTTGGTCAGTGAATAGTATAATTTACTGGTAACTCATTGTGCAAGAACTACTGACATTTGTGTATGTGTATGACCAACAGCCCATCCCTGATCATCAAATTTTGTGTTGTTTTGTGTCTGTCACTGAATAGATATAATGGCCACGTTAATATTGTCTCGATTGATCTGGTCGGGTAAATCCAATCTGAAACTAATCTGAACTGAGATAAGTATGTAAATTGCTTTGGGGAATTAGTCCACATGACTTTGCCGATGAAGATATCGGCTGTATACATACATTTCTAGACATACTATTCCTTGTGGAGCAATTTATCTCTAATACAGTATGTTTGAGTGTATACGTTCAAAATGTATGCCTATATCACACATTAGAGGGTATCCCAGTAGACTTATTAAAAGTGAAGCATTCAGGGCTTTGCTTTAGGAAGTCTACTCCTTAATGAAGCCGGCTGTAAAAGCACCCCACAGACAGCCGATGAACACACAAACCTGGCACACACTTTAATTACTGATAAATTGTGAGCCAGATAAACGCAGCGAGGAGCGGATTTCTCCCCCAGAGAATTCTAATCGCTGTAAAGCCGAGTGCTGATCCTAACTGCCGACTACGAGGCTTCCATGGCAGGTGCCACTGCACTGAGGAGTCCCACAACAGACGCTGCTATCTGCTATTGACTCCAAACGGTACTTACTCTCAATCTCCTCCATGCCTCTTCTGGGGACAGGAACACTACTTCTCTCTGTAGACTATGAGGGAAACATGGTATGGTTGGTATGAGATCAGAGGGATTCTTGGAAGTAATGATGATCAAACTCAGGAAGTAAAGAACTTACTGTATATGTAATGTATGTGTTTTTGATTGGTCTTGGAGTGAATTTGGATGGTGTGATCAGTTTTGTTTCGATGAAGTTGGAAGAAGTTTGATTCCTGTCTTGATCGGGAACATCAAGGCCCAAGTCTAAGAAGTTCAGGGATCTAAATGCACAATAAGGTATGGTAGGTCAACAAAAAAAGAGATATTTTATTGAAATGTAACAGATAATGTGACATTATGTTGCACTAAGAAAAGCATGGAGCTCAGTTTGATCTGTATCTTTGGAGAAAGATGTGTGAATACTGATGTACACTATTGGGATACTCTTGATATATTAAATGTATACTGTACACTATTAGGTACAACGCGTTTGAACACTCATGATGCAAATCATGTTGAGAGTATGCACTGTACATGCTTAAATGTCTGGCAATTCAGATCCTTAACATTTATTGACCTTCAAGTCCTACCATTATAATAATCAGTGAGACGCGCATATAAAGAACTCACATGTAAGAACATTCAACTGATAAAACATACAGTATTTTTATTCATATGTACACCTCCATCCCATCCTTCCCCCAGAAATAAAAGTAATACATTTGATGAATACTTATAATATATTTAGACAGTTCTACAGCGTATGTACAGGGTTGCTATTTTCATGGATTCACGAGAGAGAGAGAGAGAGACAGAGAGAGACAGAGAGAGAGAGAGAGAGAGAGAGAAAGAGAGAGAAAGAGAGAGAGAGAGAAAGAGAGGGAGAGAGAGAGGAGAGAAGAGAGAGAGAGAGAGAGAGAGAGAGAGAGAGAGAGAGAGAGAGAGAGAGAGAGAGAGCGAGAGAGAGAGAGAGAGAGAGAGTAGGAAGGAGGAGATAGCTTTATGGGGACATATACAGACGCAGCTCAATTCGGGATAAACTATGTACAATACAAACCATTCATACAAATTAGGCTCTCTAAGATATAGAATTCATTACATTACAATTTTTATTAAGTCAATGACAATGAGCAAGCCCCCCAATCAATCACAACTGAATATTAACAATAAACCTAATAAGGCTGTGATTTGCTAATAATAATCTGAGCCAGGACTTATACAGGGACAAGCTGAAGATTGAACAGCATCATTCCTGAACATGTAAAATGCGTTTATTTTAAATTTTTTAGAAAACATGCCTGCGGGAGAAGCCTGTCAGTGCTAGGTAAGTCCGCCAGGCTGATAAGACCACCTCCACCTGATACTTGGATTGCACACTGACACTCTCCTCTTCTTCAGCTCTCTCGACTGTGGGGTCAAAGGATTTGGAAATGTGTGGGGATCTTGTAGGCCTTCAAGGATAGGAGTCTGGACTGTTATTTCTGAGAGAGCGGAATTGAGCTGCTATGAATGAAGTAGAGTATTGCAGGTGCAAACAAAACATAGGATCATGTATGCTGCCATCCAATTGGTAGCTCACAGAACTGAACTTTCATACAGAAAGTATGGTGGCCCTAAGGAGCAAAGTAAGAAATATTTCCACTTTACTAAAAGGAGAAAATTAAAGCACCTAGAATCAAACTGGACCAAGAAAATGATATATAACATATTGATAACATTAACAAGTTGTTACAAACTAATAAGACTTTTGATTTTACTTAGTTACAAATGGAACTAACAACCCCAAATATGTACACATGATGCATCTATGAAATCACTGATGGAAAAAGGTATGAAATCTATAAAACAAATAAATTATAATCAATATTATTTGTTTAGTCATAGTATTTGTATACTAATAATATGAATATAATAATTTTTATATTTATAATAATAATGGTTTTGCACAACACTTGAAAGTGAAAATAATAATGCCCCATAAGTCTTTACTTTCTGTATTGTCTTAATTTCATAAATAGATAACCAATTCATTTTACACATTCTTTTATTTTCAGAACAGTACAGCTAACATATATTTCTCTGGGCGGGGAAAAAGAAGAAGAAGCCCCGCTTTGTAACTTACTGGTCCTTCACATTGGGGTTGTGGGAGTGGTCAGCCAGAGGGGAAGTAGGGAGTGTCACTGTGGTAGTTGTAGTCCGGACAGACTTTCTGCACCAGCTTGTAGTCAGTGCTGTAGAAGGAGATGTAGATGCAGATGACTTTAAAGGGCTTGGAACAGAGCCAGGAGACGTGGCTCTGAGTCTGCTCCTGGTAACATGTCTTGGACGGGTCGAAGTTACACAGCGTGTTCCTGGCGCCCTTCTCCACCTTTTCGTACTCGATGCGGCAGTTGAAGGACTTGGAGTCCTTGGCGTCAATCACGGACTGCTGGGCCGCCACGTCGAACTCCACGACCTTGGTTGGCGGGACGAGACTCACGGACACGTTGCCCTGGCCTGTGGAGTTGTGTCTGAAGTAGACGCTGAAGGTTCCGTTGCCGTGGTCCACGATCTTCCCGGTGATGAGGAGGTTGAGCTTGACTGTCTTGATGTTGGAGTGGAAGTCTCCCCAGCCAAACATCTTCTTGAACTTGCCCGTCTTGACCATAGGCCGCCGTTTGGCTCTAGGTCTAGAATCCTGGAGGTCGGTAGAGTTCCTCAGCCAGTCCCAGAGGTCCTGCTCGGAGTAGGGCTCCGGGGTGTCGTAGCGCAGGTCCAGAGCCGTGGTGTTCTCTTTGCCATGGAGAGTCTGTGACAGCAACCTGCTGATTGACAGGTCCTTGCCGCTTTCTGTCCATATATGTTTTAACGTCGACTTGGGGCTGCCCGACTTGAGGAGGTCTCCCTTGGAAGCATGTACACTTGTCACCTGAAACAAAGAGAGAAGAGGAGATACGTTTCACTAACTGGTTTGTCATACATTTAGAGGCTGTTACAGGAGACACGGTAGTACTTGAGACAATTAAACATTTCTCTAAACAGGCAAAGAGACACATCAGCAGATATTAATATCAGATTCGGGAAATATTGACTTCACATTCAGGCACAGCACACAGCTTTCTACAAAACTGACCGATCAAAATGGATTGTAAAGTGGGGAGAGGAGATACTGGTAATCCATCTTCCAACGATCTTCAATTTAAAAAAGTAGCAGACAGCCCCCATTTGGGAATTAGAATGTGAGAGACAGAACACAGCGATCCTCTCTCTCTCTCTCTCTCTCTCTTTGTCAGTCAGATAGTAGAAGGGATTTCCACTTGGCTCCCCCAGATAGATAAATGCAGTGGCTATTCAGTAAAGACTAGACTATTAAGCACAAAGCGCTGCTTGGATTGATGATTGATGAACCCCCAGGTCTTCACCATTTAGCCACGATGACTGGAATTAGGTTCATACAGGCCCCGGCGGAGGGAAGTGACATTGATTGGCTGATTTCTACTGTAAGACGTGACAGCAGATCCGTCTTGCCCAGAGATTTTTGCATTTCGTGGGCCGAGGCCCTCTGGGATCGATACATAGAAAATAAGGTTTCGCTACCAATCAGTTGGCCCTTTGGACATGAATTGACTTCCTCAGACCGTGTCAGCACTAAGGGGTGATCCCTATAGCCAGGTTTAAGCATATCATTGTTTAGGGGGAGAATATGCCTATATGGTTCGTATAGGGTGCTGAGAGAAGAGAACAAATAAAAAAGATAATTACATTGAGGGCTCTATTCAAAACGCAGAGTGCATTCATGTTAAACACTGCATATGTCAGCTCATTTGGAAATTACCTTAATATGTATACCGCGGAATGTGTAATGCTTCATTGTTACAGATTGAATAGATCCCTTAATTACCTTGTATGCGTTTTGAACTGCAGATTGAAAGCCATTTTAACCTAGTTAGAAGTAGATGTATGTAATTATAAATATAATTTTTGTCGGAAGCTTTCTGTACGCAATGGCCAGAAGGGTAAACAATACATCCTTTAACATGAGCCTCATCATGCTACAAACAACCACTCATTACGGAGTTTACTGTAGTTACAGGTGACTGTAGTTTACTGTAGTTGCAAGTGACTGTACTTTACTGTAGTTACAGGTGACATTTTACAACCTCTATTTCAGGCATTCCTTTGTTTTGGGGTCATCGGTAGACCTATGTCCACTCTGAACCTGAGTAGGCAGAATATCCTTTAGCCCTGAAGGCTTCAAATACCAAATTAATTCCTTCACATTAAACTACATATTGCTTCTACATACACAGTTTCATTGATTACATAAGGAGATTACAATACAACGGTATTGATCAGAAATCTTCCCTGCAGATTCCATCTGGCCTAAGTCTATGGTAATGTTTCCAGTTTAATATTGAGGTATAATATGAATGAAGATTAGCCTACTCAACAGGGCTAATAGCCCAGTGAGACTGTGACTTATGCCTCAGGGTGTACTGTATGTATGTAATGAAGTGTGTTGTATGGACACTGAGGGCATGTTGGGAGGGCATGATTTAAGACCTATACATGGTAATCATGAATGACTTATAACTGGTGATGAAGTGCATATAGAAAATACATGTATACTGTATAGAGAGTAGATTGATAAAACCAATTAATGTTGTTCCATGCAGAATAGTTGATGTTAATATCTCATAAATAACATCATAATAAGTGAGTCCTGTATTTTGTGAATGCACTACGCTCAAACATTTTCATGATTTCATGGTACTCTAAAACATGTGCATGCCGTGTTATGTTTATCCATACTTACTGTTTGTCCATTGTCCTTTATAGACAGCCACAGTACAATACACACACACACACGCACACACACACACACACACGCAAGTTGATCTATGAAGCTTCAGGCCCACGGCCAGTTTATTTGACTCCATCATCCAGCATGCTTTGGGCCTTGGGCCAATGTGTTTGACTCCATTTTCCAGCATGCTTTGGGCCCTGGCCCAGAGTGTCTGCTGAGGCTCAGTGCTGCCAGATGGTTAGTTTACCTGGGGGGACAGACGGTGCATCTGGTAAACATGGCAGCACTCTGGCCAGCAGAGGCCTGAGCCTCACAACTGACTACAGGCCAGGCTCAGACAGATGTCTTCCCCTGGGCCTAGGCTAAAGGTATAGGGAAATGCTTGGGTCAGAGAGAGCTGTACGAGCTCCGTGTGTTCAGGATGTAAGTCATAACACAACGCAACAGCAGTCGACACTGTGATTCATCGCTGAAACTATGGAATGACACAAACATACATGTTTTTATTTTTTATAATGATGGCCGTGTGTGCCATCATTAACGTGTGTGCCATCATTATAAATGATGGCACACACGTTAACCCACAAATGCACACACCACACACATACACACTCCCATCAGAACCTACGCCATATATACAAAAAAATGGGGACACCCCTTCAAATGAGTGGATTCGGCTATTTCAGCCACACCCGTTGCTGACAGGTGTATAAAATCGAGCACACGGCCATGCAATCTCCATAGACAAACATTGGCAGTAGAATGGCCTTACTGAAGAGCTCATTGATTTTCAACGTGGCACCGTCATAGGATGCCACCTTTCCAACAAGTCAGTTCGTCAAATTTCTGCCCTGCTAGAGCTGCCCCGGTCAACTGTAAGTGCTGTTATTGTGAAGTGGAAACGTCTAGGAGCAACAACGGCTCAGCCGTGAAGTGGTAGGCCACACAAGCTCACAGAACGGGACCGCCGAGTGCTGAAGTGCGCAGCGCTTAAAAATTGTCTGTCCTCGGTTGCAGCACTCACTATCAAGTTCCAAACTGCCTCTGGAAGCAACGTCAGCACAAGAAGTATTCGTCGGGAGCCTCATAAAATGAGTTTCCATGGCCGAGCAGCCGCACACAAGCCTAAAATCACCATGCGCAATGCCAAGCGTTGGCTGGAGTGGTGTGAAGCTCGCCGCCATTGGACTCTGGAGCACTGTAAACGTGTTATCTGGAGTAGTGAATCACGCTTCACCATCTGGCAGTCCGATGGACGAATCTGGGTTTGGTGGATGCCAGAAGAACGCTACCTGCCCCATTACATAGTGCCAACTGGAAAGTTTGGTGGAGGAGGAATAAAGGTCTGGGGCTGTTTTTCCATGGTTCGGGCAAGGCCCTTAGTTCCAGTGAAGGAAAATCTTAACGCTACAGCACACAATGACATTCTAGACGATTCTGTGCATCCAACTTTGTGGCAACAGTTTGGGAAGACCCTTTCCTGTTTCAGCATGAAAAAGCCCCCGTGCACAAAGCGAGGTCCATACAGAAACGGTTTATCGAGAACAGTGTGGAAGAACTTCACTGGCCTGCACAGAGCCCTGACCTCAACCCCATCGAACACCTTTGGGATGAATTGGAACGCCGACTGTGAGCCAGGCCTAATCGGCCAACATACCAGAAGAGTGTAGGCTGTTATCCTCTTGACGCTAGGGGTCAGATTTTTTTACATTTTTTAAAAATAACGTTCCCAAGGTAAACTGACTATTTCTCAAGTCCAGATTGTAGAATATGCATATCATTTACAGATTATGATAGAAAACACTCCAAAGTTTCCAAAACTGTCAAAATATTGTCTGTGAGTATAACAAAACTGATTCTGCAGGCGAAAACCTGAGAAAATCTAACCCGGAAGTGTTTTTAATTTTTTTTATCTGTGTTTCCTGGCCCGTCTTTCTTCCATTTAAAGGAGTATCAACCAGATTCATTTTCCAATTGCTTCCTCAGGCTGTGCCCAGGCTTTAGACATAGTTTCAGGCTTTTATTTTGAAAAATGAGCGAGATTTTTCAAAACTAGTCAGGTGTCCTCTGATTAGTTCCTGCGCGCGAGAGGGGTAGCTCTCCATTTTCTTTCTCTCTCGTATTGAATAGGTTACGGTCCGGTTGAAATATTATCGATTATGTTTGTTAAAAACAACCTGAGGATTGATTATAAAAAACATTTGACATGTTTCTACGAACATTACGGATACTTTTTGGAATTTTCGTTGAACGGAACGAGGCTTTGGTTTTCTGAACATAACGCGCAACCCAAATGGCGGTTTTTAGTTATAAAAGTAATATTTATCGAACAAAAATAACATTTGTTGTGTAACTGGGAGTCTCGTGAGTGCAAACATCCGAAGATTATCAAAGGTAAGCGATTAATTTTATTGCTTTTCTGACTTTCGTGACCATGCTAATTTGGGGCTAGCTGTTGTAGCATTGATTGATACACTCACAAAAGCTTGGATTGCTTTCGCTGCAAAGCATATTTTCAAAATCTGACACGATTGGTGGATTAACAACAAGCTAAATTGTGTTTTGGTATATTTCACTTGTGATTGCATGATTATAAATATTTTTTGTACTATTTTTGAATCTGATATGTTTGGGAATTTTCTTCTGTCTTTCAGGACCGGAACGAGGCTGTAGTTTTCTGAACATAAAGCCCAACCCAAATGGCGTTTTTTTGTTATAAAAGTAATATTTATCGAACAAAAAGAACATTTGTTGTGTAACTGGGAGTCTCGTGAGTGCAAACATCCGAAGATTATCAAAGGTAAGCGATTAATTCTATTGCTTTTCTGACTTTTGTGACCATGCTAATTTGGGGCTAGCTGTTGTAGCATTGATTGATACACTCACAAAAGCTTGGATTGCTTTCGCTGTAAAGCATATTTTCAAAATCTGACACGATAGGTGGATTAACAACAAGCTAAGCTGTGTTTTGGTATATTTTACTTGCATGATTATAAATATTGTTAGTAATATTTTGCGCCCTGCAATTCAGCGGTTGTTTAGGAAAATGATCCCGCTAAAGGGATCCGTAGCGCAGTGAAGTTATAGCAGCAAAGGGAGGCCAACTCCATATCTCACACACACACACACACACACACACACACACACACAAAACAAAACACCACACACACACACACACACACACACCACACACACACACACACACACACACACACACACACACACACACACACACACACACAACACACACACCACACACACACACACACACACACACACACACACACACACACACACACTATAGCAGAAAACCATTTGACACAAGCAGGCAGAAAACTCTTGCTACCAGATAACCATCCCAACTCAGCTACCTGATAACTATCACAACTCAGCTATGAGTGGACAGGTGTCACCAATGACCTGACAAAGTCCCCTTAGACATAATTCAGTGGTGATTCTGAAATAGCACCCTATTCCCTATATGCAGGTGGGCACTTGTTTTGCCAAGCCAAGCCCACTACATAGAGCTCTGGTCAAAAGTATTACACTATAAAGGGAATAGAGTGCTGATTCAGAGGAAGTCTAGAAGACGTGATAGAGTTGAAGTTCTGATTCAACTATTAGCGAACAGAGAAGAAAGCAGCATAGTCCAAACTCCTCCATCAAAACAACATTGATGCATTGTGAATGGTTACAACTGACTCAGTCTAAAGACATACAGACCCTTAACATTGCCAACATTAACAGTAATCTATAGCTCATTAGGCTGTTAAACCAATATTTACTGTCCTTTAGTGATGGAATACTGTTTTTATCTACGGATTATGAAACGTCATTACAGTGCTGTGATGCTATATATTCAAATAAAGAGAACATTGATTGTGTGGCTAATTATAGTTTAAGTACCATATCGATATGTTTAAACAAATGGAGACATGGTCTAAGACTTAACGCAAACACCACAGATATGGGTGACAACATGTCAGTCTCTGTTCTTAGTTTTCCCTAGATTGTTTAACAGGAGGTCCCCCCCCAAAAAAAAATCTACATCCAGAGCCTCTTAACAATATCTTCAATTGAAACTAAATGATTTTATGATGAGGGCAACAGAGGTTAGGTCCACCTACGTAATGGCAGAAGAAATACATCCCTCCATGACATACATTTAGGATGAGCAGGTTAATGATGAGCATGAAAGTATATGATCAAATTAAAGTAAACTAACAATATTGAATAATTAAAACGATAAGCCAATTTAGCAATTATAATTATTATTGCCACATCTTAATACTGATTAGTAGGTTTCACTAGGCCTAAAGTTCATTAGCTGACAATTCACTGCAGCACAGCAAAGAGTTTCACACTTCAACATGGCATGATATCATATAGGTGTCATACTAAAGATAAGTCTGCCAGAAAAGTGACAGTATTATTCATACTTAACATACAGATGTAGGATCTTAATTTGAGCCAGTTTGCTACAGCTGTAAAATAACCCTGCAGCAACAGGAGATGTGAATTATTATGTAGATTATAATTAATGGACATTTTTGATACATTTTTCATTAGGGCAAATCAGGTCTGACATTTTAAAGTGGAAATGCAAATGTTAGAAGCATTTCTGAATACACTACACATTCTCAGCAACAAAAGAGTGATCAAAAAGATCCTACATCTGTATACCATAATGAAACCATACAATACAATTATGTGGTTTATATTTTTCACACAACCCATTTTAGACCGGTAAAAAACAACCACCTACAGAAAATATAATTTAGTCTACTTTTGCAAAAGACAGTAGATTAAAGATTGGAGAAGAGATGAGCTTCCTACGTTCTACTTAGCTTCTATTGAAAACGTCCAATCATATCCATGGTAAAGGAACTGCAAAGCTTTTCCTGAGATGTAATTCTAGAGGGAGAATGAAGGCAGGCAAACTATAATGTGTTGAATGAAAAGAGCCCTTATGAAAGACGATGGAGAAAGAGGACAGAAAGAAAGGGAAATTTGACAGTTCTATAAGGAGAGAGAAGGGGGAGGACAGTGGAGGAGTGACCCTGCAAATACATATAGTTAACCTCCAATTGAGTAAAGCATTATCAGAGAGAGTATAGAATCCTCCTTTAGTATTGGCTGACCAGCTGTAACTAACAAGAAACGGGTCATTCACCAGACAATACTGATAGCTAGCTACATCCTTTGCAGCCTTGTATGCATTTCAATATTTCTGATGAACATAACAAAAATACAAAATAAACTTTTATAGTCATTGTTGAATTTGTTTTGTCATACTTGAATGCAATGGAAATGTGTTGAAGCTGTAGTTCTTTCTTACAATACAACGACAACACTAGTTATTTCTTACAATATCACTATTGCCAACCTCTTTCAAGCTAGTCTTTTTGCTATATATTCAGTCAGAACCCATGCAATAAGGACAGTTTGAACCTTTGACTGGTACTGTATATATAGAAATACGTTTTTCTTTATTTGATCTAACACTATACATCTGACTGTATATTGGCTCATACAGTTGGAATCCTCTCCTCTATTCCCCTACTATAAGTACAGGATCAGGCCATAAAACAGAGTCATTACTAACATGACTATGCAGTATGCTTGCCTTGGGCTGAAACCAGTGGTGCTGGCGAATAGAGCCGGCCCTGCAGAGAGCTAGACAGCTGTTATGCAGTGCTGTAATATCACATTGAGACCATGCACTAGAACTGCCTAATGGTCTTGTAAGAAGGCTGTTAGACGCAACTTATCTTTCTTACTGTGTGTGTGTGTGTGTGTGTGTGTGTGTGTGTGTGTGTGTGGTGTGTGGTGTGTGTGTGTGTGTGTGTGTGTGTGTGTGTGTGTGTGTGTGTGTGTGTGTGTGTGTGGATGAAAGAATGTGTGTGCATGTAAATGTACGTGTAAGTGTAAAATGACCATAGGCTCCCTGTGGCATCGGTAAGTAGGTAATGTAACAGAAAAGCTCAGTCCCAAAAACATAGTGAAGGAAGTGGAGCAGAGACCAGTGATTTAAGGTGATCAGGGGGCTGGAGCTCCAACCAGCCAACCACACCCTAAACATAATTTACTACCTGTTGTATTTAAAAAATAAAGAATGGTTTACCCCTCCATGAAGGACAAATATATTTTTTACTGCTTTTCTGCTACATACATTTTGCATATACATTTTGCATACATGGTAGTTTTATATAAAGCAGTCACATAACAATAATACATTACCAAACATGAGCTCTTTAATCCCACCCCTCAGCCACTCTCAGCCCATCCCACCTATCACCAAAGACCACCCTCGTTGGGTTTCCATGTGACATATATTTTTCCATTGTGCTGTGATGGTTTACCTTTCTAATCGTATAGTATCCTCAGATTGTGAGCTAAAGATGAAAACCTTTCCTACGAGTATTATTATATTATTTATTGACTATGGTTTTCCACATCGCCCAATACTGCTATTTGTAAGGTTCATTTGAAGTGCATGTTGTGATTTTGTAACCATTCCTGAACCTGTGACCAGAAACAAGCTACATAGGAGTAGTACCAGAATAAATTATCTATTGATTCTGTCTCTTCGCAGCTAAATCTACAGACCTGAGATTGCTGTATGCCCTTTATATACATAGCATTCTGTCGGTGGCAAGAATTTTATATAATAATTTATATAATCATTTAAATTGAAAAAAGTGTTGAATAAAGTGTAGTTCATAAAATATGTGCCATGGAATTGGTATATCGAAAATCTCTTCCCATTTATTTACTGCCTGTTTGTTCCCTTCCGTCGTTGTTGTGCTTTATTGGTATCTATAACAAATATTCACACAAATATTCCTTTTTCGGCTCATAGTCGTCGTCCGAGGCCTAGATTCAATCCGTATCGCGGAAGATCTGCGGAAGATCCGCGGAAGATCTGCGGAAGATCTGCGGAAGATCCGCAGCACAATTGACATTTAAAGCTAATCTTCGATTGAGCCAACATACAGAAGTAGGATCTTAATTTGAGCCTCTTTGATTCAACAGGAAAGTAATCCTGCAGAAACAGGAAATGTGAATTAGTATTTGCATTATAATTATTGGACATTTTTGTAGAGGAAAATCAAGAATAAATTGTCAAAGTGGAAATTGCAAACTTCAGAAGCCTTTTTGAACCTCAAATACATTTCAAGTTTTACATTTCCTCCATTGCAGGAAAGTTCTCCTGCAACAGGGTGATCAAATTAAGATCCTACATCTGTAGGCAGCGCTTACCATGAATGTCTACGCAAACGTGGAAACATTTCCTTTAACCGTTAATCGTGCTATAATGCGGATCTTCCGCGATATGGAAAGAATCTAGCCCCTATAGACTCCTTCAAAGGGATGTAACTAAACTCAACAAAAAAAAAAAACGCCCTTTTTTCAGGATAATTCTTAAAAATCAAAATAACTTCACAGATCTTCGTTGTAAAGGGTTTAAACACTGTTTCCCATGCGTGTTCAATGAACCATAAACAATTAATGAACATCACCTGTGGAACGGTCGTTAAGACACTAACAGCTTACAGACGGTAGGCAATTAAGGTCACAGTTATGAAAACTTAGGACACTATAGAGTAATTTCTACTGACTCTGAAAAACACCAAAAGAAAGATGCCCATGGTCACTGCTCATCTGCGTGAACGTTCCTTAGGCATGCTGCAAGGAGGCATGAGGACTGCAGATGTGGCCAGGGCAATAAATTGCAATGTCTGTACTGTGAGACGCCTAAGACAGCGCTACAGGGAGACAGGACGGACAGCTGATCGTCCTCGCAGCGGCAGCCCACGTGTAACAACACCTGCACAGGATCGGTACATCCGAACATCACACCTGCGGGACAGGTACAGGATGGCAACAACAACTGCCCGAAGTGTACACCAAAAACGCACAATTCCCGTCCATCAGTGCGTTCAGACTGTCCGCAATAGGCTGAGAGAGGCTGGACTGAGGGCTTGTAGGCCTGTTGTAAGGCAGGTCCTCACCAGACATCACCAGCAACAACGTCGCCTATGGGCACAAATCCACCGTCGCTGGACCAGACAGGACTGGCAAAAAGTGCTCTTCACTGACGAGTCGTGGTTTTGTCTCACCAGGGGTGATGGTCGGATTAGCGTTTATCGTCGAAGGAATGAGCACCGAGGCCTGTACTCCGGAGCGGGATCGAGCGGGATTGATTTGGAGGTCCGTCATGGTCTGGAGTGGTGTGTCACAGCATCATCGGACTGAGCTTGTTGTCATTGGAGGCAATCTCAACGCTGTGTGTTACAGGGAAGACCTCCTCCCTCATGTGGTACCCTTCCTGCAGGCTCATCCTGACATGACCCTCCAGCATGATAATGCCACAAGCCATACTGCTCGTTCTGTGCGTGATTTCCTGCAAGACAGGAATGTCAGTGTTCTGCATGGCCAGCAAAGAGCCCGGATCTCAATCCCATTGAGCACGTCTGGGACCTGTTGGATCGGAGGGTGAGGGCTAGGGCCATTCCCTCCAGAAATGTCCAGAACTTGCAGGTGCCTTGGTGGAAGAGTGGGGTAACATCTCACAGCAAGAACTGGCAAATCTGGTGGAGTCCATGAGGAGGAGATGCACTGCAGTACTTAATGCAGCTGGTGACCTCACCAGACACTGACTGTTACTTTTGATTTTGACCCCCCCCTTTGTTCAGGGACACATTATTCAATTTCTGTTAGTCACATGTCTGTGGAACTTGTTCAGTTTATGTCTCAATTGTTGAATCTTGTTATGCTCATACAAATATTTACACATGTTAAGTTTGCTGAAAATAAACGCAGTTGACAGTGAGAGGTAGTTTCTTTTTTTTCTGAGTTTAGTAAGTACTTTATCCTTTATACACAGTCTCTATTCCAAAATGTGAAATGTGTGACAAATTACAGGCATGAAACCCAAGAAGCTCATTTCTTATCATGAAAGAAATATATTTTCAATAATAAATATTCCACAATGCTGTAGGTATTCTGTTGTCTGTGTTTTGTGCTGCTACCATGTTGTGCTTCTGCCATATTGTGTTACTACCGTGTTGTTGTCATGTGTTGCTACCATGCTGTGTTGTCATGTGTTGCTGCCATGCTGTGTTGTTGTCTTGGGTCTCTCTTTATGTAGTGTTGTGCTGTCTCTCTTGTCGGGATGTGTGCTTTGTCCATTATTTTGATTTTATTTATTTTAATTTATAATCCCAGCCCTCGGCCCCGCAGGAGGCCTTTTGCCTTTTTGGTAGGCCGTCATTGTAAATAAGACTTTGTTCTTAACTGACTTGCCTAGATAAATAACGGTTAAATAAAAATTAGCACAATCAAATAAACACTTTGGTTGAGCTTTTCCTGTACTTTCTATATAAAACTCAGTCCCAGTCAGATGAGACCTCTCTAACCATAACCATATCAAAACGCTGTGAGTACACATTTACAGTGTTGTATATGACCTGACATCCTCCTCATACAACAGACCGTCTGTTTGTCAACTCAACTCTCTCATCTTCTTCTGCTGTATAGTTCAGGCATAATTGAAGTCTATCCTTTTTCAGAGATTACGTCTATAATTACATGTTGATTGAGTGATGGAAAGAACATTTACAGATAGCTTGTGTACAATGTACCACAGCAGTGATCAGTTAGGTCAAGTACAGTGGTATCCTATAGCACCACTGACTTACAGAGCATTTTTATGAACATTTATACCCAGACAGAAATTTGTGAATAGTTTGTGTTTAAATCTTGATTCTAATACCCAGACTCACACTGGCGTTTGTTTGTGTTCTAGAATCCTGATTCTAATACATCTTGAGGCTTCATAAATCAAAGCTGGCTTTATGTTGTCATCACGCAGATGGCCCGATGGCAAATTCACCCCAATTAAAGACCTGAGGAGGAGAGTTAAAGGGGGGAGAGTGTTCCCTCGGAGGGAAGAGAGGGCACCTGTTCGCCTGTCATATCCGCATAGCCTGTTCTGATCAGTGACTGCAAGCGTTTTCCCTCCTCAGAGCCGCTCGCTCCAATGCAGAATTAATGAAGGCAAACAAAGCTAAAGTCTCCTCCTATTCCTCCCCTCACTGACAGTACAGAGCTGGCAACCCTTTGTGAGCTAATTTTCTCTCCACTTTGGTCCCTCTCAACTAATCTTCAGTGTCACACTTAATGAGATTTTCAGTTTGTAAAGTAGTTAGAAAGCATGCCTCTCCTCCTCCTCCTCCCTCTCCCTCCTCCCTCCTCCTCCCTCCTCCCTCCCTCCTCTCCTCTCCCTCCTCCCTCCCTCCCTCCTCCTCCCTCCCTCCCTCCCTCCCTCCTCTCCTACTCCATACTACCTCCATACCTACCTCCATACCTACCTCATACTATTTTCTCCTCCATCCTTACTCTCCGTCACTGCCACCACCATCTCCCCAAATGCGTCTAAAGTCCCCACTTCTCCTCTATAAGGCATCTTAAGTACTATATGCATTATTAAGTAAGGGTTTTATAAGCACATTAAATTATTCACTGTACAAATATAAATATCTGGTGTATAATATTTGATGTTATGGTATTGCAATGATTAGTTCCATCATTTATAATGATCAGTTTGAGAGAGGCCTCGACACAGCGACAAAACAAGCAATATGTAATTTAATCATGTTTCGACAGAATTATGCAAACACACTCATATTGAAATGTATTTCATTAGCTAAGTAAATGTAAATTAACAATTGATTCTGTCACAGGGACAGTTTAGGCAACGATATCTAACACAATTAATTATCTGATTAACATAACGCTAAATGACGGCTAATGACCTCCTCTTATAGGACAGGGAGAGCAGAGGTCTTCATGGGTCCAAAATTTGGACCGGTTCCAAAATGGATCTGGGGCTTACCCACACGGACCTGATAAGCATAAATATAATTTTTTAATATAGAGACCCGTTCCAAACGGACCAGAGGATAACTAGACGCATTCTATATAGACCTGGTCGGATCCAGACCCGGTAGAATCCGAGTGAGGAAAGCAGCAGAAAAGTCATTTTTTAAACAAATTTATTAACTGGAGCTGATAAAGTGTGAGGGAGAGAGATACTGCTCTAGCGTACTGTGAGCAAGTGGCACGGGGAGAAGGGAGGAGGGAGGGAGAGCCGAGAGACAGCAACCAACTAGCATTATAGTAGACTAATGGATGCCATAGCTAGGTAATTTTTTATCAAGTATGATTATGTAGTACCTGTCTTGACTGCATCAAACCGGGAGAAGCTAGTTAAGCTAGCTAACGTTAGCTGGCTAGGCTAATTGAGGCTGCATGTGCTTTCTCATCCTACAGTTACAAACAACAACAACTCCATTCAGAATATTAAGTAGCAGCCTACCTGTTGGCTCTTGGTTGCTATAGCCTATCCTTCTCCTTTAACTTTTATTCCATCATTTTTTATTACATCATCTTCCATTGATTAGATATCTCCTAACTTTTTTTCTCCTAACACAGAGGCTCTATGACTGTAGCCTATTGCCGCTTTGATGACTTATGATTGGTCATGAACAAGCTACACGCAGCCTACCTGTTGGCTCTTGGTTGCTATAGCCTATCCTTCTCCTTTAACTTTTATTCCATCATTTTTTATTACATCATCTTCCATTGATTAGATATCTCCTAACTTTTTTTCTCCTAACACAGAGGCTCTATGACTGTAGCCTATTGCCGCTTTGATGACTTATGATTGGTCATGAACAAGCTACACGGTGTTGTTGTCTTGGGTCGTCTCTTTACTTTGTTGCGTGTGTCTTCTTGTCGGATGTGGTGCTTTGGTCCATTATTTGATTTTATTTATTTTAAATTTATTCCAGCCTCGCCCGCAGGAGCCTTTTCCCTTTTTGGTAGGCGTCATATAGTAAACTAAGCTTTTGTTCTTAACTGACTTGCCTAGATAAATAACGGGACAAATAAAATTAAGCACAATCAAATAAACACCTTTGTTGAGCTTTTCCTTACTTCTATATAAAACTCCAGTCAGCAATAGACCGTTCCTAACCAAACAGCATTATACAAAACGCATGTGAGTACACGATTCTCACCAGTGTGTGTATATCGCCTACATCCTCCTCATACAACAGACAGGTCTGCTTTGTCCAAACTCAACGTCTCTCATTCTCTGCTGTATAGTTCAGGCATAGATTGGAAGTCTATCCTTTTTCAGAGATTACGTCTATAATTAAGTGGTTGAGTTGAGTGATGGAAAAGAACTAGTTTACATGATGAGCTTGTGTTACAGATTGTAAAGAGGTGCCACTAGCTAAGATACAGTTAGGTAATCAGTTGACTCAGCTATAGGCCCACTGGACTTACCGAGCATTTTTATGAAAATTTATACCCAGACAGAAATTTGTGAATAGTTTGTGTTTAAATCTTGATTCTTACATACCCAGACTCACACTGATGCGTTTGTTTTGTTCTAGACATCCTGATTCTAAGGTACATCTTGAGGCTTCATAATCAAAGCTGTGCTTATGTTGTCTCACGCGGATGGCACCGATGGCAAACCCGTTCTCGCGATATTAAAGAACCTGAGGACCAATTAAGGGAGGAAGGAGAAGTGTTTTGGCGTGGACCTTCGGGGGTAAGAGAGACCTGTTCGCTCTTGATTAACCTAGTCATATGCCGCAATAGCGCTGTTCTGAGCGTCCATGCACTGCACTGTTTTCCTCCTCCTCAGAGCTCGCGTCAGCTCAATGCAGAAAGTTAATGAAGGAACAAAGCTAAAGTCCTCCTATTCCTCCTCACTGACAGTCAGCAGCTGGCAACCTTTGTGAGCTTATTTTCTCCTCCACTTGGATCCCTCTCAACGCTAACTCTTCAGTTCACACTTAGTGAGATTTTCAGTTTGTAATGTAGGAGAACAGCAATGCACTCTCCTTCCCTCCCTTCCCTCGCTCCCTTCCTCCTCCTCCCTCCCCCCTCCCTCCTTCTCCCTCCCTCCCCTCCTCACTCGCTCTCCCTCCTCCCTCCTCTCCCTCCTCTCCCTACTCCATACCTACCGTCCATACCTACTCCATACTACCTTCCATACTATCTTCCTCCCCCACTCCTACTCCCTCCTCCTCGTCACTGCACCCCATCTCCCCAAATGCCGTTAAAGTCCCACTTCTCCTCTATAGGGCATCTTAAAGTCTATATTGTCATTATTAAGTAAGGGTTTTCATAAGCACTATTAAATTTTCACTGCTACAAATATAAATATCTGTGTTATAATAATTTGATTTGTTATGTAAGTGCAAATGTATATAGTTGTCATCATTTATAATGAATCAAGTTTTGAGAGAGGCCTCACACACGCGACAAAACACGCAATAGTAATTTAATATGTTTTCGACCAGAATTATGCAAACAACTCATATTGAAATTAATTTCCATTAGCTAAGAAACTGTAAATTAACAATTGATTCTGTCACAGGCTCAGTGTTCGGCAAACATATCTAACAACAATTATTATCTGCATAACATAACGCTAAATGACGGCTAATGCCTCCTCGTTTAGTATAGGACAGGGAGAGCGAGAGGTCTTCATGGTCAAATTTGGAAACCGTTGCAAAATTGGATCTGGGGCTTCCCACACGTTGGTCGAATCTATATTGTGCTCGATGAAGCATATATATATAATTTTTTTAATTATAAGAGGACCCTTCCTAAACGGACGCAGAGGAATAACATAGAGCATTCTAATAGAACCTGGTCGGATCAGGACCCGTAGAAATCGAGTAGGAACGACATAGCAGAAAGTCTTTTTTAAACCGAAATTTATTCCTGGCAGCTTGATAGGGTGAGGGGAGAAGAGACTCTGGCTCTAGCGTACTGTGAGCAGTGCACGGGGAGAAGGATGGAGGGAGGGAGAGCCGAGAGACAGCAACCAACTAGCATTATAGTAGACTATGGACTCATATGCTAGGTAATTTTTTATCAAGTATGATTATGTAGTACTGTTTGACTGCATCAAACGGAGAAGCTAGTTAAGCGTAGCTTTACGTTAGTGGACTAGGCTAATTGACGGCTGCATGTGCTTTCTGATCCTACAGTTAGCAGAAACATACACTCCATTTCATAGAAATACTTGAGAGTAGCAGCCTACTGTTGGCTCTTGGGTTGCTATAGTTGTTAAGCCTAATCTTCTCCTTTTAACTTTTATTCCATCATTTTTTTATTACATCAAGACATTCTTCATTGATTAGATATCTCCTAACTTTTTTTTTCTCCTAACCAAGAGGCTGCTATGACTGTAGCCTATTGGGCCGCTTTGATGACTTATGATTGGTCATGAACAGCTAAACACGCCATACTCCACTCTCACCTCCCCATTGAAAAGCAAGCAGCAGTCATAAAGTTGCGTGGTCTCTCTCTCCTCTACTTGCAGGCAGCTAGCACTCGGAATCTGGGGGGTTTTACCGCATTGCAGGGGCCCTTTCGGACAGTCAGTTAATAGATTACATCATGCATACCCTGAGACCGGCGTTCACGGACTATCATATGAATAGTCGCGCCAGAACCGTAAAAATTTTTTAATTCTTTCACGGACCGGGCTCGGCGTCCGGATCGGGTCTCGGGGTATTCGGGGGTTAGTCGGATGCTGTGGGCCTTCTAATGGAGATTAGCAATGTCATGAGTGTAGTTAGTGAGTATCAGATATTTTCTTATTTTACGTGGGTTAAAGACTTGTTTACAAGTGGACCCTTTGTAGAACAGGTTTCCTCGGAACGCCAGATTTAAAAAGGCTTTCGCCTGTGAGGTGATAGTGGGAAGGATTAATCCCATCAATTCAAAGTTTGAATGTTCAGATTGGGTCAGATCCATATGACAAGAGAACCACAAGTCCTGAGTCCCGCCCCGTTCACAGAAATGTGTCTTGCAATGACGTCTACACCACAGCAACGCGTCTGCACGACTGAGAGAGAGACCTCTCTGGAGGCCTACTAACGTATCATGTATTGGTCGCCCGGCGCGGGTCGTTGTTCGGTCAAATTAACCCATAATGGCAATAGCTAGCTATAGTTCTGTATGTGGCCGAATGATGCCAAGTCTCTGAGACCTCTCTTCAACATGACAGGAGTTCCGTATATATGATTTGTGTTGAGGACAGTGGTTAATAGGTACACTAGCTGGGAAAGAGAAAGAAAGGAAAAAATATGGAGTCTCGAGCAGGAATTGCTAGGACGAACACACACATGCACGGACACACACACACAGCACACGACACACACTCACACACACACAACACACACACAGACACACAACACACACACAACACACACACACACACCACACACACACACACACAACACACAACACACGACACCACACACACACACACACATACACATTTACACACACACACCACGTGC
>NC_036870.1:18444145-18445192 GCF_002910315.2 Salvelinus sp. IW2-2015
CACACACACACACGGACAGGATCCCTTTACTTCTCCTGTATTGGGCGTCTGTAATTGCATTTTATAAATGGTTTTTAGTTTGTAGCTGTCTTCCATTGATTTTCGGTCAGGCGGTGACACAGTACAGAGTGAAAGGGAGAAAAGAGAGAGGAAGAGAGAGGAGAGAAAAGAGAGGTGTCAATAGAAGCCCCATGAGGCATATCCCACTGGCTAATACATCAGATCAACGTCCAAATCTGATTGATGTTTGATTAATCTGTCAATAATTCAATGTGAAATAAACCAATGCTTCAATGCCTATTGTTCATTTATGGTTGATATATAGCCACACACAGTTGAAAGAATTTCTGTCACACACTATAAAGTTTACCAATATTATTCTGATCCATAAAGGAAATCTAAAAAACAACAAAAATAATTAAGCAAAATCCAGAAGAAAAATCTGAGAAAATTCTTTAATATTGACCAGAAACTCTTTCACTATTCCTCAGAAGTCCCAAAAAGAGAGTCTTCCCAATAAAACCTTCTAAGGAAATGTAAGCGTTGGAACCTGAAACAGCCAACCTTGTCACTTCCATTCATATTAAATCCAGCCAAATGACTTTCTATTCAAGGCCATGTTGCCCAGGCTATGCTGATTTAACATACTACAGACTGACAGTACTAAGTGATTGAAGTTCATTTTAATTTTATGAAATAGACAAGCCTGCCAAGCACTAGCCTAGCCTAGCATCTTAGTGCTCCAACTGGAATTGGCTATAAGGGATGTAGTTTACAGGCAGAGAGGACGGTCATGGCTACACACATGTACGCATGCACGCACGCACACACACACACACACACAGACACGCACACACGTACAAACAATCACGCTAATGATTAGGATCTAGGAAGGCTCAATCTTAGAATAACAATGGCTAGTCCAAGATTAGCCCTTGTCTGCGTGAGTATGTGCATGCGTGAGTGTGTGCGTGCATGAGTGTGTGCGTGCATGAGTGTGTGCGTGCGTGAGTGTGTGTGTGCGTGAGTGTGTGCGTGAGTATGTGC
>NC_036870.1:18445618-18447968 GCF_002910315.2 Salvelinus sp. IW2-2015
TGCTGCACCAGATTCTGTCAAAAGCATTAATTCATAATGATATCAAATCCTTAAAGTCACATTGTGACATTGGTGATAAGATCTACTAATTTATATTTCTAAAGGATTTCTTCCGTATATGTGGTGGCATAGCGTTTGTACTGTTGCATTGTGTGTGTGTGCATGTGGTGGTGCGTATGTGTGTGTTGTGTGTGTGTGTTGTGTGTGTGTTGTGTGTGTGCTGTAGTGTGATGTGGTGTGTGTGAGTGTGGTAGTGTGTGTGTGTGGTGTGTGTGTGTGGTGTGGTGTTGTGATGTGTGATGTGTGTGTTGTGTTGGTTGTGTGGGTGGTTTTTTTTTGAGTGTAGTGTGTTTGTGATGTTGCTGTGGTGTGTTGTGTTGTGACATGGAAGGGGACTGCTGCCAATTGTCTGAGAGGTACAATGTCAGTCACGGTGAAAGCAACACTGAGTGCGTGGCTCTTCCTGCTTGGATGCACTTCAGCAGTAATAGTGTAATGGGATGGCTGTGTGTGGATAAGTTAAATGTTAAAGTCCATAAACTGAAGGATAAGTTGTATATAAGTCATTGTAAACCATGCAGTTGAGCAGGTATTAGGCTCACAGTCACATATCCACTGCAGCTTTAAATGTAGTTCAGCTAAGCGATGCAAGTCACACCATTTGATCTCATTTAACATAGAAGAAGAATGAAATGGATGAATAGAAACATGAGTTCAGTCCTGATCTCCCCTCAAGAGGAGACTACCTGTGTTCAGAATCATGACATCAGGATTACTGAATTTTACATTAGTACTCTGAGGCTGTTAAAGAAAGAGGAGAGGAAGGCATACTGTCCACTGGTACTGTTGATGTCAAATAAACTGCATGGGGAGTTTTATCAACACTCGACCTTGCATGAGATTGGCAGGAAGAATACACACACACGTAAGAACACCTCAGCACACACCCACGCGACACTCATCACTCACGGACGACCACGCACCGCACGCACTCAACGAAACAGCACACCACGCACGCACGCAACAATCACTCACTCACGGCACGCACTGCATCGCAGCCACGCACCACGAACGGACGCATATGAATGCCAAGTAGACAGCCAGCACACTGAGGTCTTCATCATGTACACGTAATGTCATGTTGTGGAATGTAATGTATTGCAATGCCTGGGAGACAGGACACCTTTCACCAAAGGGTTTCAATACAGTAAACTATTGTCTGAGTGTTCATTGTCTGACTTGACCTTTTAATAGATGGCCAACCATGATACCCAGCAGGGTTCTTCATCTCAACCTTACAACCTTGTGTGTAGCCAGGTTGACAAAATAAAACCAATCTGTCCCACTGTACATGTTCCTGATTTAGCAATTGATACAGTGCTGTCTTCTACAACAGCCAGTGAAATTTGAACAAAAGATTGTTCAGGCTGTCTTTGTCTCTGTGGAGAACTAACCTATTGTCCAGTTCCAACGACAGAGCTTCTGTAGAAGATCACGTCCATTTAAAATCGCATGCATGCACGCGCAAGCACACACACATCTACGCAGGCACACACACACACACGGACGCACACACACACATACACACACGTCTTTCTGTAGAAGTCAAGTCCATTTAAAATCGTCTTTGTCCTCCCAGTCTGCCTTTCAGCCTGGCACCATGCTCCATTAATCACACAAGACAGTCAGACAGAGCAACGCTACAGACATCCACACACACACACACACACACACACACACACACACACACACACACACACACACACACACACACACACATACACACACAGATGGGGAACGAGGCTAATCTCACCTTCTAGGAGGTAATAAGCTAACAGCAGGTCTACATTGTGTGAACAGTCCACCTTTAATGCTGATCATGTCATTTACAAAACTTATCGTCTTACCGACAGAGAATTAGATGTGCCCTTGCTTGTTTAAATTTTCTCTTTTTGTTCTCAGATAAAAGGATAGCGAAAGAGCTCACCAAGAAATACACAAGCTACAGACTATAATACCCAGTGTCATATACACTGTACATTCCTCTATATACTGTATGGTTCTGAACACAAAACCTTGCCCAACACTGTGAAACAGTCTTAGTGGAATCACATTCAGCAGTGAGCAACATTATTCCAGCATTGGATGGCCACAGATACTCCTAGTCTGTTGACTAGGCTGAGAAAGGCTGAGCCGAGCAGCTTATAGCGCTGTGGGTGTGATACACTACCAAAGAGAGAGAAAGAGAGAGTGAGACAGAAAGAGAGAGTGAAAGAGAAGGAGGGAGATAGAAAGAGACAGAGCGAGTGAGAGCGAGAGAGAGAGGTAAAGAGGGAGAGAGAGAGAGAGA
>NC_036870.1:18448089-18449871 GCF_002910315.2 Salvelinus sp. IW2-2015
AGAGGGAGAGAGAGAGAGAGAGAGAGAGAGAGAGAGAGAGAGAGAGAGCGAGAGAGAGGGAGGGAGGGAGAGAGGGGAAGGGAAAAGTTCATTCAGAATGACTTACATTTACAGGGTGTGTAGGGAAAGCAGTGGCAGCATTACACATGAAAATTGATTTGAAATGCTAGATTTAACCTTAAATGGTTTTACTATGCGGTTGTTATCAAGCCTTTACAATGGTACGAGAGGGTCAGCTCACTGCGCCTTTATCCAGCCCAGGAAATACCATTTTATGGGCAGAATCACAACTGAATGGATGAACACCTACTGAACAGTATTTAGCTTGTGTTCACTATTTCCCTATTCTTCAGCTCACACTGCAAAACTGGAAAATAAACCTCCCTCTTGATAACTCGCAAACAGATTTGGAGTAGTGGAGTTGGCTCCCAATCTACCATTGACTGTATTAGGTGCAGTACCTGTGATGCTCCAATATAAAGACACTTTCATGGACAATGACAGCTGATGGGATGCATGGCTTGTAATCAAAATGTGAGAAATACCCTTTGAAAAATTACAGCATATGAAATAGGTTCCTTTGGACTCAAAAGTTTTATTTGGCACCAGATGAAGTTTGCTTGGAGTAAAATTGGATCTCCCTCTCTCTCTTTCCCCTCTATTCCCTTTATGTTCTATTTCTCTTTTTCCTCTCTTTCTTTCTTTCTTTCTTTTTTTCTCTCCCTCTTCCTCCATCTCCATCTCTCTGCTTATCCTGCTATTGTGACAGCAGCGTGCTATCCATCCATACACTTTGAATTATACTTAACTCTACCCAGCTAATGAATATACTGTAGTGCACCCACATTGTATTGTTGAAACCTTAGTTCTGCTTGTGTCACATTTCCTCCTGTAACTAGACTCTATTAACTGTGGTTCTTCCCCCTTTTAGTCCATCCATTGAGAGTTTTTACTAAGGACTGAGAAGAGCAAGCTATTTAAACTGAGGATTATGGAACCAATTTCAGCACTCCCCCTCCCCCAGTAAACCAGTCACTCATGTCTTCTATTACCAGAGAACGGGAGCCTTTTCTCTCTCGCATTGGTCTAACGCTTCTCTACACAGACAAAAACAAATATTAACAAGGATCGAGTTGTGGAAAGCAGTCATGCAGACTTGTTAATGGCGTTAGGACATCAGAAGACTTTGGGGGTGATTTGACGAATGACTATCATATGTACTACTCTAAAGGGAAAGATCATGAGCTCGTCTTAGCCTGCTTCATGTATAACACAATGAATATGTAACAGCATTCATTAAACACATTAGATTAGGACTAAAGACATTAGAGAACATTACTGTAAGCCGTAAGAACGGCACCAAAGAATATCAGATACGTTCCATAATAATCAGATGTGATAGTTTATGTCTGATATATGCAGATATGTTTTGAGTTAACCGTAGCAAGAGCAGTGGGGGGGGGTCAAGTGGAAGGGATGGCATGTTGAGAGAGACGGACGCTTTCACTGGAGGTCAAGTGGAAGGGATGGCATGTTGAGAGAGACGGACGCTTTCACTGGGAGCTCAATATGCTGCCCATCAATTTCTTGGCCATTCACCATCGAAACGGGCCGACACAGAGACACATTCACATGTACAATAAACCACATCGGTGCTCTCTCCTCATTTGCCCCCTCTCTGTTTTATCTAAAAACAGATGATTAAACAGATGCCATTTAATTCTGCCTATCTAGAAATTATCGGAAGCAGCACAATTAAATATAATTCTGGAGCAGTTTGGC
>NC_036870.1:18450197-18486187 GCF_002910315.2 Salvelinus sp. IW2-2015
AATAGCTTTATTAATTCTGGAACAGTTTGGGAATAGCTTTATTAATTCTGGAACAGTTTGGGAATAGCTTTATTAATTCTGGAACAGTTTGGGAACAGCTTTATTAATTCTGGAACAGTTTGGGAATAGCTTTATTAATTCTGGAACAGTTTGGGAATAGCTTAATAGCCTGAGCCATTAACTTGACACGTTCAGCCAAAGAGTTCTTAGCATTTTTATCTGAGTCTAAGGGTGAGATAGAAAGTGGTTTATAGGGGGAATGTGGAGAAAGTATGTATTTTCCTTTGGCAGAAACTCACCATTCTGTATATTTTGAGAGTAGTTTTAGAGGAAAAAAGTGGCCCAATTTCTGGGACGCTGTTTTCCAATATGCTCAGCATGCCAGAGAGGAAAATGGTTTCTGCTTGACAGGCAGGTTTCTGCTTGCCTGTCCATCACTCCACATAACACTCAAAGCTGCACCATACCATATCCTCACACACACTTTTACACACACACTGATATGAGAGGGAGATCTTGAGTACCTGTCAGTGGCCCTGTGAAGCAATCGTTTTTAGGGCTGCTAGTGTGTGTGTGTTCCTGTGAAGCATTAGCTGTTAGGGACGCTAATGTTTTATGTAATGGCATGTCTGACAGATCCTCTGAGCTCCGGCTGAGCTGAGGAGAACACACACATATAGAGCCTATCCATCACAGCGACAGGATGAATCAGAGGTCAGAGACCTCACTGCCAGTTAGAGGGACTCCCATCAGAGGTCACTGATTTGAGAAATGCTCCGGCATATACAGAGAGAGTGGAGGGGGGAGGAAGGTGGGAGAGAGAGAAGAGAGAGAGAGAGAAAGAGGAGAGAGAGAGAGAGAAGAGAGAGAGAGAGAGGAGAGAGAGAGAGAGAGAGAGAGAGAAGAGAGATGAGTAGAGAGAGAGAAGAGAGAGAGAGAGAGAGAGTGCGAGAGAGAGAGAGAGAGGAGCTAGAGAGAGAGTAGAGTAGAAAGAGACGAGATGGAGATTTCATTAGGCATGACTCACAACCCAACTGAACAAAGTGAATAACATAGATATTTTTCTAGATTTGAGTGCATGTAGGGAAAGGCAAATGTCTCTGTATTTTGTTTTCCTTCCAATCTTGCAGTGTTGGTGTTTGCGATAGGCTTTTGTTGCGCAGAGATGGGTTCATCAGGAGTTGTACATCGAGAATATAGAGCTGATAAGTGGTATTGAGTTTATTTCTGCTCTCCAAAAATGTATCTCAAATCAATGATGTTTGCGAAGATTTCTCTCTGCGTGTAATTGGACAATACAATATGAACTGGAATTTTTCCACCACTGCTCATAAAGAACACATTTGTGGTCAATGTGAAAAGCTACACACACCAAAGACCAGCAGCAAAACAATAACCTAGACACTGCATCTAACTCTGAGAGAAGAGACTTTCATTACAGGTCCTGGGTCAGTGTGATAACAGAGGTTATGAATGTGATCTCGGTGTCTCAGAGCCTCTCTGTTTATAGAATAGAGAGATGGAGAGAGAGAGAGAGAGAAAGAAGAGAGAGAGAGAGAGAGAAGAGAGAGAGAGAGAGAGAGAGAGAGAGAGAGATAGAGAGAGAGGAGAGAGAGAGAGAGAAGAGAGAGAAGAGAGAGAGAGAGAGAGAGAGAGAGAGAGAGAGAGAGAGAGAGAGAGAGAGAGAGAGAGAGAGAGAGAGAGAGAGAGAGAGAGAGAGAGAGAGAGAGAGAGAGAGAGAGAGAGAGAGAGTAACAGACAGACAGACAGACAGACACGACAGACAAGACAGACAGACAGACAGACAGACAGACAGACAGACAGACACAGACAAGACAGACAGACACAGACAGACAGACAGACAGACAGACAGACAGACAGACAGACAAGACAAGACAGACAGACAGACAGACAGAACAGAAAGACAGACAAGACAGACAGAAGAGAGAGAGAGAGACGAGAGAGGGGGGGGGGAGAGAGAGAAAGGGTAAATGAGAAAGAGGGATAAGAAAAGGAACAGAAGACATCTCCTCCATCTCTATTCCATAATAGAGAGGTGGTCTGATGACACACTAAAATATCAGTTTTATCTCAGGTACAGATGAGTGACAGGTGTCAGAACACCTCACAGATATTCTCTTTTTCCCCTCCTCTCCTCAATGGCTGGATGCCGATAGGGGACGAAGATATAATTGTAATTCTGAAAATCAATAGTACTGAAATCTCCAGGACTGAAAAGGCTCAGTGAAGTAATGTAGTGCTGTCAGTCTCTGTGTGCTGGAGTGATAAGGTCCCTGATTTGTATCATTTCCTAGGGTCAATCAATATGCGTGTGGCTCGTTCTCTCTTTCATGGTCCTGCAGCTTGAGTGCTCACTCTTCAATTCTCCAATTAAAGAAGAAAATAATTACATAAAAAGTATGTCCCTGGTATTACTAACAGTAGCGGCCTGTGGGTAAAATCACTGTTGAAGGCAAGCCAGGAAAAAAGCCATATTGCAACCTATGTTGTGATAATTGCATTGTTTGCTCTATAACCCGTTCGTTCATACACCACCGTGATATACAATAAGGCAGAGACAACAAAAAGACAATAGTCACACGGTGGCAGAATAAACTCAACTACACATACCTTTGTTTCATCACAAAACCGGAGAGCAACCTCTGTCCACAAAGCAAATATTGCATGTAACAAACAGTTAAATTACCTAAAACATGGTCAAGCAAGTTAATGTTTGCGACAGTTTACGAAACAAATACTGATTTACAAGCACGGAGTTACCGTAAGACTGCACAAAGACAACATGAGCACTGTTTCTGCTATTCCAGCACCATTTCAACTAAAACATTTAAACATCATCAAATCAACAAGGCTATACGCTTAGTTTAATACACAAAAAAACGAACTTAAAGATACTAAAACAATTTAGTCCAATCAACGTTACTAAATATCATGTGGCTGTCCATGATACTGATTTCTGTCTGAGTGTGTGTGTGTGTGTGCGCAAGTAGAAAAAACATGTTGTTAAAACCCTACTTGTAGACTAGATCCTACACCAATGCTATCCTCTTCTTATTCATGTTGGCAAAACATTCCATGACTGTCATACAGTGTTACACGCTTTTAGTTTTTGATGTCCTAGACTAGGCTACCTGGCTAAAATGCTTTCTAGCCTAATTTCCTCACATGGGCAATAAAGACCCAGCTAAGTTAGCTAGCTAGTTAACTTGAGCATACTATATCAAGGGCTACCCTATATACTGAATTTCAATCGTCTCAGGCCAGTGGTACAATATATTAATTTATGGTTAGATCAGAATCACCGTTATAATCATTGGCCTGTATGGAGAATTGAGTCAAAAAGTCTAAATCCCTATCTCAGCGGTTCACAAACTAGGGGTCGCGACCTGATATGAAAATGGGGTCACGGGAGAAATTCCAAAATCCACCCAAAATGTAAAAATATATTATCTTTGTGTCTCAAAATCATTGTAATGTAGTTAACCTTAAAAATGGAAATTATTGAAATCTAAAAGATAAAATTCAACCAGAGTGTGTTTAGATCATGGGAAAAGGCAGCACTTAACCTTTGCACTTGAATCAGATTGATTCAAGTGCAACAGTCAAATGAGGCCTTTCGAGCTGTCATGTGACCGAATTCTGCAGACAACACCAGTCTCAACGTCAACAGTGAAGAGGCGACTCCGGGATGCTGGCCTTCTAGGCAGAGTTGCAAAGAAAAAGCAGTATCTCTGTCCAGTGTCTGTGTTCTTTTGCCCATCTTAATCTTTTATTGGCCAGTCTGTGATATGGCTTTTTCTTTGCAACTCTGCACTCCTCTTTATATTCTGGTTAAAGACAGTTTGCGCTGTTCTGTGAAGGGAGTAGTACACAGCATTGTACCAGATCTTCAGTTTCTTGGCAATTTCTCACATGGAATAGCCTTCATTTCTCAGAACAAGAACAGACTGACGGGTTTCAGAAGGAAGTTGTTTGTTTCTGCCCATTTTGAGCCTGTAATCAAACGCACAAATACTGTTGCTCCAGATACTCAACTAGTCTAAAGAAGGCCAGTTTTATTGCTTCTTTTATCAGAACAACAGTTTTCAGCTGTGCTAACAAAATTGCAAAAGGGTTTTCTAATGATCAATTAACCTTTTAAAATGATACACTTGGATTAGCTAACACAACGTGCCATTGGAACACAGGAGTGATGGTTGCTGATAATCGGCCTCTGTACACCTATATAGATATTCCATAAAAAATCTGCAGTTTCCAGCTACAATAGTCATTTACAACATGAACAATGTCTACACTGTATTTCTGATCAATTTGATATTATTTTAATGGGGAAAAAATGTGAAACAAGGACATTTCGAAGTAACCCCTTTCGAACGGTAGTGTACATATGAGATGAGTAATGCAAGATATGTAACATTATTAAAGTGGCATTATTAAAGTGACTAGTGATCCATTTATTAAAGTGGCCCCATTAATTAAAGTGGATGCAGCCATTAGCCGTGGTATATTGGCCCTATACCACAAACCCCAGACGTGCCTTATTGCTTTTATAAACTGGGTACAAATATAATTAGATCAGTAAAAAGTTTTTTTTTTTCATACAGCTTTCAGGACTCTAACTACCCAGTTTATAATGATTGGTAAGTCATTTTAAGATAAGCAGTACATACGTGTATGGAGTAAATGTAATTAAATGATCATTATAAAAATTAAATAAAAACGTTTCATAGAGTCGATCTAATCAATTTGTCCCAACTCAAACTCATTGAATCACCTCTTGACCCAAGAGCATTCTTGGAACAGCTGATAATTGATAAGCTAATCAATAACAGCACTGAGTTATAATACAAGGTTAGCAGACACTTTCTGACTGGGGTACATGTCTTACCAGCAGATAAAAACCCAACCAAATCTTAAAGGAATATTTCAGGTTAAAGTGATAGTTCACAAAATTGTTTATTAATTTCGGCATTTGGTGGTAGTGGCTAGGTAAACAAATCCAACCCGTGAATTGCATTCTGTTCTTGTCATATACACTGTTTACAAGGTCAGAAAACAAGAATATAATCTTGTAATTTTTGTGAACCAGCACTTTAATAACAGCAGTCATCTTCTTGTTTCAATTTGTTGTAACACGTACAGACTTTATTGCTCATTACTCTAGTCTAAAACATGAAGCTACAACTCCCCCCATCAGATGCGCTTCCAGTCTGCTGCATTAACATGTTGCTTGTTGCCTGGAGTGACAGCGAAAACACAAACAGTCAGAATGTTGAAACCAACACAAGCTGACACACACATATGGTTGTCAACAACAACAAAATGGATGCTCACAAACAGTACAATAATTGAAGCAATAAGACAATCAAATAACATGCTGTCCTCCTCTCTCCTTGTCACGCCCTGATCTGTTTCACCTGTCCTTGTGCTTGTCTCCACCCCCTCCAGGTGTTGCCCTTCTTCCCCACTTATCCTCTGGGTATTTATACCTGTGTTTTCTGTCTGTCTGTGCCAGTTCGTCTTGTTTGTCAAGCTTACCAGCGTTTGTCCTGTCAGCGCCTGTCTTTTCCCAGCCTCTCTTTTTCTTGTCCTCCTGATTTTTTACCCTTGCCTGTGCTGACCCTGTACCCACCCGCCTGACCACTCTGCCTGTCCCTGAGCCTGCCTGCTGTCCTGTACCTTTGCTCCTACTCTGGATTACTGAACTCTGCCTGTCCCTGAGCCTGCCTGCCATCCTGTACCTTTGCTCCTACTCTGGATTATCGACCCCTGCCTGCCTTGACCTGTCGTTTGCCTGCCCCTGTTGTTACAATAAACAGTGTTACTTAACACAGTCTGCACTTGTCACGATCGTCGTGAGGGTGGAAATGACCGGACCAAGGTGCAGCGTGGTGAGCGTACATTTCTCTTTATTATGAAAGTCACCAACAAAAACAAGAAACAACCAAAAACGAACGTGAAGCTGACTAGGGCTATACAGGCCACTAACACAGACAACTACCCACAACTAAGGTGGAAAAACAGGCTGCCTAAGTATGATTCCCAATCAGAGACAACGATAGACAGCTGTCCCTGATTGAGAACCATACCCGGCCAAAACATAGAAACAGAAAACATAGAAATAAAGAAACTAGAATGCCCACCCTAGTCACACCCTGGCCTAACCAAAATAGAGAATAAAAGCCTCTCTATGGCCAGGGCGTGACAGTACCCCCCCGAAAGGTGTGGACTCCGGCCACAAAACCTGACTCTATAGGGGAGGGTCTGGGTGGGCATCTACTTCGGTGGCAGCTCCGGTGCGGGACACAGACCCCGCTCCACCTCTGGCTCCCCCCACTTTGGTGGCGCCTCTGGACTGGGGACCCTCGCTGCAGGCCCCGGACTGGGGACCCTCGCTGGCGGCTCCGGACTGGGGACCGTCGCTGGAGGCTCCGGACTGGGAACCATCGCTGGAAGCTCCGGACTGGAGGCCGTCGCTGGAGACTCCGGACTGGAGGCCGTCGTTGGAGGCTCCGGACTGCAGGCCGTCGCTGGAGGCTCCGGACTGGAGACCGTCGCTGGATGCTTCGTGCCATGAATCGTCACTGGAGGCTTCGTGCCATGGATCATCATTGGAGGCTTCGTGCCATGGATCATCATTGGAGGCTTTGTGCCATGGATCATCACTGGAGGCTTCGTGCCATGGATCATCACTGGAGGCTTCGTGCCGTGGATCATCACTGGAGGCTTCGTGCCATGGATCATGACTGGAGGGCGGAGACTTATGGACAGCCTGGTGCGTGGAGCTGCCACAGGGCTTACCAGGCTGGGGAGACATACAGGAGGCCTGGTTCTGGGAGCAGGCACCGGATACACTGGGCCGTGGAGGCGCACTGGAGGTCACGAGCGTAGAGCCTGCACAACCTGTACTGGCTGGATGGTTACCGTCGCCCGGCAAAGGCGGGGCGCTGGCACAGGACGCACTGGGCTGTGCAGACGCACCGGAGACACAGTGCGCAGAGACGGCGCAGGATATCCTGGGCCGTAGAGACGCACTGGCGGCCAGATGCGCTGAGCCGGCACCATCCGTCCTGGCTGGATGCCCACTCTAGCCCGGCTGATGCGGGGAGCTGGAATGTAGCGCACCGGGCTGTGAACGCGCACTGGAGACACCGTGCGCTCCACCGCATAACACGGTGCCTGACCAGTACCACGCTCCCTACGGTAAGCACGAGGAGTTGGCTCAGGTCTCCAACCTGACTCAGCCAATCTCCTCGTGTGGCCCCCCAAAAATGTTGGCGGGAGTGGCCTCCCGGTCTTTCGTGCCAGCCTTGACCCTGTGTAATCCTGGGCCCTTTTTCTCGCTGCCTCCGCTTTCCTCGCTGCTTCCACCTGCTCCCAGGGCAGGCGATCCTTTCCCACCAGGATCTCCTCCCATGTCCAGGATCCTTTCCCATTCAGGATGTCCTCCCATGTCCATTCCTCCTTACCATGCTGCTTGGTCCGTTTGTGGTGGGTAGTTCTGTCACGATCGTCGTGAGGGTGGAAATGACCGGACCAAGGTGCAGCGTGGTGAGCGTACATTTCTCTTTATTATGAAAGTCACCAACAAAAAACAAAGAAACAACCAAAAACGAACGTGAAGCTGACTAGGGCTATACAGGCCACTAACACAGACAACTACCCACAACTAAGGTGGAAAAACAGGCTGCCTAAGTATGATTCCCAATCAGAGACAACGATAGACAGCTGTCCCTGATTGAGAACCATACCCGGCCAAAACATAGAAACAGAAAACATAGAAATAAAGAAACTAGAATGCCCACCCTAGTCACACCCTGGCCTAACCAAAATAGAGAATAAAAGCCTCTCTATGGCCAGGGCGTGACAGCACTTGAGTCTTACCTTGATACCTGATACTCCTCCTCTCGTCAATATTCTCATCCTTTCCTTATGCTTTTCATTTGCTCTACCTTAAACCTGCAATTTAATCCTCAATACATTTTCACTTCACCTCTTTCAGGACAAATTTGGTCAAATCATCTTCACCATGCAGTAGTTCTATTCAAGGTGTCATGTAGAAACAGCTAGCATTGAAAATACCCCACCAGATCTAATGGTACATTCAGTCCCTATGAGGGAATTATGACACATTTTGAGTTAATTCCACGATTCTACCTATTCCCGATTCTGATGTGAAAATTGTCCCCATAATATATTCACAAATGTCAGAGAAAGAGGGAGAGACAGAGAAAGAGAGTGAGAAAGTAATCTGAAGGAGAGGAGGCAACTGAAAAACTTTAACCAAAGGTGCTGTGCTGTTCTGCCGACAGACAGACAGTTGCTAGGACGTGTGTTCATCCCTCATGGATTTGTTCTTACAACTCTTCTAAACGTAGCCTGATTAAACCAGCCTGAACACTGCTCTCACCATGGACACATTCAGTGTGGTTTAACCAGGCTATGGAAACGTGCCCCTGGAGCTTGAATGGAGCTAGTGCTCCTGCATGGCCAATGACTGTTACTTAAGGGGATGGAAAGATAACGGACGTCTCTGGTAATTCCCATCAACGGGCGGCGGGATACGGCCCTGTGGACAGATCCATCACCATGTCGTGTTGGATGGACGGAAACGTGCACCCCTCCTCCCCTTCCTCTTCTCTCCTCTCCCTTCCACTCCTTCTAGACCCAGCCGAGCAGGATTGCTTCCCCCATCTTCCCTCCTCTCCCTTCCACTCCTTCTAGACCCAGCCGAGCAGGATTGCTTCCCCCCTCTTCCCCTCCCTCCTCTTCCCTTCCCCCCTCCTCCCCTTCTCCCCCTATCTGATCCCTGCCACATAGACCCAGCCAAGCGAGAGTGTCTGATCGCTGCTCTGTTAAAGTGGTCAATCAAGCCCATCAGCAGACTCGTGCAATCCATCACCACAGCCGTTAGGTACAAATCCCATCACTAGTCAACACCCATTCACTACAGCTATTCACTAAGGCAGGACCAAATCCCAGTCTACTGAATACCTTTTTTTCCTGCCATGCATATGCTGGTGCTGGCATGTTAAAACAACCAACCATGCCATAAAGACAAAGGCTATTTCCAGTAAACCCATCTTGAAAATTCAATACAGGCAATGATAGCACTGTCGATCAAGATTTTTGAATGCCTCTCCCAACAACACAAATGTCCCTGTCAGCTTTCAAAATAGACGAAACTCTTCAGAGCACTAAAGCAACTTCAAACTCATCCTCAGAGTAACTCTGGCCATGTAAAGCAATTTGCCAGTGGGTCATCTCAGTAATTTCCTGCCTTTAGAAACAGTTTCCCAAGCAGCTCTACAGCTTTACAAAGCAGTCCTGGGTTCAAAAACGATTAAACATCTTTCAAACACTTTGACCGTTTGCTCTAGCCTGCCTGGAGTGCCAGATGGAAGGGGGTGTGCCGTTTTGGAATGATTATATTGGTCCATTTAGCATGGCAAGCTCAATCAAGCACAGAGAAGGTATTTTAAATGATTTCAAATCGTATTTGAACCCAGGTAGGTCTGCTACAAAGCTCCTCCTATCAAGAGGCTGCAGATAGACTTCCCACAGTTCCCAGAGAGAGGATAGCAGAGTAGTGGAGCTATAAGTGGAGCAGACAGAGAAGAGTCCCCCAAAGGATCAAACCTCAGGTCAGGCCAGGCCTTAGTTACATTTCACAGATACAGTCAGTGCCCTTCAGTGGTCAGCTCCAACTATGACCCCTGACCTCTGAAAGCGATTGAAAAACTGGAACAGTGCATGGTGGGGAAAGATGGAGGATGGGGATGATTAATCACATAAAACACATGCGGACACGTACACGGATGCACGCAGACACATACACACACGGACAAATGCAGGCACACACACACACACAGTGTCAGATCCCCAATGCCTGCAGTCAGGGGTCAGGGTTGTTTGTGTTCTTTTGATGGTAGGGAAGGTTCGGGGTCTAGTCATCAATTAAATACTTTCCAATTAAAACACCATAAAAGATTGCAAACTGTGGCGTGAATAATTGTCAGCTTCCCAGCTTCTCCCTGTTGAATTTGAATAAACAAAACTGTAATGATCCATGCTGTCAGAAATGTACCAATGTCCACCAAGGACCACTATGAACCATTATCATTGACTTTCTGCCCCAAACCAAGGTCAAGTACACACACACACACAAACACACACACACATATTACTGTCTTCCATGCAGGGTTTTATTGGTCCAGGGAGACAGACTGAGTGTTGATAAAGGAGAAAGAAGCATTGCCCCCAGGACACATCATAAGTGGGCCACCAGACGTGTCATCATAAGTGGACCACCAGGTGTGTCATCATAAGTGGACCACAAAAGCAGTTCAATAGAGGAGCACATCAGGGTCAGGTCACCTTGAATTGTCAGGAAGCCTAGTGGTTAAGAGCATTGGGCCATTAACCGAAAGGTCACTAGTTCGAATCCCTGAGCCGACTAGGTGAGAAATCTGCCAATGAGCCCTTGAGCAATGCACTTAACTCTAATTGCTCCTGTAAGTTGCTCTGGATAAGAGCACCTGCTAAATGACATGAAATAACGTGTCAATGACAGAGGTGCACCACAGGGTCTTCTGAGACAACACACACAGGTGCGGTGGGGGGCTTAATTCCTGAGACACTTCCAGTCTCTGATTGAATGGTCAAAGGTCAACAGTACAGATCTGAAGCATGTTTAGAGACCCTGCTCCTCCGGGCCTCAACAGGTTCAATCAATATAGATAGATACCAAGTTAATTAAACTAAAAACTTTTTTTTTTCACATTTAAACCTACATTTCAACCCAAGATCAACGGAATTCTATTCCATTTTAAGTAGAATTCACATTTCATTAAACCTAAATAAACAAATCTACCAAAATTAGATGTTGTATAAAGTGAACTATGTAAATAACCATAAAAGACCTGCTATAAAATACCTCAAAATGACAATACACCATAATGCTGACACAATTATATGAATTAATCATAGATATATATATCGAAATATGAATCACTTCTAGAAAATATTCACAGCAATAACAGATTACACTTAAAGTGTTATTTCAATCAAAGATAATGTGATTGCAGTAGATGGTAAACAGGCATGGAGACAGTTCACATTATTGTAATGCTGGTTGAGAGTTACCGGAGTTCCTCAGTTAAAGTTGACTGTTAATTCACATGAAACAGAGCTGCCTAGGGACCACTTGGCTGTGCTGTGAAGGGGCTGGGGGTTTAATAGAGGATTATAGTGTTGTGTGCTAAGAGACTGAACTCCCGGACATGCCCCTTTACGGCTCTGCTCTCGGCCTACAGTATGTGGACTACTGTATGTGGATTTATGGACAACGGTAGTGCTACAGTTTAGGGAATAGGGTACCATTTGGGATGCAACCAATTCAACAAAATCGACAACCTCATACTCTTCCATACACAGTGTGCTCGGTATAGGATCTCAGCGTAGCATCCTCTCTCTCCTCTCCCACTGCTCAGAATGCTTGACATGGCATGATGGTATATACAGATGTAGGATCTTAATTTGAGCAAAGTTTGCTACAGCAGGAAAATAATCTTGCTGCAAAAGGAAACGTGAATTACTATGTGGATTATAATGAATGGACATTATATAGGGGTTGATACTTTTTTCATGAGAGAAAATCAAGTCTGAAATTTCAAAGCGGAAATTACAAACTTCAGATGCCTTTTAAAACCTCAAATACACTTCAAATTTTACATTTCTTGCATTGCAGGAAAGTTGTTTTGCAACAGGGTGATCAAATTAAGGTCCTACATCTGTATTTGTCCCAATAAATGGCAAAGGAAATGGCTGACAAAAAATAGAATGCCATTTGTGTTCAATGAAAGGACAGCATCACAATTGGACTGATTTCTGTTCTACACTGATGTAATGTACTATTGTCTAACGAGGCTGAAATGTAAACAGTATTTCCCAATACACTGATCTTTGTGTGGCATTCCCAAAGAGTTTGGTCTGCTTGGTGTTTTCATTTTTGCCATGGCAAAAACATTGCGGTACTGGTAAGCCCCACTAACAATGGTGAGAGGCTGTCCAAATGTAGTGCACTATACAGGGAATAGAGTGCCATTTAGGATGCAGGCTGTCTGTATCTCTCCCACTGCGCCAACAGCTTGGCATGACAGGCCCTGTCTCCAGCCTATTAAAAAATGATGGTGTTGTAGTAATTTGCCTGGCCTAAGGTAGTGCACTATTTAGGGAATAAGGTGCAATTCAGGACACACTTTGTCTGTCTGTCTGTCCCTCAGGAACAGAGCCTCCTCATTGACCCCTTAGAGGAAGTGAGACTTGGCTGGGAAACATGCACACACACACACACACACACACACACACACACACACACACACACACACACACACACACACACACACACACACACACACACACACACACACACACACACACACACACACACACACACACACACACACACACACACACACACAGACACACAAACACATCTGCCAGTCACAGACAGCTATGTGTTGCAGCAATAGGAGCCACCCTGCTACCAGTCATGGGGCCAGAGAACATGATGTTCACACTTGCTGTCAGTCAACAGAGTATCAGAAGCAGTCACTCTGCTGGGAGCAAAACCGCCTTAAAAGTATGTCAGATCTGTATTGGAACTGGCTTGATCAGAAGTAAGATGCACAAAAATACATAGCAAACACACCTACACATGAACCCAATAGGGCACCCACAGCAGAGACACACAAACACGGAAACACACATCACACACAACTCCCAACTAAGCAGACAAAATAAACACAATCCTTTTAAATCCTATGGATTAGAACAATTAAAATAATAAGGACAATTTTAATTAAATTCTGTATCCATAGTGACCGTATTCATTTGTGAATGCCGCCCTCCCGGAGAGGCGCGCGCTGTATTATACCACTGAACACCTGCATAAACTGTTCTTCAGAGCGAGCGCAGTGTTATCCAGGTCAAGGCGCGCGCCGCTCAGACAAGAGGCTTAGAGAGGAGACAAGAGCTTTTAACACGAAATAAAACCGTCAAAGTTCAACGGTAATCCCTTTAGGTATGGATAAACCCGACTGTCTGGAAAATAATAATCTAGGTTTAGTGGAGCGCAGACAAGGAGAGAGCAGATATCCAGGTGTAGAATTTAACTCACAGTAACCAATTCGCAACTATAAGACAATACAATCAAAAGAGTATAATCTCTTTACGGTCGACTGAAATAGGTCTACCTTTTTACGAAGCCAAAAGACAAATTGAATTGCTAAATGTAGGATATAAATTACAGATTCTCAAAACCTACAGCCAATATCATCATGTAAAAAAACGAATCAATTTTAATATAGATAAAAATTATATCCTACAATATTCCGTTGTATTGAATTGATTAAAATCAAAGCATTTCCACAAACGTAAAAGCAAGTAGGCCTATACCTGAATCAACAAACATTTTTAGGGCGGGGAATCGGTTGAAGACCGTCAAATTTGTCATTTCGTACTATTAGGCCTATGTGAATTCAGGTTTCATCTTCAAGCCTACATCTTTACTTGTTTGAATGAACACAACAAACTTTTAAAACATATTTTCCATCCCACTGCAATTATGTGTTCAATTAGTACGCATTCTACCCGGCTGTGTTAAGGTGCGTAAAACAGCCATCTTGAATATCAGAACCATGAACCCTGTTCTGAATGAGAAAATCGACTATGCTTCTTCTCTTGTTTGATTGAAATTCACAGGTGGAATTCTGTGCGCGAGGAGGTCAAATAGAAAGGGAAGAAAATTTCAAAAGAGCCCTTTATACTGGGAAATGTAATTTTTGCCTATAAAATCTGTGATTTAACGTTTATGGTAAACAGGTCATGCATTGTTCTATATGTTGCATCTGAGATGTTTGTGGTGTTCACATCCTACAAGATAGTCTAGCGGTATCCTTAAAAAAGCCCATAATCAAATGTGACAATTTGTAACAATAACTTTTAGATTACAGTTAGATTAATTGAATTATGATTAATAAATGATGCTAGAAATGTGAATTGTATAGGTCCTGAGCACTCTCAAATTATTATAATGCTGTGGAATTAAATAAAACCTCACTCTTAATCATTTTATAGGATATATTATTGTAAAACACTTTATAGGCCTATCTATATGCCTACATCTTAAGCATAGCCTAATGTGTCATGGAAGTTTTCAGACTAATTTTGGATAATGTGGTAAGACAATACCCCACCGACAATTAACAATAATAATATGTTTTTCTGAATTTAAATTTAAATTGGCTACGCAATTACATTTTATTCAATCAGGCCGATAGAAAACAACAAGTAAATGAATTAGCTTGATTGGATTCATTTTAGTTTGATTAACGGTCGTTTTGCGTGAGGATTATGGAGATGAAATAATTCAAACCAAGTGTCAATAGGACAGTTATAAGAGAATCCAGTTGAATTGGTCTATTTCGTGAAATCTAAAATGTGTTGGAGAAAAACGTCCTGTTATAACTTGCATATTTACGCTGCAGGTAAGTTCAAAGGAAATACACTGAAGACCATCCATTTTGTGTATGTTTGCGAGTGTGTGTGTCTTGCGAACTGTATATTACAAACCTTTTACTTACATTCTCTTTTAACACCGGACAGTAAAGTCTGACACGGTGCTACCGTAGACCTGATATCAATACCCTCTTACTCTCATCTCGAAGGAATAAACACTTCTTTTGAGTTGTGTAGAGAGAGAGAGAGAGTGAGTGAAATGAGAGATTCGCCGCTCAGTCCCAGTAAGAATAAAAGGCTGATTCATGTAGGTGCATGATGTGGTAAACTATCTGAGTTAGTGATAGGGAACAGAAGGTTAGGCTACATACGTTGAAGACACTAGGCTACTATCCTCAAGGTCTCTGCAGAATTCACACGACAGTTGAATGCGCGCGTGTGTGTGTTTTGTTTTAAATGACAATATAGCCAACTTGGAAAGTGACTTTGTTTGAAATATTAAGTGGCATTCTTTTATATATCAGATAAAGTGTGAGTCTTACTGTTACTTTTTAACAAAACGTTGGTGCTTGAGAAACCTGTGTTTTTCTTTCCACTCAATGGCCTAGCATAACTTAAATGTTATCACATTATGCACCCTTTGAGATCAGCAAGATTCAGCAGTTATACGGATCACGCACGAAAAACTCTCCTCCATGTTGTTTCTAATATGACTGCAATGAGTGGGATAATTCTTGTTGTCGCGGACTGAAAGGAAAAACGGTTACTGCCAAAATCAAAAGGAGCAACTGAGAATTTGAAAGGTTGACGTGTAGCCTTCAGACGCACCTGCCGCTGGTTGTGGTTTATGGCGCCACCATGAGACGATTTGTTGGAACTGCACCACAATCTTTTCCGTTTTCAGCTCGGGAAATTGTGTTAATTTGACACTTTAAATGTGTTATTTCTTTGAGATATATGTGTTTTAAAAATTGGTCAGACAAAGATTAAATCATTATTAATTCAGTCTTATAACCACATACATTCATTTAGAAAATGTATTGCACTAATTAGTCCCATTAATTGGACACCATAACCCACAGTGATCAAATAGAAACGCATAATTGATATATAGTCTGTTTTAAAACCCACGCGCAGCCATGTCTCAGTCATGATAATGTGGAATTAAAAAGTTGTATTTCCTACCAACACCCTGATACAGGACGACGGAATGTTTTTATGCAATGCTTATGCACAGGACATGACCCTGAAGTGAAGAGTTGGCATCAACAGTTCTGTCAGTGAGGTGCATTTCATAAGAATGCGTTTTTACACATGTAATTGTAGTACAATATGTAATTGAAAAACTACAAAACACCGAGACAACAATGAAACGACAAAGTATTGACAAACACAAACAAAAGCACCACTCACCAAGTAAAACGCTGGCGTCAGGAGTAACACCGCACACCAACACGTCGCCTGCATTCTTCCTGGTCTCAAACTTCCACTAGTTTCCCTTCGCTGGCTCTTTGTCTGTGAAGACCATAAATCCACGCGGTAACCGCTTTTACACAACGGTCAAGACCCTCAACAGCCTAGGCAAAAATGAAATTATACACCCCATGACCACAGAACAAGTTTAGCCTACACTTGGAGACAGATATTGGACGAGAGGGGGAAACAAATAACGATTACATAGGAATTAATCCTGAGAGCAGGGTTGAAGCAATCTCATAGTTAACTGAAAGATGAAAATTCGATTCAAAGCAATCATAAAGGATCAGTCCTTGATTTGATTGTCTTCCTGCCTGCCGTGCGCGTGAGGCTCGATGAGCAGTTCCTTACCGAAAAGGAGAACAGTTGAAAGTAGTCGGATAAATAACGGACGCTTTATAACCGAGCCTCTGGAAAACGCGCGCCTATTACACATCTGGGTTGAGAGAAACTCCGTCGCTCTGTCCACACAGAACACGAAAGAGAGAGAGAGGAGGAAGGGGGGGGGAGGAGAGGAGCGAGGGAAATATTAAAAAACGGGTCTAGATCGGTCCGAGACGAAGGAATCACAAAGTGCAGTCTTTAAACAGCCACTAAAGCTCGACAGAAAAGCTTTTCATTTACTGACGTGCGGTAGAGTGGTTGATAGAGATAAACGAGCCGACATTCACAGAGAGCCACAGTGTGTATACAGCATGACTCCAGGACAAACACACTCACTAGGCTATAGCACCAGGTCCCTTCCTCACTGTCTAAGCCTAAGGACAGAGCACTGCAATATAAACCAGCACGGCTGGACAATGACATTGTTTTCTAATAGGCTATAGGCTATGTAAGGAATTGTATCTAACCTAATGCTAATGTTTAAAAAAATGGGCCTATATTTAGTAAGAGTCTAAAACATATAATTACATTTAGTCTGAGAATGATTAGCCTACATTGACAGAAGTTCTAAATGTTCCCTTATTGAGGATGTTCAAGACCTGGTTAGGGTTAAGCAGAACACTTTGAACTCATTAAAGGTGAAAAAGAGGGCAAAATAAGTAGCCTACTTGAGGGATTCTTAGAACATGGGGTCTTATTACAGTACCAGTCAAAAGTTTGGACACACCTACTCATTCAAGGGTTTTTCTTTATTTCTACTTTTTTCTATATTGTAGAATAATAGTGAAGACATCAACATTATGAAATAACACATATGGAATCATGTATTAACCCAAAAAGTGTTAAACAAATCAACATATATTTTATATTCTTCAATGTAGCCACCCTTTGCCTTGATGCCAGCTTTGCACACTCTTGGCATTCTCTCAACCAGCTTCATGAGGTACTAGTCACCTGGAATGCAAGTCCATATTATGGCAAGAACAGCTCAAATAAGCAAAGAGAAATGACAGTCCATCATTACTTTAAGACATGAAGGTCAGTCAATCCGGAAAAAAATTATGTTGAAAGTTTCTTCAAGTGTTGTTGCAAAAACCGTCAAGTGCTATGATGAAAATGGCTCTCATGAGGACCTCCACAGGAAAGGAAGATCCAAAGTTACATCTGCTGCAGAGGATAAGTACATTAAAGTTACCAGCCTCAGAAATTGCAGGCCAAATAAATGCTTCACAGAGTTCAAGTAACAGACACATCTCAACATTAACTGTTCAAAGGAGACTGCATGAATCAGGCCTTCATGGCCAAATTGCTGCAAAGAAACCACTACTAAAGGACACCGATAAGAAGAGACTTGCTTGGGCAAAGAAACATGAGCAATGGACATTAGACCAGTGGAAATCTGTCCTTTTATCTGATGAGTCCAAATTTGAGATTTTTGGTTCCAACCCTGCGTCTTTGTGAGACGTAGAGTAGGTGAACGAATGATCTCTGCGTGTGTGCTTCCCTACTATGAAGCATGAAGGAGGTGGTGTGATGGTGTGGAGGTGCTTTGCTGGTGACACTGTTGGTGATGTATTTAGAATTCAAGGCCTACTTAACCAGCATGGCTACCACAGCATTCTGTAGCGATACGCCATCCCATTTGGTTTGCGCTTAGTGAACTATCATTTCTTTTTCAATAGGACAATGACCCAAAACACCTCTAGCTTGTGAAAGGGCTATTTTACCAAGAAGGAGAGTGATGGTGTGCTGCGTCAGATGACCTGGCCTCCACAATCACCCAACCTCAACCCAAATGAGATGGTTTGGGATGAGTTGGACTGCAGAGTGAAGGAAAGGCAGCCAACAAGTGCTCAACATATGTGGGAACTCCTTCAGGACTGTTGGAAAAGTATTCCAGGTGAAGCTGGTTGAGAGAATGCCAAGAGTGTGTAAAGCTGTCATCAAGGCAAAGGGTGGCTACATTGAAGAATCTCAAATTTAAAATATATTTTGATTTGTTTAACAGTTTTTTGGTTACTACATGATTCCATATGTGTTATTTCATAGTTTTTATGTCTTCACTATTATTCTACAATATATGTGTCCAAACTTTTGACTGGTACTGTATGTGGAAGGTTCATCTTGCATACCACAGTTGCAAAGTTAATTCAAGGCTGTCTATGTGTGCATGCATGTGCACATACAGTGCAGTGAAAAAGTATTTGCCCAATTTTTAATTTTCTCTACTTTTGCATATTTTTGATACTGTCACGTTCTGACCATAGTTCTTTTGTATTTTCTTTGTTTTAGTATGGTCAGGGCGTGAGTTGGGTGGGTTATCTATGTTTTGTGTTTCTATGTTGAGTTTGTCGTTTGGCCTGATATGGTTCTCAATCAGAGGCAGGTGTTTGTCATTGTCTCTGATTGGGAAACATATTTAGGTAGCCTATTTTTGTATTGTGGGTTGTGGGTGATTGCTCCTGTTCGTGTGTTCACTATTTCGGGACTGTAGCGTCTTCGGTTATTTTTGTTCAGTTTATTGTTTTGTTCGTTCTTGAAAGTATTCGTAATAAATATGAATACTCACCACGCTGCATCTTGGTCCGACATTTCTTACTCCTCAGACGAGGAGAACGAAGACTACCGTTACAGATACTGAATATTTTCGATCTTCAACCAAGTGTTACATACTTATTTCATAATCAAAGACAGCTAATGGCCCTGTGTGAAAAAGTAACTACCCCCTTACAGTCATTAGCTGGTTGTGCCACCTTTAGCTGCAATGACTCCAACTTAACAATTCCTGGAGTTGTTGATCAGTCTCTCAAGTTGCTGTGGAGGAATTTTGGCCCACTCTTCCATGCAGAATTGCTGTAACCCAGCGACATTTGTGGGTTTTCAAGCATGAACTGCTCGTTTCAAGTCCTGCCACAACATCTCAATTGGGATTAGGTCTGGACTTTGGCTAGGCTATTTCAAATCTTCAAATGTGTTGCTATTTAGTTATTTTGTGTGTTTTAGATCATTGTGTTGTTGCATGACCCAGCTGTGCTTCAGCTCACAGGCAGATGGCCTGACATTCTTTTTAAATCTATATATTTTTATTTATTTAACCTTTCTTTAACTAGGCAAGTCAGTTAAGAACAAATTCTTATTTACAATGACAGCCTACACCAGCCAAACCCAGACATTGCTGAACCAATTGAGCGCTGCCCTATGGGGCACCCTATTGGGCTCCCACAGCCTGGATTTGAACCAGGGTCTGTAGTGACCCTTCTAGCACTGAGATGCAGTGCTTTAGACCACTGCGCCATTTGGGAGCACTCGGGATTCTCCTGTAGAATTCTCTGATACAGAGCAGAATTCATGGTTCCTTCTATTAAGGCAAGTCGTCCAGGTCCAGAGGCGGCAAAACATCCCCAAACCATCACACTACCACTACCATGCTGACCCCAAACCATCACACTACCACTACCATGCTGACCCCAAACCATCACACTACCACTACCCATGCCGACCCCAAACCATCACACTACCACTACCATGCTGACCCCAAAACCTCACACTACACTACATGCTGAACCCAAACCATCACACTACCACTACCATGCTGACCCCAAACCATCACACTACCACTACCATGCTGACCCCAAACCATCACACTACCACCACCATGCTTGACCTTTGATATGAGGTTCTTACTGTGAAATGCAATGTTTGGTTTTCACCAGACATAATGGGACGTAATGGGGCATCATTTCTTGGGGTTATTTGTAAACTCAGGTTTCCTTTATCTAATATTAGGTGTTGGTTGAAGATCTGATAACATTCAATATCAAAATATGCAAAAATTTAGAAAATCAGAAAGGGGAAAATACTTTTGCTGTTATTGTGCAGTATCAAACTATACATAAACACACTGTCAGAGCACAAGGTTAAAGGAGTATGCAGCACATGCAGAGTGTGTGTTTGTTGCAGGCAGTATAGACAGATAGCCCTCATCTTCTTCCTTTCAAACGCTGTCCTAGAGGAAGAAGAAAAAACAGGAGAAGAGAGAGGAAAAGAAAAGACAGGGAGGGTAGTTCTGGTTGAATAAATCTGCGGTTGTCTCAGTGCTACAACATTGCAGCAGTCTACTACTGTCACTATAACTCAGCCCTGGCCCTGATGGATTCCTGTTCTGAATGGCTCAGGTAGCCTTCACATGAGAGAAACACAGAGAGAGAGAGAGCCTTCTCAACAACAGCACCAGACCCAGGGGGATAAATCACTAGAGGCCTGCCATGATGCTGAATCCCAGGCTGGGGCCTTCTGCTACCCTGATACCCCTCAATGTGGAAGTGCAGGACAGGTACCCACAAACCAGAGCCCCTATCACGCGTCCAAAGTGCTGATTTAGGATCAGTTTTGACCTTTTAGATCACAATGAATAAGACTATACATGTGACAGGGGGGACCTGATCCTAGATCAGCACTGTACTCTAAAATGCTTGATATATACAGCCCCAGGTTTGGGGTTTCAATACCAGCGATTCATCAGGAAGTGAAGTGGAATTCAAAAATGGGAAATTGGCCAATGTTTTCTTGGAGGATAATATGCAGCATATGCTCCCACTGTGATTTATTGAGACGCACAAATAGGCAACGCATAGGACCTTCGCCAGGTCCTTGGCAATGGTCGCTTTGTCATGTTTCAGAGGCTAAAACATTTTTTAAAGAGAATGTTCTCCGGGCTCAAGGATTCTCAAGGTCACAACAGCATTGCAGCATCCCTGGAGCATATTGAGGAGTTAAAACTGAACTAGTATTTGTTGCAGCATCAGAGAGAGAGAGAGCGAGCGAGAGAGAATCCATTGAAATTACTTATGTTAACTAAACACTGAGCAGCAACCTTATATTCCTCCTCATCAAGCAACCCCCCCTTTCTCTCTCGCTCCAACAAACACTCTAAATGTTAAAGGAATTATCTGGAGGTCGAGTAGTGCTAATTTTCCCCGGCACACCTTTGGTGCCCATTCACTAAAGGGGGAAGCAAAGAAGAGCAACGGGCAGAAAATGACAGAGTAGTCACTTCCCTAATAGTCCTACCCAGAATGGAGGGAGGGGACGGGGAGAGAAAGAGATCTAATGAAGGGGAGATAAATTACAAAAAGGAAGGGGAAATGGGTAAAGAAAAGAGAGAAATGAAGGGGGGTGGAGAGAGTAGAGAAAAGGGGCGAGAGTGACGTTGGCAGTACGTATAGGAGACAGAGCCTGGTCCGTCCAGTATCATGAATATGCCCAGCTGGCATGGCTCGTTGCCCGACTGTCAGGGCAGATGTTGGGAGCAGAGGAGAGGGGAGCAGGCCCCTTAGCTTCAGGCCTACCCATGATGCACCAGCTGGCATCTGAAGAGCCCACTCCACTCTCCTCTGACTACACACCCAGAGGGGGACAGAGGAGTCAAACAGGAGTTTTACCCCTGACCAGAAGGGGTAGGGGGTGGGTAGAGGGAAGGTGCCTGGTGGGTGGTTATGGTGAGAGAGTGGGCACGTCGGTCTGCCATGTGTGGGTACAAAGAGTGGACTTCCTGGTGTCTGTGGATGTACGGTCAGGCGGGCGGAAGCATGCAGGCGGCAGTTGGGCGGCGGGAGGAATCTTGGAGATGACAGAGACAAATGCGGGATCAGAATGACGGTCACAGGATGCAGCTGGCAGCCATCACCATGAAGTACTTCCTCCCCATCACAATTAGGCCCACTGTGTGTGTGTGTGTGTGTGTGTGTGTGTGTGTGTGTGTGTGTGTGTGTGTGGGTGTGTGTGTTGTGTGTGTTGTGTGTGTGTGTGTGTGTGTGTGTTGTGTGTGTGTGTGTGTGTGTGTGTGTGTGTGTGTGTGTGTGTGTGTGTGTGTGTGTGTGTGTGTGACTGACTGCAGCCTGAAGGCTTTTGGAGCAAGAGGAGAAAGACAGGAGGAGGAAAGGATGAGAGGAAACAATGTTTGAATGCTTGTCATTGTGTGGATAAAAGGTTGCAGATGCACTCCAAGTTCTCTAAATGAATGGGCCAGTGTGACAATTAGGGAAATGTTTCTAGTTTAATTAAGCGGTCACAAAAAAAAGAACGTTTTCAGCTGCAGCTATGACAAACATCATGTTGAAGAGCTAAGTTGTGCTCCCCAAAGTTTGTAAGTCCAGGCTATCTTCCAGACATCGTCAGCAGGAGCAGTAGTGGGCAGTGTCCTCGACTTGTTACATCACTGATGTCTTAAAAAACAGACACAGCCAATTCACTAATGGAGCCAGCTAGTACTTAGTTTTATCAGTTGGAGATGTAAGATGTCCAGGCCTCGGGAGACAGACAGAAAATTATTGTCCTCTATGAAGCAGAGAGCGAGAGAGAGAAAGAAAGAGAGAGAGAGAGAGAGAGAAAGAAAGAGAGAGAGAAAGAAAGAAAGAGAGAGAAAGATACCCAAATGCTCTTAGGTGCTTCCCATTTCCTCTCTTTCTCAATCAAATTTTCCATGGATCTTGATAACTCAGAGGTCGAGATAAAGTCAACATTAGAAGTGGAATCACAGCGGGAGTTAATTGATTAGGAATGAGCACGCACTCACACACACACACGTAATTGCTTTGGTCAGCTTGTAAGACTTCCCTGTTTCTTGGCAGGGGGAATTTATATGGATGACGGAGACGGAGACATGCTTATGAGAGGAGGTGATTGTCCGATAGTACCACGGCCACACAGACCGTTTGTGGTTCGTCTACCTGATCAATGATTACAATTATGCCAGTGTGATGACAATGGTTGACAATGGTTGAAATATTAATTCAGACCAAAACATGACTTTAATAAGCAGAGAGGGCAATCAACTGATTCAGTGGAGGAATGACAGCATATTCCCTATTTAGTGCAGGCCCTGATCAAAGGTACAGATCTGCCATCTTAATTCGATCACTCTGTTGTTGCAGGGAAATTTGCTGCATAGCAGGAAATGCTAATTGTGGTGTATTTAAGGTTTATACAGTGGGGCAAAAAAGTATTTAGTCAGCCACCAATTGTGCAAGTTCTCCCACTTAAAAAGATGAGAGAGGCCTGTAATTTTCATCATAGGTACACTTCAACCATGACAGACAAAATGAGAAAAAAAATCCAGAAAATCACATTGTAGGATTTTTTATAAATTTATTTGCAAATTATGGTGGAAAATAAGTATTTGGTCACCTACAAACAAGCAAGATTTCTGGCTCTCACGAGACCTGTACTCTTCTTTAAGAGGCTTCCTGTCTCCATCCGTTCCCTGTTACTCATCGGTAACTCTGTTTGACTTGTTGTATCAGCTTATACTCTAAGAAATGGGATGTCACCATAACAGGTTTCAGTGGAACTCAGTTTATCTCAAACAACGGTCACTGACTCTAAATTGCACTATTCGGCTCTCAGACCAAAGAGGGCTGTCAAAGTGTACAACCAGAAACAAAATTGTAGCCTGCACCAGGCTGGGAGACTGAATCTGCAATAGGTAAAGCGCTTGGTTTGAAGAAATCAACTGTGGGAGCAATTATGTAGGAATGGAAGACTAGCAGACACTGATAATCTCCTCGATCTGGGGCTCCACGCAAGATCTACCGTGGGGTCAAAATGATCACAAGAACGGTGAGCAAAAATCCCAGAACCAACGGGGGACTAGTGAATGACTGCAGAAGGCTGGGACCAAAGTAAAAGCCTACCATCAGTAAACACTACGCCGCCAGGGACTCAAATCCTGCAGTGCAGACGTGTCCCTTGCTTAAGCAGTACATGTCAGGCCGTCTGAAGTTTGCTAGAGAGCATTTGGATGATCCAGAAGAAGATTGGGAGAATGTCATATGGTCAGATGAAACCAAATATAACTTTTTGGTAAACTCACCTCGTCGTGTTTGAGGAAAGAATGCTGAGTTGCATCCAAAGAACACATAACTACTGTGAAGCATGGGGGTGGAAACATCATGCTTTGGGCTGTTTTTCTGCAAAGGGACGAGGACGACTGATCCGTGTAAAGGACAGATGAATGGGGCCATGTATGGTGCATTTTGAGTGACCTCCTTCCATCAGCAAGGGCATTGAAGATGAAACGTGGCTGGGTCTTTCAGCATGATATAATTTTATTTTTTATTTATTTTATTTTTACCGACCGTTATTTACCAGGTAAGTTGACTGAGAACAGTTCTCATTTGAGGCAACGACCTGGGGAATAGTTACAGGGGAGAGGAGGGGGATGAATGAGCCAATTATGAAACTGGGGATTATTAGTGACCATCGATGGTTTGAGGGCCAGATTGGGAATTTAGCCAGGCACCGTGGTTAACACCACTCTTTACGATAAGTGCCATGGGATCTTTAATGACCTCAGAGAGTGCGGACACCGTTTAACGTCCCATCTGAAAGACGGCACCTACACAGGGCAGTGTCCCCAATCACTGCCCTGGGGCATTGGATATTTTTAGACAGAGGAAAGAGTGCCTCCTACTGGCTCCTAACACCACTTCAGCAGCATCTGGTCTCCCATCCAGGATGACCGAGGACGACCCTGCTTAGCTTTCAGAGCAAGCCAACAGTGGTATGCAGGGTGGTATCGCTGCTGGCTAATGATGATAATGATCCAAACACACCGCCCGGGCAACGAAGGAGGGGCTTCGTAGAAGCATTCAAGTCCTGGGTGGCTAGCAGTCTCAGATCTCAACTCATAGAAATCTTTGGAGGGAGTTGAAAAGCCCGTGTTGCCCAGCAAAGCCCCAAAATCACTGCTCTAGAGGAGATCTGCATGGAGGAATGGGCCAAAATACCAGCAACAGTGTGTGAAAACCTTGTGAAGACTTACAGAAAACGTTTGACCTCTGTCATTGCCAACAACAGGTATATACAAAGTATTAGAGATAACTTTTGTTATTGACCAAATACTATTTTTCCACGCATAATTTGCAAATATTCATAAAAATCCTACAATGTGATTTTCTGGATTTTTTCTCATTTTGCTCGTCATGGGTTGAGGAGTGTACCTATGATGAAAATTACAGGCCTCATCTTTTTAAGTGGGAGAACTTGCACAATTGGTGGCTGACTAAATACTTTTTTGCCCCACTGTATATTTAAATATACACTAAGTATATCAAACAACCTTAATTCGTCGGAGCATGGATTCTACAAGGTGTCGAAAGCATTCCATAGAGAGGCTGGTCCATGTTGACTCCAATGCTTCCCACAGTTGTGTCAAGTTGGCTGGATGTTCTTTGGGTGGTGGACCATTCTTGATACGCACAGGAAACCTTTAAGCGTGAAAAACCTAGCAGTGTTACAGTTCTTGAAACAAACCAGTGCGCCTGGCACCCCATTCAAAGTCACTTTAATCTTCTGTCTTGCCCATTCACCCTCTGAATGGCACACATATACAATCCATGTCTCAATTGTCTCACTGCTTAAAAATCTGTCTTTAACCTGTCTCCTCCCCTTCATCTACACTGATTGAAGTGGATTTAACAAGTGACGTCAATAAGGGATCATAGCTTTCACCTGAATTCACCTGGTCAGTCTGTGTCCTGGAAGCAGCAGTTGTTCTTAATGTTTGGTTCTGTGTATAAGTATATATTGTTTTCAGACTTGATTTGTATCAAGCCCTACAAAGTATATCCATTAATTATAATCCACAGAATGATTCACATTTCCTGTTGCTGCAGGATTATTTCGCTGCTGTGAGAAGCAGGGTCCAATTGTACAGTACATTAAATAAGGACTAGGGTACCATTTAGGACAGAACCAGTGTCTCCCATCTTAGTAACATTTTATTCTACACTTCCTAAATGATCTGGAATGTACTTAGAAACAACCTGGTAACAGCATACGTACACAACTATTACCTATTACCAATAGCATTCTCTCGTGGAAGCTTTATGTTCCAGCTAGGAACAAAGATGGTCAAGTGAGTAAATAAAGCACAATATTACGAAACACATTCACACCATTGCCCAGGCCCTACAGAGTGCGATTTAAGTACAGTTGGATAGCTCCAGTTCCTCAGACTTCAGCAAAGCCCCTTCTGTTCTCTGACCTGTGTGTGTCTGTAAAGTATGTGTGTGCAAAGTTCCTTGTGACCTCTGACCTGTGTGTGTCTGTAAAGTTATGTGTGGTTGCAAAGTTCTTGTGACCTCTGACCTGTGGTGTGTCTGTAAGTATGTGTGTGCAAAGTTCCTTGTGTACCTTTCTGACCTGTGTGTGTCTGTACAGTATGTGTGTGCAAAGTTCCTTGTGACCTCTGACCTGTGTGTGTCTGTAAGTATGTGTGTGCAAGTCCTTTGACTCTGTGTGTGTCTGGGTCTGAGTTTCTCACGATTCTGGCTTCTTCCGCGGAATGTTTCTATTTCTTCTTCTGTCAAGGTTCCGTTGCAGTCGCGGGAGAAATAAGATTTGTCAAAGAGCTAGCTGGAGGGAATGGGAAGAATATCTTAAATGATGTTTCTAGGGCCATCTAGTGGCGTAGACTGATGCAACAACCACATGGTGTTTTTTAATACAGGTGGATATAAATGAGAGCATTTTCCATTGAAGGTATTGACACAATTATTTAGTTTTTCTTATTTTATATAAGCAACTGGTCAGATACATATAAACAACGTGTAGGAAAGGACAGAGCCCTGCGACTTGTTTTAACAAGGTAATTATCCGTATCACTTTAGCAAAGATAATTTACATTATACATTACACACCATAGGCAGTAACACACATGTGCGTGCACACACAACAACACACACCACACACACACATACACACACACAACACACACACACCCACACCACACACACCACCACACACAACACACACACCACACACACACACACCACACACACACACACCACAACACCACACACACACACACAACACACAACACACACACCAAACAGGATTAACCCTAACCCTAGCTCCTAACTGTAAAACAAACAATAGCTCCTAACCCTTAACGTAGTTCTAACCCTAACACTAATTCTAACCTTAACCCTAAACCCCCTAAAAATAGCATTTGACCTCGCTGGGACTAACAAAATGTCCCTTGTTGGTCAAATGTTTGTTTGTTTACGATTCTTGTGGGGATTTCTGGTCCCCACAAGAATAATTAAACACGTGCACACAGATGCACGCGCACGCACGCACACACACGCGCACACACACACACAGACGCACACACGTGCACGCACGCACACACGCGCGCGCACACACACGCACACACACACACACACACTTCAGTTTTTCACTTTACTTTGCGCAGTATAAAAGGAACATATTTATATATAATGCATAAATAATTATGAAATAAAAACATAATGCACCCATTTATTACAACTCATAATTTAAGAAAGTTAATTGAAAAAAAGTAAACATTCCTTTGACCATCTGTCAACAAACACATGTCCGTCTGTCTCTACCACCACAATTCAATCCCCTTGGAGAATAGTATGGCTGTGACTGATTCATTTACTTTACATGAGGTTTGTCCATCTACAACATTGAATAAACAGTCTGCACTATCAACTGCCAGTCTGCCATAGCCAATATTATGCATATAACCTGTTTTCAGGCAGAGGACTCTGACTCTTCGGATATGTCATTGCATCATTAGCATGAAAAGCTTGAACTACATCTAAGGCCTTGCTGCATCTGTTCCTTTGAATTACTTGGAGTGTTATTGTGGCTACCTAGGTTGCGTTCTATCTAGCTTTTGCAATACAGAACACATTATAGAATAGCACCAAGGCAGGGAGAAAGACTGAAGCATAAATGTGTGTGAGTGATTATTGTAGACATTGTAGTCACACTCATCCCTCAACCGATGCAACAGCCACACTGAACAGGAGCAGTATTGAGAGATCACGTATGATATGTATATAGCAATACGCCTAAGCAGTTTGGATACAAGTAGGCTGTTCTGGTTAGGATTGAGGATGTTACACAGCAGTAGATATGAGACCAAGATATAAAGAGAACCCACTCTCTTCTGGTGGATCAGAAGGTAAAGAAGAATTTGTAAACCCAGTCACACTTTTCTGTCTTAACAACAAAGACCAGATTCTATTAAACTCGCAAAGGGGATATAAATCACATCGTCTTTGCTCTGTGACAATAAACCTTTTCAATAACATCATCAAATAGAATTGTTGCTGTATTTCTCTCAACAAACCTGAAACAGTTCTTTGAATTAGCTAATTTTTTTTTTCGGTACGAGAGCCATGTGATTTTTCTGCCATGTGGAATCGGGATTCCCTGCAGTGCACGTTTGATGGAATTCAGGTCTTTGAGATGTTGAATAAAGTTACTAAAGGAAATGGAAAAACAATGACTAACCATAATAAGCCATCAAAGCAAGTCAGAGAAACCAACAGGAGACAAACATAAGATCAGGCAGTCAGAGAAACCAACAGGAGACAAACATAAGATCAGGCAGTCAGAGAAACCAACANCAGGAGACAAACATAAGATCAGGCAGTCAGAGAAACCAACAGGAGACAAACATAAGATCAGGCAGTCAGAGAAACCAACAGGAGACAAACATAAGGTCAGGCAGTCAGAGAAACCAACAGGAGACAAACATAAGGTCAGGCAGTCAGAGAAACCAACAGGAGACAAACATAAAGTCAGGCAGTCAGAGAAACCAACAGGAGACAAACATAAGATCAGGCAGTCAGAGAAACCAACAGGGGACAAACATAAAGTCAGGCAGTCAGAGAAACCAACAGGAGACAAACATAAAGTCAGGCAGGTAGAGAATGAGACATGTTCAGACCTGGGTTCAAATAGTATTTGTATTCTTTATAATACTTTCTGCATTTAATTGAGCCTGGCCTAGAGTGGCAGATGGGCAGGGTTTGCACTTCTGGGACAATTCCAATGGTTCCATTGTGCCAGGCAAGCGCAATCAAGCGCAGTTGAAAACAGATCCAATTTGAACCAGTGTCGGTAAAATGCAGCTGTACATACTACGAAGGTAAATCAATTATATTTACATGGCATCGTCAGCCCTATTATCATATCACATACAAGGTAAGGTAAAAGAAGCAACATTTGTTTTTGAAAAAAGGTCTACTTTTTTTTTTTTTTTACATTTCTAGCACAAGACTGTACATCATCTTGCATTGAGAGAGGCAGCTTCCTAGACATAAGAACATATCATGCTGCACTAATATAGTGCAATATTGAGCCTGAAACGGAAGAGAAAGGGAGAGGCAGGCAGAGATTTCCTACAAAGGTTGACAGTGTTTCTGTAAGATTAGGACATTTTCACTTTGTTTTGTTTTCTAGGGAAAAGGATCCAGTCCAGAAGAAAAATAGAGAGGCAGCAATTTTCTCCAGGAATAATAAAAAAAGCATTGCGTATTTCTCATCTAATTTCCAACAGAGCAGCTGTAGCCAAGAAGGAAGAACTCTTTGTTTTTTCAGGGCCCTCTCCAACAACCTTCACCTTGAAAGATGTTTTTATTTGACAGAAAAAGTAGTAAATGGCAGATAAGCAAAGGCAGACTTCCTTAAGAAGAAGATAGAGTTTGTGAAGGCTCTTGTGAAACAAAAATGTAATAAATAAAAAATATTGAGGAAGGAAAATTCTAGGCTACTAATGAACGAACATGACTCGATTTCTGTTTGACTTCTTTGCTTTTTTAGTTGTTGTTGATAAATCCGTGACATAACCCAAGTCTTCCTAGAGCTCCAGATGTTTTAAGCCACGCCCACTGGTAGCCTGAGGAGAAAGGTCAAAGATGGGTCTCCTTGACAACTCCTTCTGACAACTTCTGTGCCTGTCTGTTCCCACGATGACAGTCTCCATAACGTCAGTGTAAAATGATTCTGTCACCAAGTAGATTAGGAGGAGGTTTACATGTCAGCGTCTCCGTCATAAGCCAGGGTCAGGGGCTTGAGCCGGTTGTTATACATCTGTCTTCTCTGGGGTTTCTTTGGCTTTTTACTATGAAAGAAAAATGACAGAAAACATTGCTATTACATGTTTTATATTTCAATTATTGAAGAGGAAATGTAGATACCCATAGCCTTAATATGTAGGCCTATATACCATAATAACAATAAGGATTTATCCATGTCATGTTACCCCCACCTGTCACCCCCACTTGATACATAGAGCTTGCTCTGCTATCTTTTGAAAACACCACAACTTTCAGTTGGGAAATTTGCCTCATGTCAGAGTTACGTGCATCACTCTGCTGAAGGCCATGCTTTTAGTAGATGGTCAGTTCTTCCATCATGCAAAGGCAATACTGAAAAAGCTAATAATTCTGTTCCTATACTGCCATTGTCCTTGAAGGAAAAAGGATAGATCTGTTGGTTAACGCACTAGTTAGCGAGCCACATTTCAGAAGCACATTTGAGTGGCCCTTGTCCTAGCATTGAAGTGATGCTGTAGTGGATGATGCAACACTTCATGGACAATTTCAACGGCTGCTGTTATTTGTTTTTAAATTGAGGCATGTGAGAGAGATTGGACTCTGAAGGAAGATGACGAGCGGACAAGCACAGTACAGAAAGCAGCTTTTTCTTCAGCCCAGAACAGTTCCCACTCACCTTAATGCAAACTAGGCTATGGCAAACAGAGACAGTGTAGACAGTTAGCTATAGGTACATAATGAGGACAACACTATAGCATGTCTGGGCAGGCTCTAATAAATCACACATCACAACTTCACATACAAAACACAGGGACGGGAGACAATGATACATATATATCAAATGTAAATAAGATATCTTATGAAATGTGTCTTATGTCCATCATGAATGGATAGGGAATAATGGGTGGAATGAATAAGAGATTGAATGGCAAGGGATGAGAGATCATTGAATAGTGGTCATGAGTGGTTCTTCCATCTGGCCACAGGAGGGCAGTATGCTATTGAAAGTGAAAGCTCATCATCATTTTACTGTGATGTCAATGTTGTGTCCCTGAAATCTCTAAAATATGGCATCCATATTAGGAAGTCCTTCAACAAACAACCAATGACTTCCTAAAATGGATGCCGTACAAAAGTGTGTTTAAGTATGGAGGTGCTCTGGACTACTAAACAAACTCCAAGATCAGAGGTCAAACAGAGGGACATGGGGGATGACTTCCTGCTCACCTCCATCAATAACTCCATGTGATTGGTCGGACAGGCACATGTGACAGCAGATGTGGAGAGGAGAGAAAGACGAAGGGGTATGGGAGTTTGTGTGAACACTGCAGCGAGGGCCGCCATTAGGTCAGGACCCCTAAGTTATGAGTGTTTCAATGCATTGTGGTTGTTGTTGGTGATTTTGTTCATTGTTATGTTTTTTTGTTGATGCTGTTGTGGTTGTAGTTGATATTGATGTTGTTCATTATATGGTTGTTGCTGATAGTGTTGATTTTGTTGTGGTAGTTGATATTGATTTTGTGGTAGTGGTTGTTGATGATTTTGCTGATGATTTTGATGCGGTTGTTGATGATATTGATGTAGTTGTTCTAGTTTGTGTGCTTCATGCTGGCAGTCAGGACACGTATAAGCCATGGTATGATTGTTTTGTTCCATCCAGACCACTGTATCAGTACACTGGTCAGGGTTCGAGTCAGGGTTCGAGTACCACCGACTGATGGTGCACGGAGGGGAGGGGAGGGGGGGGGGTGAAAAGAGAGAGATGAACAGATAAGATGGGGAGAGGAATGAATGGATGAGGTGGGGAGAGAGATGGAAAGAAAAGCAAAATGGAGAGTACAGGTAATGTCATGACTTGAAATGAAAATGAATGGGTAAAAATGAAACTGATGTGATCATGAAGACATATACATACAGGTGATAACATACATACATACATACATACATACATACATACATACATACATACATACATACATACATTACATAATATCCTGAAAAAAATATAAACACAACATGTAAAGTGTTGGTCCCATGTTTCATGAGCTAAAATAAAAGATCACTGAAATCGTCCATATGAACAAAAAGCATATTTCTCTAAAATGTTGTGCACACATTTGTTTACATCCCTGTTAGTGAGTATTTCTCCTTTGCCAAGATAACCCATCCACCTGACAGGTGTGGCATATCAAGAAGCTGATTAAACAGCATGATCAATACAAAGGTGCACCTTTTGCTGGGGACAATAAACGGCCACTCTAAAATTACTAGTTTTGTCACACAACATAATGCCACAGATGTCTCAACTTTTGAGGGAGCGTGCAATTGACATGCTGGTTGCAGGTATTTCCACCCGAACTGTTAACAGAGAATTGAATGTAAATTTTTCTACCATAAGCCGCCTCCAGCGTCGTTTTAGATCATTTCGCAGCACTTCCAACCGGCCTCACAACCTCAGACCACGTGTAACCACGCCAGCACTGGACCTCCACATCCGGCTTCTTCACCTGCGGGATCGTCTGAGACCAGCCACCCAGACAGCTGACGAAACTGTGGGTTTGCACAACCAAAGAATTTCTGCACAGACTGTTAGAAACCGTCTCAGGGAAGCTCATCTGCATGCTCGTTGTCCTCACCAGGCTCTTGACATGACTGTGGTTCAGCGTCGTAACCGACTTCAGTGGATAAATGCTCACCTTCGATGGCAACTGGCACGCTGGAGAAGTGTGCTCTTCATCGATGAACCCCAGTTTCAACTGTACGAAGCAGACGTCGTGTGGGCGAGCGGTTTGCTGATGTCAACATTATGAACAGAGTGCCCCATGGTGGCGGTGTGTTTGTGGTATGGGCACATAAGCTACGGACAACGAACACAATTGCATTTTATCAATGGCAATTTGAATACACAGAGATACCTTGACGAGATCCTGAGGCCAATTGTTGTGCCAGTCATCTGCCGCTATCACCTCATGTTTCAGCGTGATAATTCACGGCCCCATGTTGCAAGCCTTCTGTACACAATTCCTGGAAGCTGAAAATGTCCCAGTTCGTCCATGACCTGCATACTCACCAAACACGTCAACCATTGAGCATGTTTGAGATGCTCTGGATTGACGTGTACAACAGCGTGTTCCAGTTCCCACCAATATCCAGCAACTTCGCACAGCCATTGAAGAGGAGTGGGGCAACATTCCACAGGCCACAATCCACAGCCTGATCTACTCTACGTGAAGGAGATGTGTTGCGCTCCATGAGGCAAATGGTGGTCACACCAGATACTGACTGGTTTTCTGATCCACGCCCCTACCTTTTTTTAAGGTATCTGTGACCAACAGATGCATATCTGTTTTCCAAGTCAAGAGAAATCCATAGATTAGGTCCTAATTAATGTATTTCAATTGACTGATTTCCTTAAATGAACTGTAACTCAGTAAAATCTTTGAAATTGTTGCATGTTGCGTTTATATTTTTGTTCAGTGTAAATACATACATACAGGTGACATACAGATGAATGACATACTTAAATAAGTATCAAACAGGTTAACCTACCAGGCTAGGAAGGTCATGGAGACTATAAATACGAGGAGAACAAAAGCTCCGGCTGCAACACCGTAGACCCATGTCTTCAGTTTACCATCTGTAGAGAACACATCACACACACTTAGTACACTAGCAAGTGACTAACTCCAGTGATAGCTCACACTATAATGTAAATGGCTTTGGTGCAGATCCAATCCTGTGCAGAAGAGGGCAGCAGTACACCAAATATTTTCCAGGTCATCTATTGTGTGTAAATAATTATTGGTGGATTGTACTTTAATTTTGCTGTAAATATCATCATACATCATCATACATGAGTAGAAATGCTATTTTGAGGATGGAAAATGCTGGGCCTAATCCTAAATGTGTGCGTAAATGGTGGTGTGAGACTTCTGTTCATAACATTTCTTGACGTCATTAGGGGATTTGTGCAAAAACTATTCGTGGCTACCGGGAATGACAATGCAGAATGGTTGGCTTTCTGTAGCAAATTCTGTTATAATTCCTGAATATATTCACATTTACTTCCTACAAAGTATAGGCCAATATTCTAACAAGATTCAAAATACAACATAATAACAACCAAGAACAAATGTCTTGGATGGTTCCTACTGTCCCGTAAATTGCTGGAGTAAATCTGTCTGGTTAGTGTACCTGGTCCGAAGGGCTGTAGGAACCAGGTGCGTCCAGCTCGGCCAGGCAGGCTGTTGGAGGGCTGTGTGGGGCTGACCGCCCTGATGGTCTTCACATCAGCCCTGTTGTCCCCTGCCGTGGGGATCTCTAACACAGGGATCACCGTACACTGGTCCAGCAGGCCGTCTGATTTGTATTGAACTAATATATATATATAATGTTGTTTGTACTGGTTCTGGGATTTCCTGTGAGATGCTTGATAATGTGAGATGGAGTTTAATTGAGAAAATAAGTATAACTGAAAAAGAAAATAGTCTTGTTGATCATGCCTTGCTTTTTCATGTATGTAGTTATTCTCCTGCTACGGCAGATGCAGTAAGTACAGGGGAATTCATCTGCACATAAACAGCAGCATGAACACACCATCAGAGACTAACAATTCAGCTACTTTCTTTTCTGTCACTGTGTTTTCTCAACTAACCCCAATGTGGTCTCTCTCCTCTCTCTCTCTCTCTCTCTCTCGTCTCTCTCTCTCTCTCTCTTCTCTCTCTCTCTCTCTCTCTCTCTCTCTCTCTCTCTCTCTTCTCTCTCTTCTCTCTCTCTCTCTCTCTCTCTCTCTCTCTCTCTCTCTCTCTCTCTTCATCACCTCTGGTGAGAAGGAGCGTGGTTTGTTGCAGGCTGGGTCCACATGATCGGTCTGCCACGGGTTGGGCCATCATAGGGCAGGCCACCTGTATGGTAGAGGTCAGAGGGCAAGTGTCAGTGGGGAGGGGTTTGGGGCAGCGGGGCGGATGAAAGTGAGGGTGCCATAGGGAGAGGACTCCCTTTATGACATAAAGATGCTGTACATTTAATTATCTCACTAATGCAAGTAGACAAGCACATACATGTATACACAAGATGTACACACGCAGACACACACACAGTCTTGTGGCAACGAGCCTATGGAGCACACAATTCAATTCTAACCCTAACCTTAAAACTAACCCTAAACCAATTGTAACCTTTACCCAACCCCCTAGAAATAGCATTTGACATTGTGGAGACTAACTGTCCCCAGTTGGTCAAATGTTTGTTTACTATTCTTGTAGGACTTATAGTTAAACACGTCCATATGCACACACAGCAGAGCAGAGGACGTGCGGTCCACATTGTTGGGCAGCTTTCACGGCTGTCTTTGTTACTGTACTTCTGTCAGTCTGTTGTGCTGCAGGCAACATGGATCAGAGAGCCAACATATCTCTCCCCTCTCCTCTCCCTCTCCCTCTCCCTCTCCCTCTCCCTCTCCCTCTCTCTCCTCTCTCTCCTCTCTCTCCCTCTCTCTCTCCTCTCTCTCTCTCTCTCTCCCCTCTCTCTCTCTCTCTCCCCCTCTCTCTCTCTCTCTCTCTCTCTCCCCTCTCTCTCTCTCTCCCCCTCTCTCTCTTCTTTCTCCTCCCATGTGTCCGCCGCCCCGCTCGACCCCCTTGTTCTCCGGTTTTTCCTGCCTCTCTCCCCTACTCTCTCTCTCCACCTCTCTCTCCTCTCTCTCCCCTCCCT
>NC_036870.1:18487120-18492991 GCF_002910315.2 Salvelinus sp. IW2-2015
CGTCTGAAAGTCATCACCTCCGTGTAGCGCTCCTCCGCAGCCCACACACACCTGCCTGGAGAGGAAGGACGTACACACCTATTAGTGAAATGCAGTGCACATCAAGGGGGTTGCTTTGCAGCTGGTTGGAGATGTTTAGCAACTGGTGCACTTCATGAGTATCACACAATCACACCACACACACATACATACACTCACACACAGAAACACATTTATAACATCAAAACATAGACACAAGGCATTTTTGTCAGTTTCGTCTCTTTTAGTACAGCAAATAATGCAGCCGCGCAGGTTGGTGACCTGGCTAAGCACCAAGTTGGATTAAAGTGAGGTTATTTCTTATCAAATATTCCCGGGTGTAATCGAATGAATCATCACTCAGATTTTAGCTCAGGCTCATATCTTGGCATTATTAACATTAACCATCACACGTTTCAATCCCCTTTGTGATGCTAGTGCCTGCATTGAGAGGAGAGGGGGGGGGGATCAGAGACGAAATCATGCTTCTGAGATTATAGGGTGGCTGTCTGTTGGCGGTATACAGCATTCTCTCCTTTTTTTTTCCCTCCCTCCCTCCCTCCCTCCCTCCCCACAGCAGGAGGCAAGCAACAACAATGGGTCCTCCAACGCTTTCCAATTAATTTACCCTCACAGATAGCTAGCTGCTCAAGACGTCTCCCCAAACACCGAGACAAAAACACACAGTCCCATGAATTCATGGTTTAGCAGACATACACCACGCAGTATGCACCATCCCAGAGAGCAAGCGTACAGACACACTTAGATACACAGGAAAGCTGACTGAGCTCTCTGGGTCTCAGATGATTTGTGTGTACTGTGGTGAGATGATGCACTCACTGCAACATGTACACTGATACACCTTCAGATATCAAGGACAGCATTCTTGTGTCCCAAATGACACCCTATTTCCTACATAGTGCACTACTTTTGAAGAGAACCCTATGGTCTCTGGTCAAAAGTAGTGCACTATTTAGGAAATAGGGGGCCATTTGGGATGTAGCCATGCCTGGGAAGGGAAGGTAGGCCAGCCCTGGCCCATCCCTATCTCTTTAAGTGATTGCCTCAGGGAGATTCGCTCCCATCGTCCCATCAATGCAGTGGACTGCCTCAAGGCAAAAAGAAAGGGGCTCGCTGTTTTCTCACTAGGCTTTTATTTGAACTACACTGGGGTAAATCAATATACACAAGACAAGGGTATCGGAGACAAGAGGAGGGATACTGTAGTGGTAGTGGGGGGGAACTAGACCAACTAGACCAACGGTATACAGAGTAGGAATACGGTAGTGGTGGTGAGGAAACTAGAACCGACTCACAGCTAAGTCAGTACTGCAGCCCGTCCTCTGATAAGTGTGGTTTCTATGACAACGTTGTAGGTGGCAGTAAGGACTAGGTTTGTCATTAGGAGTTAAACAGCACCACGGTAACCAGGCTGAAAGAAACAGAGGTTACCACAGCAGCCAGGGGGAGGGGTAAAGTCTGGAGCTTAATCATTATATATATAACGTAATATAATATCTGCAACTAAGCAGACACTTTTATCCAAAGTGACTTACACAGTGCATCAGTGCTTGAAAGAATGAAAAAGGTTCCACTGCTCCCTTAAATTTGACAGTACTTCTAACCAGGCAGTCTACAATATGTACCCAAGCTTTAGAGAATGAGAGGTGCAAGGCCCAGTACTCTGCACCAGTCAGCATCGGTCCACTTCAACCACTTAGCTAAATTCCTTCACTTCAACATCCCACTTCACACCAGATATACGTGTAGCGACACTCAGAGAGTAATCCTGGACGGGATGCCTCAAGTTATTCAAACCATACTGTCGGCAGAAAACTGCTAGTCTATCAGAAGACGTCTTGAATATTAATGATGGTGATGCACATGGACACAACTCTTCATCACAAAACACACACCACACACACACACACACACACACACACACACACACACACACACACACACACACACACACACACACACACACACACACACACACACACACACACACACACACACACACACACACACCACCACACACACACACACACACACACACACACACCCACTGTGTATGCAAATCATAAGCGGAAACCACATGGTGTGAGAAGGAAGCGTTTACACAAGGAAAATACAGGTACATTGCCAATCAACCAGTCTGATATAATATGCGTAAAATATGCCAACCATCTGGGGGTATGTCTATGGAATGCCTTGCATAGGATCTATAGCATCATTACAGTTTTTACAATCACTTTTGGGCACTCATTTCGGAGCCTTGAGGTAGTTTTTCAAAACTCTAGACACAAAACTCACAACCAATGATCAAAATGCAAATCTTTCTAAACTCTAACACTTTTTCCAATTGCTTGGATACAATACACATAAAGTTAAGATCATTTGTTCATTGAACTAAAATCACCTGTTCAAAAATGACACAACTAACATCAAAGGTATTACCATTTCAAAAATACCAATTCAGCACATGACATCTGTAGATGAGCTGTCTACTTTCAAATCAAATCAAATGTATTTATATATGCCCGTTCTTACATCAGCTTGATTCTTCAAATGTGTAGCAGAACCAGCCTAAAAACCCCAACAGCAAGCAATGCAGTTGTAGAAGCACCTTTCACCTTTCATTTCAATTTCAATAACTTAGACTATCAATATGATACAATTGAGATAAAAAGATAAAGTAATGTTGCATTACTCTTAATGCATAGTTTTATGAAAACTGACAAGACAATATTCCATGTTTAGATCATTGAAAGTTTCAGGACTACACGAGATCCATTTGACACCTCAATGTACCGTGGAACATGAACAATTGGACTACATTATCATCTGATGAATATATTTCATCATCATTCTTTATCAGACCTGTATTCTATAGGTCCTCATGTACAGCTTTCCAGACCCATGTTTTCAGATTTTACATTATGTACACTTTACCGCGGCCACTTTATTAGGTACACCTATCGATTATGGGTAGGCCCCCCTGCCTCCCAAACAGCTGAATTATTCACAGTGTTGTTACGTTAGAGATCCCTTCTGCACACCCTGTTTTAAACAGCTGATTATTTGAGCATTGTGTGGCCTTTCTGTTAGCTTGCATGATCGGACATTCCCTCTGACCTCTCTCAATTAACAAGGTGATTTTGCCCAATGAACTGCGCTCACTGAATGTGTTTTGTTTATCGCACCATTCTCGTGTAAACTCTAGAGACTGGTATGCGTTAAAAAATCCCAGGAAGGCAAGCTGTTTCTGAGATGGCGGAATCACCCATATTGGAGCTGCAGGCAGCCACATGATTCGCTGTTCGAATGTAACCTTCCTTGATGAGCTAAATCAGGTCTGTAGAGCTGATGGCATGACCTATGTCATTGTATGGGATAATGTCAGGTTCCACCATGCTCAAGCATGGTTTCAGGCCCATCCACAATTTACCACCCTGTACTTACCCCCATACTCTCCTTTCCTTATCCCGATTGAGTAATTTTTCTCCACATGGAGGTGGAAGGTATATATGATAGGCGCCCTCATGAACAAGCCACCCTTCTCCAGGCCATGGATGACGCATGCAATGACATCACGGCAGACCAGTGTCAGGCCTGGATTCGCCATGCCCGAAGATTCTTCCCAAGATGTTTGGCTAATGAAAACATCCATTGTGATGTGGATGAGAACCTGTGGCCAAATCCACAAGACAGGGTTGATGGAAATATAGAAGTACAGTAATCAATCTTTTGTTTTGCTTTTTACAGTAAGCCAGGTGAGGAACACTGCAGTTGACCTTTAACTGTTTTTTCTTTTTTTGTAGCTAATTATTTTTGTTTCGATACAAAGAAACCCATGTTGTGATTTTATTGTATTTCATCAATAAATTTCATATTTTGTTCAATGATTCCACTGTGTCTGTAGTATTCTCTCTACTAGTCCTTTTACAGTGATGTATTTACGTGTAGTAGCATAATGAAACATGTATCACATATTTTGTACTACAATATTTAATGATTGTACGAACAACTACACAGTGAAACTATCGGTATCTTGTGTGTGGGTGATCTAAATGAATGTTCCTATGGTATTTCATGATAAATAAGTTATTTGAACCAATGATTCTGCAAGTGCAAGGTTTCTTTAAAGATATGAATGCACAATGCAATGTTTTGAACATTGGACAGCCTGTGTTACAAGTGATGACCGTTTGGAGTTTTGTGTCTAGAGTTTTGAAAAATAACCACAAGGTTCTGAAATTAGTGCCAAAGTGATTGTTAAAAACTGTAATACACGGTGAGTGAGAATTCAGGCTATATCATGATTCATGCACACCTAAGTGTATTGAGCTGTCTAGATAAATGCATGTTAAATAAAGTTGGATTTGATATGTAATACTCTATGCCTACACACCTAACATCATATGTATAGTTTACAGAAATGTTTCATGCACTTATTCACATTTGAGTCATTTAGCAGACACTCTTAACCAGAGTGACTTACACTTGTGCATTCATTTTTAGATAGCTAGGTGAGAAAATCACATATCACAGTCGTAGTAAGTACATTTTTCCACAAAATAATAAGTTAACAGGCAAAGTCAGTGTTGGTAGTCAGTGGTTATTCATTCCTGAGATGATTCACTGCTGAATAAGACACACATCCTTTATGATAAGTGACACATACACTGTAACTCTTCACCTAGAACCTCTGAGCTCCGAGCACCACCGAGGCAGAGGTAGCAGTCACAGACCTAAAGCTGACGTGTGACGGCCAGCAGGACTAAAACGTGTAATCGTCAAGGATTAAATCCTCCTGCACACACAAACACATACACACACACACACACACACACACACACACACACACACACACGCTCGAAGGCACGCACGCATACACACAGGAGCACATGCACACACACAAGCGGCCTAGGCTCCACAGTGACAGGCAGTCAGGAAGTGCTTGGAAAGCAATCTCTCTCTTCCTCGAATGAACAAACGCCACTCGCTCCGACAGGCAGAGACAGGGTTTTAAACATCCCTATTCACCTCATCATCATCATCCACTGAGGCACCTGGAGAGAGCTGGGCTGGGTGGCTGACTGCAGCAGAACTGCATTGTACTACTCATTGGATCGTATGACCTAATTCACATCCCACACATTCATAGAGTTACAGTTGTGATTATGTAGCTACTCAATCGAGAGGCAGTGACTGAAATCTTTTTCTACCGTAGGCCACCACTCAATACGCATCCTTATTCTAGAAGGGTTTAGTGACTTCTATTCAGCAGCATATGAAGTAAGCACATATATAAAGAGACAGGTTTAAAAGAAAGAAGTGTTGGTGGATGCATTGTGACAGGGGATGGGATGTAGGCAGCACACACACTCACACGTTTGTTTTACTATCCTTGTGGGTTCCAAACAATTGATTGATTTAAAAATCTATTTTCCTTAACTCCAAACCCCTAACACTAACCCTTAAATACCAACCATAACTGGCGACCGTGTCAGCGTACATGCGCTCGGCCCACCACAGGAGTTGCTAGCGCAATGGGACAAGGATATCCCGGCCGGCCAAGCCCTCCCTTAAACCGGACGACGCTTGGCCAATTGTGCGCTGCATTATTGGTCTCCGGGTTGCAGCTGGCTGCAGCACACGGAATCGAACCCGGATCTATAGTGACCGCTGCGCCACTCGTGAGGCCCTCCCTAACCCTAATTCTAACTCTAACCCCAACCCTAAACCTAACTCCAAAGGCTAAAATATACTTTTTTCCTTGCTGGCTAAATGTTCCCACTTGTCTGAACATTTCTGGTCCCCACAAGGACTTTTTTTTTTTTTTTTTTT
>NC_036870.1:18493287-18496341 GCF_002910315.2 Salvelinus sp. IW2-2015
CACAAATGTGCCATTTGGTCCCTTCATGCAGAACAGGAAGTGGGAAGCCCGGCCCTGCACTGGTCAGTCTATACACACACGCACGCACGCACAGCACGCACACACACAACACACGTGTGTGTGTGTGTGTGTGTGTGTGTGCGTGCGTGCGTGCGTGCGTGCGTGCATGCGGGCGTGCGTGCGTGCGGGTATAGACTGACCAGTGCAGGGCCGGGCTTCCCACTCCTGTTCTGGACACTGCAGTAGGTTCTCTGGCTCCTGGGCCAGCACGGCTCTGGATCTGACCTGCACTGAGCCGAAACCCAGGTCATCTCCACTGACACAGCTCAGCTGGCACGGGCTCCACACTGTCCAGTCAGTCAGGTAGCAGTCACCTGTACAGAAACACACAGTACATAACTTACAACACATTTAGCTGTACACAGTTGAAAACTTACAGTACTATATGAGACGTTACTGTTAACCATGTAACCTAACCAAAAATATGGCTTCAGAGTCTATCCTGGTCCTATCACAACATTCCTGGCACTGGCACGACACAATTATAATGGGAAACTTGAATTTGGTTTGGATGTCATCCTATTTCCACACTGATTGTCACCAGGCAGACTTTTCAGATTTCCTCAGAGAATTCTCTTTTTGTTAAAGAGGATTAATAAACCCTGCCCCTGATAACGTTTAGAAGATCAATGTTCTCAAATACTTCCCCAACAGAGCCAGATCACATTTTTCATCATCCACTAATCTACCTTGAATCAGGGTGTTCTCAGAAAACAGGCCATTTCCCATAAGAATAGATCAGAGCAATTCATTCATTCATCCTGTTGTAGTGACAGAGAGGAAGTGAGCACACATCTAAATACTAATTAGTCATAAAGCCGTCAGGTCCAAGGAGGCCTAATCCTCCTTACGATTATCACCTGTCTTATCACCTGTCTGCTGTCTGTGTCAGGTTTCAGGCATGGTGGGGCCATGGACTGGGATACAATCAGGCAGGGGGAGGCTTGGGTGTGATGAGGCAGAGGAGGGGGGGAGAGGTAATGCCTGGTGGGGTTTCATGTGGAGAAGGAGTGGACACCTGGATGAAGTACCTGTCTGATAGCTGCCTGAGCTAAACCACTGGAGATTATGGCTGGCTATGTAGATATGTAATTTAGTAGGCCACAGGCAGAGGGTTTGTGTGATATGAATGAGGGCAATGAACGGTAGAATAGTAGGGAATTAGGCTACAAAGATGACTTTGACTACACATGTCCACAACTACCAAAAGCATCACTCTGGACACACACACACACACACACACACACACACACACACACACACACACACACACACACACACACACACACACACCAAACCCCTCCACACACACACACACACACACACACACACACACACACACACACACACACACACACACACACACACACACAATTTTCTGCTGTATGAGCTGGTGTCATAACGCTCTACTTCTGCTACACTGGAGCTGTCAAAATGGGACGTTGGATATGTCATTGACAGGCTTTGGCAAAAAAGGAAATATGGAACTGTAAAAATTCTCACTAGTCATTTTCAGATCCGCTTTTTTCCCTTTCCCTCTGAAATGTATGACGTCGAAAGGTTTATATTCAGAGAAAGAAGAAATCATGTAATTATATAATCAGATTTGAGAATACTGACTTTACTAGCTTGTTGGATTCAGGCGTTGGTGGGCTCACTAGCACAGCCTCTGAGCATCTAAACATCCAGTCCTCAGTGCCTACAGTCAGTGTCACAGGACACTGCTCCTAACAGATTCATGCTATGAAAGAGCTGGGCTGGAATATATCACAGCTAGGACCATATACATGTATCTTAGCACATCTGCTGATAAATGTGATTTAATGGCAGTAGTGAACTCAGGTCAGCCTAAAAGGAACAGCAAAATGTTTCTGCATAGTTAGTAAATAACGTTGAAGGACAAAGGGCTTTCTCGACCAGTTAAAGCTAGAAAAATCTACGAAACACCATTAATGTTACACATTGAACTATCTACATAGTAGATTAGAAGAATGCTCAAAGGTGAATCTTTACTGACCATAGGGTCAGGTGTTTTTCCAGGTCAGATCTTGGCTGCCTCTTATCTAGGGACCGGGTCCACTGTCCAGGACTCTGTTTCATCAGTCATTGCAGGCCAAGGTAAGTTAGTTACCTGGACAGGGCGAGGTGCAGGGTTCTTCCAGGGTGACCCGTTTGTCTCCGTCTACCGAGGGCTCCAGGTTTCCACACAGCTCATCATCCACCAGGCTGCCCTCTTCCTGGCCAGACCCGTCCGACACAAAGCAAGACACGTTACGGAACCGCAGCCCTTCTCCGCACCTCGCACCCTAGACGATAAACAGAGAGAAAATACAGGTTAAAATACACCTCCATAGATATTTAATTTTGTGTCACAGATTGCCATTTAGTTTAATGACTCGGGTTTGCGCCACGAGAATGTGTTAGCCCTCTGAGCTAAAGCATAGGCATTAGCTTGGGAAGCTAACACAGGTCTTCAGGTCTCAGGCAAGGTTACCTACCACGTGAGCTTGGTTCACTGAACCACGTCCCTTACATATATACATTCACACAGAGCTGGTATGCTGTGTAGATAACATCCAACTGTTACAGTTCAGAGTTTCAGTGTCTGTCAAGGCCATGGCATTGATCTTTGATTTGTCAGAAATAGCTTCTCTAGCATTGTGCTGTAGGCTGCTAATGAGCTACTGTCTGCTGTCAGAAACCCCAGCAGCAGGAGAAAACAGCCCAGAACAAAGGAGTGTCAACATTCCCTCAGTCTGCAATACAGAATACAGTGCGTCTGTCAAAAATATAGATGCTCCTGGCAAATAAGAGGGAAAGAAGGAGAAAGAGGCACAGACAGAGAAAGAGGCGCAGACAGAGAAAGAGGCGCAGACAGAGAAAGAGGCGCAGATAGATAAAGAGGCGCAGACAGAGAAAGAGGCGCAGATAGAGAAAGAGGCGCAGACAGAGAAAGAGGCGCAGATAGAGAAAGAGGCGCAGACAGAGAAAGAG
>NC_036870.1:18497614-18542816 GCF_002910315.2 Salvelinus sp. IW2-2015
AGAGAAAGAGGCGCAGACAGAGAAAGAGGCGCAGACAGAGAAAGAGGCGCAGACAGAGAAAGAGGCGCAGACAGAGAAAGAAGCGCAGACAGAGAAAGAGGCGCAGACAGAGAAAGAGGCGCAGACAGAGAAAGAGGCACAGACAGAGAAAGAGGCGCAGACAGCGAAAGAGGCACAGACAGAGAAAGAGGCACAGACAGAGAAAGATGCACAGAGAGGCACAGAGACAAAACATAACGTGTGTGAGAGAAAGATGGAAAGGGAGGCAGAGAGAGAAACAGAAACCCATACAGAGACAGAGGAACAGACAAAACAGAAAGTGTGTGAGAAAGCGGGGAAGAGCGAGAGAGAAAGAAAGCGAGAGAGAGAGAGAGAGAGAGAGAGAGAGAGAGAGAGAGAGAGAGGGAGAGAACACCATGGTGATTTGCACTCTGACCATAAAACAGAAAGTAAAAGAGAAGGAAAGAGGAGAGCGAGAGAGAAAGAAGTGAGAGATAGAACACTGTCTCACCTCAGACTTGCACTCTGACCAGGGGCTGTATCTCCATTGGTAGCATGGTCTGACAGGGCAAGGCTTCCACTGTTCCCTCTGATGGGGGCAGGGTCGCCCATCACCCTGGGGCACCTGGAGCATCGTTCTCCTGCGCCACAGCTTCCCTGTAGAGGAAAGAGAAAGGTGTTATTTCACACTTCTGTCTCTCAAGTGGATGATTGAGTGTCCAAGGCCCTGAACAAATCAAATTAGGTTATGTGGTTTTCTGGATAGTCAACAAAATGATGTATAGTGGCGGAAACAAAAAGAAAGTCCACTGCATTTCAATGAAACATGCATTGTTGTTGTGCTGGAAAAAATATATATTTTCTCGACATAAAAAAACCAGATTCCAGATATGTGGTCCCCAACCAGTCTTGATTGAATAGAGCCTTGTTAAAGATTGGGAGTGCCTTTTAAGCTATTTAAGTAGAGAAAAGGGTCTTATGATAACAGAATCATAGACGCCCCCAGATATACTCATGTATATGACTCAAATCCAGTTCCATCACAATGATCTGGGGCTCTTTCAGGGGCTTCACTATCACGTTAACCCACTATCTCAGGTAACTTCATTTCTCATTTCTCTCTTCCTCTCTCTCTCTCTCTCTCTCTCACTCTCTCTCTCTCCTCCCCCCTATTTAAAGTGGAATTTCAAAAAATGAAATCGGAGAGATTGTGTAATATCAGGGGGGTGTCAGGAGAAGGGGTAAGGGGGACAGGAAGGAATGCTCCTTCTACCCAAAATGCATGTTAAGTGAGGTGCCCGGGGTATAGACATGACACAATTCTGTCAATTAGCTGGTGTCTAATGGGAAACTATCCCAAAATGATATAATACATTCATGTTCAGTAATGCATACCACTTGAAAAGCCACCACAGAAAATAAACTAGGTCCTTTAAACTATGAGCACTATGAAAACTGAATAACAAAAAAGCTCACTGTCAGATATTACACTATCAATTCAGATTCCATTGTTCATAGGGTTAGGGTTATAGTAGGGCCATAGTAGAGTAGTGTCTCCACCCAGTTTGGATCACACTCCCCTAACTACTATAGTAACTTGCTGCAACATCCTATCAGACATTATAGTCTCTGTCATCTGATCTAACAACCCTAAAGGCCAACTCCATCCATCCAAAACACTAGCCTAGGACCATCCATCCACACTGCTTGCCTATAAGCCCATTCATTCTAACAAGGTATTTAACTCCTAAAGGTTCATTGTCCCATGTATTTCCTTCACAGGCACAATTACTCCCCTCCTAACTCAACTGAATTAATCAAATTGAAATTTTATAAAGCCCTTTTTACATCAGCATTTGTAACAAAGTGCTTTATAAATACCCAGCCGAAAACCCCAAAGAACAATCAATGCAGAAGAAGAAGCACAGTGGCTAGGAAAACTCCGTAGAAGATAGGTACCTTGTAAGAAGGCTAGAGAGGAACCAGGCTCAGAGGGGTGACCAGTCCTCTACTATAGCTCCACTAGAGAGGAACCAGGCTCAGAGGGGTGACCAGTCCTCTACTATAGCTCCACTAGGAGAAACCAGGCTCAGAGGGGTGACCAGTCTCTACTATAGCTCCCACTAGAAGAACCAGCTCAGAGGGGTACCACAGCCTATACTATAGCTCCACTAGAGAGGAACCAGGCTCAGAGGGGTGACCAGTCCTATACTATAGCTCACTAAAGAGGAACCAGGCTCAGAGGGGTGACCAGCCTCTTACTATAGCCCACTAGAGAGGAACCAGGCTCAGAGGGGTGACCAGTCCTATACTATAGCTCCACTAGAGAGGAACCAGGCTCAGAGGGGTGACCAGTCCTCTACTTATAGCTCCACTAGAGAGGAACCAGGCTCAGAGGGTGACCAGTCCTATACTATAGCGCCACTAGAGAGGAACCAGGCTCAAAGGGGTGCCAGTCCTATACTATAGCTCCACTAGAGAGGAACCAGAGCTCAGAGGGTGCCAGTCCTCTACTATAGCTCCACTAGAGAGGAACCAGGCTCAGAGGGGTGACCAGTCCTATACTATAGCTCCACTAGAGAGGAACCAGGCTCAGAGGGGTGACCCAGTCCTATACTATAGCTCCACTAGAGAGAACCAGGCTCAGAGGGTGACCAGTCCTATTACTATAGCTCCACTAGAGAGAACCAGGCTCAGAGGGGTAGCCAGTCCTCTACTATAGCTCCACTAGAGAGGAACCAGGCTCAGAGGGTGACCAGTCCTATACTATAGCGTCCACTAGAGAGGAACCAGGCTCAGAGGGTGACCAGTCCTATACTATAGCGCCACTAGAGAGGAACCAGGCTCAGAGGGGTGACCAGTCCTCTACTATAGCTCCACTAGAGAGGAACCAGGCTCAGAGGGGTGACCAGTCCTATACTATAGCTCCACTAGAGAGGAACCAGGCTCAGAGGGGTGACCAGTCCTATACTATAGCTCCACTAGAGAGGAACCAGGCTCAGAGGGGTGACCAGTCCTTAACTATAGCTCCACTAGAGAGGAACCAGGCTCAGAGGGTGACCAGTCCTATACTATAGCTCCACTAGAGAGGAACCAGGCTCAGAGGGGTGACCAGTCCTATACTATAGCTCCACTAGAGAGAACCAGGCCAAGAGGGTGACAGTCCTATACTATAGCTCCACTAGAGAGAACCAGGCTCAGGAGGTGACCAGTCCTCTACTATAGCTCCACTAGAGAGGAACCAGGCTCAGAGGGTGACCAGTCCTATACTATAGCTCCACTGAGAGGAACCAGGCTCAGAGGGTGACCAGTCCTCTACTATAGCTCCACTAGAGAGGAACCAGGCTCAGAGGGTGACCAGTCCTCTACTATAGCTCCACTAGAGAGGAACCAGGCTCAAGAGGGGTAACCATCCTCTACTATAGCTCCACTAGAGAGGAACCAGGCTCAGAGGGTGAACAGTCCTCTACTTATGCTCCACTAGAGAGGAACCAGGCTCAGAGGGGTGACCAGTCCTCTACTATAGCTCCACTAGAGGAGGAACCAGGCTCAGAGGGGTGACCAGTCCTCTACTATAGCTCCACTAGAGAGGAACCAGGCTCAGAGGGGTGACCAGTCCTCTACTATAGCTCCACTAGAGAGGAACCAGGCTCAGAGCATTGCCAGTCCTCTACTATACTCCTACATACTCCTATAACAATTGTAATAAATCTGTCACTTCCTGCCGTAGATGTAATTTATATTATCTCCATGTGTCAGTGTTATTTTCTCTATGGCTGACTGCACACGCACAGGGCCTGGGAGGCCTATTCTGCTCCTTAATGTTGAACACAATTACAACAGAGTCTCCCGGGCATGGCGTAGCTTGCAGCTAGTCTCTATTCTCACACATCTGCCAATTCATCTTCTGGTGAACCCACCGTGATGAATGCCACGATGCATTCCCCGTAGAGAGAATTGTGCTGCCCCCATAGAAGGTCTCTCCTTCCTTCAGAGATTTTTATACCCGTGAAACCATGAGCGAAATAAACTCCCAGTTCTTTTTAATCAGCAGTTAGGGTTTTCTTGAGATTCTCTCATGTGTGCTTTGTTTTAAAGGTGGTTCAACTCAAACGGCGGTTCGCTATTGCATGCACCCCATGGTAATTATTATTCTCCAATAGGATTTTGATTCTGTGCTCTCCGGGGCTGTCTCTCTACTCCCTCGACGGGTGGTCTACTGACAGCGGTGAGTTTGGGGGTGAGGAGCAGTGTGTGACTGGGTGGGCCGCTGGGTAAGGGGGAAGAGCTAGTGCCAGATGTCGCTATCAGTGTTTGGCCGAGGAACACACGTGGCTGTGATTATCTATGCACACAGGTCTGATATGCCCCGGGAAACTAGTGTGTGTGTATGCGTGTGTGTGTGTGTGTCAGACCTGGGTTCAAGTATGTGTAATTGAGTATTTGTTATGAAATAGTTATTTTCTGTGTATTTGAGTATTTTCAAATAATGTGGCTGGAATCAACTACTTCTATTGGAAGTATTTGAAAGTATTCTCAAATTATTTCCCTTAATAATACTATTTGAATGCATGAGTTAGTGTATTTGAATATTTACAAATCAGTGCGATGTGAAAACACACATATGCGTGCACGAGTGCCTGAGCGTGCCTTTATGTATGTTTTCACATCACAGTTATTGATACGACTCATTGGTGCTTCCAGGTGTCTCCATTTCCTTTAGAAAAAAACTAGAACCTGCAATTCCTGGCTCAGGAACAGATATTAGCTACTCAATGTAACCGTGTCCTGCCATCCGACATGGAGATCAAACATCTACTCCAGGATGAAAAAGAGTGAGTGTGAGAACCTGTTCTCTTCCTCTCCTCTTCCTGTGGTTCACCTGCTGCTACTCTATCCCTCTATCCTGTGAAAATTCCTCACTTTGCCTGAGGACAGATTAAGGGCTACCACAGTAGCTAGAGCCTGTATTGGTTTCACATCTCAACCTGTATTTGCTTTCTGCCCAACTATAACACTGTCCAGTGCTCTGAAGGACTCCTGAATCCTGGAGTGGTCCCTCAGGCCCAGAGCACACAGGCTTAATGGACCGCCAATCAATCCTCTGATCCTATAGAATTACACATGAGGACATCATCATCCCTCCCCCTCCTTCACTTAGCCTTGAACGCATTCCCAGCATTCAAAGATGGAATCATCTTTTTAAACACAAAGTCAGGTGAGAGTGGGTCAAAAAGATGGTGACGTACCTGCTAGTCCACAGGTTTGTGTGCACTCGGACCAAGGTGACCAATCAGATAGCTGGCAGTTGACGGGACACTCCACCACACAGGAAGCGTTCATCTGCCACTTCCTATCCAGACCCAGCTGAAAGAGAAAACAAAAAGAAAAGAAAAGTACTTTATTGGGCTATTTGTGGCCAACGAGAGATTCTTCTTCCGCCCTCTTCCCAAGTCCCCTAGGCAACACACAAACGTACACAAACAGCAACCTGTCTGGATTCTGAAGACAGAAGATTTGCTCTTATTAAAGACTAATGCTTTGGAATGGAAAGAGAAGAACACACACCTCTTCACAGAACTTGAGGTCCACAGACTTGCCGTCACTTCGTACACAGTCCAGCATGCGCGTCTTTATGCCACTACCACACACAGCTCTCTCACTCAGCTGACAGGTGCTCCAATCTGCATGAAGGAAAATGAAAACAGGGTAAAACCGTGAGGTGAAAAAGGAGACTGCCTTTCTCCCAACCGCTTTCCTCTCCATTGCACTTAGTTCAATCTCAAATGTCATGCGGTCTAAATATACTTGAGGTAAGATCAAATTCAATAATGTATTTACCATCCAGAGCCATATTTCCATATTGATATACGTCTCTGGTACCAACCATTGCATACAGTAATCCAGGCTGACATTTGCCTTACCGGTGATGTTATAGGAGTAGTGATAGCAGTTGCTGTTGAGGCTGCAGGGCTCGGTCTCCGTGGTGTTGGGGCACAGCTTTCCCTCTCCAGGTTGACGGATGAGGTATGCCGTCCTCTCCCGAGTGCTGATTTTGTTGCATGGCTTAAACCAGAGAATAAGTCAATCAATCAATCAATCATTCAGATTATTTTATAAAGCCCTTTCTGCATCAGTCGTTGTCACATAGTGCTTTTACAGTAACCTGTCAGGGAATCCACTTTTAGTTTGGCGTTTAATGCAAACCAAATATGAAACCCTGTTAAAGTGAAGTTACCACTTTCCGACCAGCAAATCGAAAAAGGTTTTCCATGAATATATTTTTCTTCCTACATTACTCTCTGTCTATTTCCACCTCTGCCCATTTTCCCAACCAACCCCTACTAGATAAACTGGTCTATTCAGGTGGTGGTGACAGGCATTTCTATTTGGAGTGCTGTCTTCCCCTGCTCATGCAGGGACATATTCCATATCCAAGGTAATTAACTTTCCCAAGGGATCTGTGGCAGAGTGCCTGGGAATGGGAATGGCAGGGACTGTGACACGGTTGACCCCTCTTCCCACTAGAGGTTCACCACAGGCACACATACACATACACATACGTGCACACACACACACACACACACACACACACACACCACACACACACCAACCACCAAAAACACAGCACACCACACACACACACACACACACACACACACACACACACACACACACACACACACACACACACACACACACACACACACACACACACACACACACACACACACACACACACACACACACACACACACACACACACACACACACACACACACCACACACACACACACACGCATACGCATCACACACACACACACATACACAAGGGGTGACAGGGTGGTCACAGCATGCTATGTAGAGCTGCATGAGATCATCTTCCCTGCTCAGTCATCCCATCCTCTCTCCCTTTGTTCATTTCTCAGGATAAATCACAGCTATTCTCCCATCGGAGATCAGCATCAACTGAATAGCCATAATTTAAATTGGTGAGAGCCCAGTAGGAGAAAAACACATACCAAATGGACATCACCTAAATGGCTACGAGCCTTGCTGGAGAATCACACTTACCGAATGGCATCCTTCGAAACTGGTGAGAGACCAACAGGAGAATCACACTTACCGAATTGCCATCGCTAAAATTGGTGCAAACCCAAAGTGAGAGTTGCTGGAAAGAGCTCTGCTGTGAATAGTTTTTTTCACCGTGGGAAAATGGCCCAAACAGGTTAATGGAGAGTAGACACTTGGCATGATTGGCCAGTTATTATATGTTAAGGTGTGAGACAGAGATCCATGGTGAGAAGCAGAACACCTCTGTGCTCTCCAGCTATGAGTTAACCCTTTAAGCAGTCTACTCTTGCTTTCAGTGTTCAGCACCAAATAAATAAACTCAGCAAAAAAAGAAACGTCCTCTCACTGTCAACTACATATATTTTCAGCAAACTTAACATGTGTAAATATGTGCATGAACATAACAAGATTCAACAACTGAGACATAAACTGAACAAGTTCCACAGACATGTGACTAACAGAAACGGAATAATGTGTCCCTGAACAAAGGGGGGGTCAAAATTAACAAAAGTAACAGTCAGTATCTGGGGTGGCCACCAGCAGCATTAAGTGCTGCAGTGCATCTCCTCCTCATGGACTGCACCAGATTTGCCAGTTCTTGCTGTGAGATGTTACCCCACTCTTCCACCAAGGCACCTGCAAGTTTCCGGTCATTTCTGGGTGGAATGGCCCTACCCCTCACCCTCCGATCCAACAGGTGCCAGATGTACTCAATGGGATTGAGATCCAGGCTCTTCGCTGGCCATGGCAGAACACTGACATTCCTGTCTTGCAGGAAATCACGCACAAAATGAGCAGTATGGCTGGTGGCATTGTCATTCTGGAGGGTCATGTCAGGATGAGCCTGCAGGAAGGGTACCACATAAGGGAGGAGGATGTCTTCCCTGTAACGCACAGCGTTGAGATTACCTGAAATGACAACAAGCTCAGTCCGATGATGCTGTGACACACCGCCCCAGACCATGACGGACCCTCCACCTCCAAATCGATCCCGCTCCAGAATACAGGCCTCGGTGTAACAGGCCTCGGTCCAGCGACGGTGGGTTTGTGCCCATAGCGACGTTGTTGCCGGTGATGTCTGGTGAGGACTTGCCTTACAACAGGCCTACAAGCCCCTAGTCCAGCCTCTCTCAGCCTATTGCGGACAGTCTGAGCACTGATGGAGGGATTGTACGTTCCAGGTGTAACTCGAGCAGTTGTTGTTGCCATCCTGTACCTGTCCCGCAGGTGTGATGTTCGGATGTACCGATCCTGTGCAGGATGATCAGCTGTCCGTCCTGTCTCCCTGTAGCGCTGTCTTAGGCGTCTCACAGTACAGACATTGCAATTTATTGCCCTAGCCACATCTGCATCCATGCAGCATGCCTAAGGCACGTTCACGCAGATGAGCAGGGACAATGGTTATCTTTCTTTTGGTGTTTTTCAGAGTCAGTAGAAAGGCCTCTTTAGTGTCCTACGTTTTCATAACTGTGACCTTAATTGCCTACTGTCTGTAAGCTGTTAGTGTCTTAAGGACCGTTCCACAGGTGATGTTCATTAATTGTTTATGGTTCATTGAACACGCATGGGAAACAGTGTTTAAACCCTTTACAACGAAGATCTGTGAAGTTACTTTGATTTTTAAGAATTATATTTGAAAGACAGGGTCCTGAAAAAAATACGTATCTTTTTTTTCTGAGTTTAGCATAGAATACATTACAATTGTACTGCATCAGTCCATCTACTGAGGTGGACATTTCTTTGCTCCCAACCAAACCCAGAAAACACAAAACACCTTAAATATTGCAAAGTGATAAAATAGGTGATAAAACAACAAGTTAGTCAGTATCTGTCCATACCAGTGAGCAGCGGCTCCAGGCCCCCCAGTCAGACAGGACACAGTCCTCAGGGCAGGGCAGCTGGCTGTCTCTGGCCCCTAGTGGCATCTCCTCTGGGTCACACAGGTAGTCCTCCACAGAGTCCGACGGCCCATCCATAGTGTTCTGCATACACCTGGACAGAGGGGGACAATAGGCTTGTAGTACTGACTGGCCCTGTCATGCCAAATAGTGTCGTTGTCGTTGTCGTCGTCGTCGTCGTCCCCCCCCCCCCCCCCCCCCCCCCCCCCCCCCCCCCCCCCCCCATTCGATGAGTTCTAGCTTCCATTGCTAGGGCTGTTGCTAGAACTTGCAAAATTCTGACCGGCCTACACTGAAATGAATAAGTCAAATAGGTTAAGTTGTATCTATATGAGCTGATTGTCCATACCTGACTTTTCTGGTCTGCACTCCTTCTCCACAGTTCTCCTTCAGGTCCACATTGCTGACCTTCCAGACACTCCAGGGTTCAGCCACCCACACGTATTGACCACAGTCACTGAGACACGGCACCACCTCATACACCTTGTGAGAGACCACTAGACTGTAAGCCATCTATAGTCACTATAGCCATCTATAGCCATCTATAGTAACTCCAGTGAACTTTTAGTCATTTTTGTGTAATTTCTTTATTTTAATTGTGATTAATTGCATTGTCTGAAATAGGAAACCACAATGAAAATATCCAAAATACATAAGCTAAAATCTACAATGCCATGTAAAAACAAGTTGACATTGAAGTTAAAGAAAGTGTGCTTTCTCAATTTACCTAATTTTGCTAACGTTACTTTGGACAAAATCAAGACGTCAATATTCTTGTCATAAAAAAAAAATCAAAAATCTTAAATTAGAGCTCACTTTGAGTTAATTCAGAATCACGATGAATCACAACTGGATCATCTGTTTTAATCATTTGACATCCCTATATAAAAGGCAAGTGACAAGTCACTCACCTGAGCCTGTGGAGGGGGTCAGTTCATACACCCAGGAAAAGAAGAAGAGACCACGGGGAAACAGACAGTGAGTGTTTAAATACAGGATTATTATTATAATGAAGTTCAACATGTTCTCTTGATTCTCATAGATTTCACAGTTCCTTTCCCTTCTTTAATCTTACGAGTACAAGGCCTAACTCGGCTAAGGGATAAAACACCGAAAGATGTCCACTCTGGCTTCTTTCAAAATTAAACACTCTTTTGGTTCCTTTAATCGAATGCATTTAAATCACGAGTATTTTAATTAAAAATTAAAACAAGCCAGGGACCTCTACCATCTACCATGTTCTAGGTGAGAATAGAGAGTCAAGACTTGTCCAGAAACCCCTCTCGAGTGGCGCAGTGGTCTAAGGCACTGCATCTCAGTGCTAGAGGTGTCACAACAGAACATGGTTCGAATCCAGGCTGTATCACAACCGGCTGTGATTGGGAGTCCCATAGGGCAGAGCACAATTGGCCCAGCGTCTTCAGGGTTAGGGTTTGGCCGTGGTAGGCCATCATTGTAAATAAGAACTTGTTCATAACTGAATTGCCTAGTTAAATAAAATATATAAAATATCCCTTACTCTTTACCCCCTAGACACTAAGTTGTGTAGATCTGAGTAGATTTGATTGGTTTAAGCAATATGGTACAAATCTGTCCAATCTTCTCAGATCTCCGCAAGTGTCTAAGGGTTAGGGGTTGTTTCTAGACAGAGCCAAGAGTGATGAACATCCCCCAATCACCTGGTTGACGTGGTCGAGTTTGGGGCACGGTCTACCACCGTTGTAAGGCTTCTCCCTCAGCCACTTGGAACGCACTTTGACCCCGCTGCCGCAAGACTTGCTGCATCGTGACCAGTTGGACCACTCACTGAGTTTACAGTCAGACGGACAGGGGATGATGCAAGCCTCCTCAATATACCCTTAAACCAGAAAGAGAGACAACTAGGCTTCAGTATAGTTTCATCATCTGACAGCATCTGTATCAGTTTACACAGTTAGTGATGCATCAAGCTACTGTATTCAGTTATACAACATACTGTGAAATTGGGTTGCAAAATTTAAACTGTAAAATATCTAACTGAACAGCACCTGGAGTAAATCCAACATTCCTACTAATGAAAAGCTACAGAGAGGATTATAAAGAACTGAGATGGCAGCGCAGGGCAACACACAACACTGTTTACTGGAGCTTGGCAAATACAATGAAACAAGAGAGCAGCAGCCTGTTGTGTGATTTAGGAGGCTGTTGTTTTCTGTGTTTCACAGAGAGAGAGAGAGAGAGAGAGAGAGAGAGAGAGAGAGAGAGAGGGAGAGAGAGTGACACACACAGACACACAGAGACACACAGATACAAAGAGAATGGCGAGAGCGAGAGACAGACAGAGACACACAGAGAACAACAGAGACACACAGACAGAGAGAATGGCGAGAGCAAGAGAGAGCAAGTGAAAGAGAGGGAGAGAGAGAGAGAGAGAGAGAGAGAGAGAGAGAGAGAGGTCATGATTTTTTGGTTTTTGGCAGGAGTGCCTCTCTCTCGGCTTGTTATTTCTGTTTATCTGCGCGAGGGTGGATTACTGAGCCTCATTTGTCCACTGAAAGAGTAGGGAGGTCATTGCTCTTAGCTGAAGCTAGTTCACAACACAGGAACCTGCAAGGATCCACAGTAATGGAAAATACATTAACATATTATGAATGAGGAATTTTAATGTTCAAGTTTGAGTTATTATTTCTTAGATTCTTTTACATCTGGTAAATGTATGATTCTGAACTTTCTGACATAAGATGAGATCAGAAGGACAAACACAGTCTATTTTTCCCTCTAGGCCATTTTAATGTAATTTATTCATTTTATTTTTATACATTTTTATTTAATATATTTAAATGATAATAATAATTAGAGTAATATTCCAATAAAAAAATCCAATAAAATAATGTAATCCATAGCATGTGTGGGAGCCAATCAGGTAGCTTGATTGTGTTACAATAACAGTAACTCCTGTATAGCCATTGCATCATCACTGATCTCCTATGGTTCCTTAAGCTTGAAAAAATGCCACCCTAATCCTTCATAGTGTGACGTGTAGGGCACTTGGGCAGTGGTGTTTGAGAGGTAGACATACAGTACAATAGCAGCAGCTAGTGTCTAACAATTGCTTGTGACATCTCATCACGTCGCTGCTCTACACTATCAACCACACCACAGGCCCCATACTGCAAGTGAAGCTATGATTCATAAATGCATGGGTTTTGACAGAGAACAAACACTGAAGCCCACTCACTGCTCTAAGCACTTGGTGTAGTGCTACGTCTAACATGGGTTAACATGGAAGAGACAATAGCACTGTGATTCCTAACTTTCTTCTCAGCGTTGGTTCGAAGGCGATACTACTTTGTATTCCTGAACGCTAATACAGCTTGTTGGGACGAAAGCAGCTCTGATGCTCTACTTCTGCATTGGTTGCTGTTTGGGGTTTTAGGCTGGGTTTCTGTATAAGCACTTTGTTACATCTGCTGATTTAAAAAGGGCTTTATAAATACATTTGATTGATTTAAATGTGATTAATGTTCCTTTGACAGATTTGGGCTAAGGGCAGAGCGACTGCATCCAGCTGAGCAGGCCCTTCCTCTTCGTTATCACATCGATTTGTTCTCTATTGAATTTACAATCAGTGGATGCTGAAACGGACACAGTGAGATGAGTGTTTGCTCTGCACTCTCAACCTGACATCAGATTGGGTGGAATGGAGCCACATCGGGAGAACACATATGTAAATAGTGGAATGGAGCCACATCAGGAGAACACATATGTAAATGGTGGAATGGAGCCACATCGGGAGAACACATATGTAAATGGTGGAATGGAGCCACATCAGGAGAACACATATGTAAATGGTGGAATGGAGCCACATCAGGAGAACACATATGTAAATGGTGGAATGGAGCCACATCAGGAGAACACATATGTAAATGGTGGAATGGAGCCACATCAGGAGAACACATATGTAAATGGTGGAATAAATACTTTCTTAATGGAGAAAACAAGGGAACAACATTATCGAAATGTATTCAATAATGGTCTGAAACAAATTGATGAGAAATCCAAAGACCAAAGACAAAGCATTTTCAATTGCCTTATCTTGCATTTCTCCTCACTCGTTTTCTGTTTTCTGTAACAGGAACTGGCCTGTTCTGTGTATGATGATGTCATATCACTGAGCTTGCCTTTAAATGGAGATACAGACACCCTGTATGAATCACAGTGGCTATGTTTAATGCACACAGCTTCAAGGGAGTTGATGAGAGATGGAAGAGAGACTGGATTTTTCAGACACTTTTTGTGACTCCCCGTGGCTGTTGCACCGTGACAAAGGTACTGTAGACGTACCATCATAACATCATCATACATAACAAGGTGACGTCCTCCTTATAGACATGAACAATAATTGGATGTTGGTGAGAGGCCTGTAAGACTCACCGTGGCTGTTGCACCGTGACGTCTCCACCAGTCTGTTGTCCTGGTCGTAACACACCATGGCCTGGTAGCGGTAGCCCTGGCCACACTCCTTGATGTCCCCCTGGATCTTCATGCCCGGCTGGCCCTCCACGCGCCCACCCTCAGGCAGGATGCAGTCCGACCAGTTCCCCACGGGCTGGGCGTTGTACTTATTACAGGGGCAGTACTGGATCTCACTGAGGGGGTACACCTGGTTGTTCTTACACTGGTCTCGCTTTTTGCTCTTCCCTGAGAAGAGAGAAGGGAGAAAGGTAGGACAGGCAGCCTGGCTGTGTCTAACTCATACAACCCGAACGGCAATCACTTCGATTGGTAATAGCCAAACCGGTAAATACCCATACCCAATGGCAAGTATTGAAAGAAACGTTGTAACAAGCCGGTATCCTGGATCCAGATAAAGGATATAAATGATCATATATATATTTACTCAACATCCGCTAACTTGGACCAGGTGAAAATGGGGGGGGGTTCGATAAAAGTCACTTTTAGCAACGTGAGCTTTTCCTGAAGAATCTCAGGGTCCTACAGGCGTATCCTATATAATCCTTTATGCTATACATTCAACTGACCTCCAGGCATACTATGGAGGGCACTTAGACTGTTGACTGACCAAATAAGATTTGTGACACTCTGGCATCTGACTATGCAGTGATACTGTCTCACTCGCACTGGAACCTTAACGTCAAAGTCATGTCAAGTACTTCAGTCTCTTTAGGTAGGAAGCTGCACTTAACAGATCTCTAGGACCAGAGGAAATAAGATCTAATCCTCATACTAACCTGAACCATTAGGGGGATGAAATAAATAAACATGTGAGCCTGTATCAGTATTTAGGGAAGACTTCTTCTGAACTTGCAAACTGTGGCCAAAGGCTCTAGTCACATTGTGTCCCTACACAGACAAAAAGGACTAAGTTAGTTAGTTTACTGTACTTGTAGACCTAATACAGTCCACTAAGAGACAATGAGAACTAACCGCAGGGGTTCCAGGATTTCCTACATCAACATAGCGAACTGCTTCAGAGACTGACAGTTTGGGGATATAATCAAATCAAGCTGTATTTATTCAGACATGGAATGCAATGCATTCTAATAAAAACAATGCAAATAAAAGCTGAAATATTTACTACACAACAAACATAAGATTAAAAAAAAAGAAAGAATGACAAAAATGAAACAACTAAAAAGCACCCTAAGGAAAGCTTAAAAGATGTGTTTTAAGAACTATTCCACAGTCCTCCTGTCATAATAACCAACAGAGGACATGGAAATCTGATTATATCCCAGAGAAATAGAAGTGCAGTGAATGTAAGTAACCAAATTATGTTCCTTTAACTGTTAGCTCCGAGGGTATTGTCTTTAATAACCATATGCCCCAGTGGCGGTTGGTGACGTTTAAGAGGAGGGAGGATGCATATTTTCTTTATGAGTATGGCCTTATTTCTATTACACAATATTAGATGACTGTCATTCATATTCCATTCACCCAGCTCAATGTAACATTGGTAGGTTTAGGCTACTACATGATACTCTAATTTTCTCTATACCCATCATGAGGTTGCTACAACCTAGCCTATGAATGAAAGTTTACAACGTAGGTGTATAGGTCATGATCAAGGTGACAGACAGTGACACATTCAATACGTCTTGCACACTCTTGCCTGCATCTAGCTGATATAGGGTGTAATCATTAGTCCAACAGTTGCAAATGAGAGTTTCTATTGGACAAATTAATGTATGTTTATCCCTGTTTCGTTCCGTTTGCCTCTGTTTAAGAAAGTATAAGTTTAATATGCAGGCTGTCGGTCTAGCCACCCGACAACCTGTCCGCTCAGCCCTATCCCCTCCTCCCTTCTCCGGAGCATCTCTGGAGACCTTCTCCCATTTCTCACTTCCCTCCAACTCATTCCAGACCACTGGCTGCATCCCCTCTGACTTCAAAATGTCCCAAGTCGCTCCCCTCCTCAAGATATCAACACTCGACTCATCTGCCGTCAAAAACTATAGACCTGTATCCCTTTTCTTTTCTTTCCAAAACACTTGATCAACTCTCTCATCTCTCTCAGAACGATCTTCTTGAGCCTAATCAGTCAAGACGGATCACTCAACTGCGATTGTGTCACGGAGGCACTCCACATTGCCAGAGCTCTATTCTCTACCTTCTAGATCTATTCACTGCCTTCTACCCTGTGAACCATCATATACTCCTCTCCACCCTCTCAGGGCTGGGTGTGTCAGGCTCTGCACCCTCTTTGATTGCATCCTACTTGGGAGGCCGCTCCAAACAGGTGACATGGAGAGGATCTATTATCTGCACCACGTACTCACTACTGGTGTCCCACAGGGCTCGGTTCTAGACCCTCTCCTTTTCGCTCTATACACCAAGTCTCTCAGCTCCGTCATATCCTCTCATGGTCTCTCCTATCATTGCTGTGCAGATGACACTCAATTACTTTTCTCCTTCTGATACCCATTTTGTGACATGCATCTCTGTGTGCCTGACAGATATCTCAGCTTCCGGGGGAAGGCCTGCTCGCTGAAAGACCTCTCCATCACGATTGACAACTCCACAGTGTCGCCCTCCGAGAGTACAAAGAGCCGTGACCCTGTCGTTCTCTTCAAACAAAGCAGTGACTCCTTCAGGTTCATTATGTACAACATCCGTAGAGTACGACCCTACCTCACACAGGAAGCGGCACAGGACCTAATCCAGGCGCTTGTCATCTCCCATCTGGACTATTGCAACTCTCTGTTGGCTAGACTTCCTGCTTGTGCAATAAAACCCCTGTAACTTATCCAGAACGCTGCAGCCCACCTGGTTTTCAACCTTCCCACGTTATCCCATCTCACTCCACTTCTCGCACACTCCACTGACTTCCAGACGAAGCTCGCATCCACTACAAGACCATGGTGCTTGCCTACGGAGCAGCAAGAGGAACTGCCCCTCCTACCTTCAGGCTATGTTCAAACCCTACACCCCAACCCGAGCACTCCATTCTGCCACCTCTGGTCTCTTTGCCATCCCATAGAGTGAAGGGCCCAGTCCAAGCTCTCTATCCTGGCACCTCAATGTTGGAACTAGCTTTGCTCTGAAGCTAGTACAGCAGAGTCCCTGCCCATCGTGCAAATGCACCAGAAACCCTACCTCTTCAAAGAGTATCTTAAATAAACGGGCCCCGGGCCCCGGTGGCTCGGGCCCCGGTGGCTCGGGCCCCGGTGGCAATAAATTTATAAAATCAAACACTTACCTTGACTTGGAAGAGTTCCAGTGTTGGACAGCCATAGTGAGCTAGGTAACATAGCATCCCTCTATGTTTAAGCCGGGTGTTTGAATAGGCTAAACTATCTAGCAGGATTCGCTAGCTAAGTGAAAGTGAAAGTGAAAAAATAAATACTACGAAATATAGCTAGCTCTCTCTCTCTCGCTTCTCCTTCATTTTTAAAGAAAGGAATTTGTTCAAAACAATTGTCTTTCTCTCTGAGTCAAATAATCACCACATTTTATTCACTGTAGTGCTAGCTATCTGTAGCTTATGCTTTCAGTACTAGATTCCTTCTCCGTTACTTTGATTGGGTGGACAACATTTCAGTTCATACTGCAAGAGCTCTTATAGGTTAGACGACATCCTCCGGGTTGTCATAATTACTGTGTAAGTCTATGGAAGGGTGAGAACCATGAGCCTCCTAGGTTTTTTATTGAAGTCAGTGTACCCAGAGGAGGACGGAAACCAGCTGTCCTCCGGCTACACCATGGTGCTACCCTACAGAGTGCTGTTGGGGCTGTTGGGGCTATGACCTTCATTGCAAAACAGTGTGCTTAATTCAGTTATTTGGTGACGTGAATAGATTTAGTATATATTTTTTTATGTTTCACCATTTTTATTTTCATGAAATTCACTGAGGAGGATTGTTTATCCCTTCATCCTCTGGGGACATCCACATATAATTGAATTCCACAGTTTGCACTGAAACTGTCTGCTTTAGGAAGAAGCCCACTGTGGGCAGCCCACTCAGTACCATTGATTTAAATGTAAATGTCACTGACATGTCTACCTCAGATCAGCCTCTCGGGATAGCACAAAAAAAAAAAAGCAACCCAGAAGAGGACAAAAACAGCCTATAGTAACATATGTAGCATAATAAACAAGGTTCATGAAATTGACAACTTATTAACATCAGAAAATATTAATATTCTGTGCATCTCTTAAACACACATAGATAATTCCTATGATGATGCAGTAGTACCTAGCGTATACAATGTTATAGAATACAGTATATAGTAAAGATAGAAATGCAAATGGAGGAGGTGTTGCTATGTAGGTCCAGAGTCATATTCCTGTTAGGCTGAGAGAGGATCTCATGTCAGACGATGTAGAAGTAATATAGGCTACAGGTTCATCTGCCTCACCTAAAGCCTATTCTCATAGGAAGTTCATATAGACCAACAAGTGCTAAAACTCAGTATTTGGACTATGAATGCTGGATAATGTATGTGATATCAACAGAGAAGTATATTTTCTGGGTGACCTAAATATTGACTGGTTGTAATCAAGCTGACCACTCAAAAATACGCTCCAAGCTGTAACCGATGCCTGCAATCTGGTTCAGGTTATCAGTCAACCTACCAGGGTATTTACAAACAGAACAGGAACTAAATCATCCACGTGTATTGATCACATCTTTACTAATTCTGCAGAAATCTGCTCTAAAGTAGTATCCACACCCATCGGATGTAGTGATCATAATAGACAAAAAAATTAAAACAAAGTTACAAAGACTGGACCTAAAATTGTGTATAAGCAATCATACAAGAGTTTTTGCAGTGATTCCTATTTCGAAGATATGAAAAATATTTGTTGGTCTGATGTATGTTGAGGAACAATCTCACGCCGCACTTGAAGCACTTATGAAACTGCTTCTTCCGGTTACTGATGCCCATCAAGAAACTGACTGTTAAAACTGCTAAATCCCCATGGATAGATGATGAATTTAAAAACGGTATGGCTGAGAGGGATGAGGCAAAGGGAAGAGCAAATAAGTCTGAACATAGACTGGCAAACATACAGTAAATTGAGAAATCACATAACTAACAAAAAGAAGAAGAAACTATACTATGGAATGAAGATAAATTATACAAAGAATTAAAGTAAAAAGCTTTGGAGTACTTTATATGACATTCTAGGCCAAAAAGCTCCATCCTTCATTGAAGCAGATGGCTGTTTCATCACAAAACCCGTTGATATTGCCAACCACTTTTTTTGTTGACAAGATTAGCAAACTTAGGCATGACATGCAAACAACAAATGCTGAGCCTTCATATTCATGCATAATGGACCAAATAATGAAAGACAAACACTGAAGTGTAGAGTTCTGCAAAGTGTGTGTGGAAGAGGTGAAATATGAATAATTAAGAACAAACCACCTGGTACCGACAACCTGGATTGTAAATTGCTAAAGTTGGTAGCGGAATACATTGCCACTCCTGTTTGCCACATCTTCAATTTAAGGCTAGAAGACTGTGTTCCCTCAGACATGGAGGGAGGGAAAGGTCATTCCACTAGCCAGGAACAGCAGAGCACCCTTAATGGTTCAAACAGCCGACCAATCAGCCTGTTACAAGTGCTTAGCAAACTTTAGGAAAAAATGGTGCTTGATCAAATATAAAGTTATTTTACAGAAAACTAACAACAGACTTTCAGCATGCTTATAGAGAAGGACACTTTTGATGTCATTGATCATAACCTATTGCTGAAAAAATGTAGGTGTTATGAATTTGCATCCTCTGTCTTATTATGGATTGAGAGTTACCTGTCATATAGAACAGATGGTTTTCGTTTATGGAAGTCTCTCTAATACAAATTCCGTTGAGTTGAGTGTGGTGTACCACAGGGCAGCCAGCTAGGGCCATTATATTTTTCTGTTTTTACTCATGACCTTCCATTGATCTTGAATAAAGCCTGTGTGTCTATGTACACTGACAACTCAACAGTACACGTCGGCTGCAACAATAAAATAACTAACTGACACCCTTAACATAGAGCTCCAGTTAGTTTTAGAGTGGGTAACTAGCAATAGGCTGGTGCTAAATATTTCAAAAACTAAAAGCATCGTTTTTGGGACAAATCACTCACTCAACACTAAATGTCATTTAGATCTATTAGTGAATAATGTGGCGATTGAGCAAGCTGAGGAGACTAAACTGATGGGTGTAACCAACGCTGTCATGGTCAAAACATATAGACTCAATGGTTGCTAAAATGGGATGAGGTCTGTCCATGATAGGGCGTTGCTCTGCCTTCTTGACATCTCAGTTGACAAGACAGGACCTACAGGCCCTAGTTTTGTTGCACCTGGACTACTGCCCAGCTGTGTGGTCAGGTGCGGCAAAGAGGAACATACGTAAATTGCAGTTGGTCCAGAACAAAGCCACACATACTGTATTGCACTTAGATATACACGGAGGGAGATGTCAGTAACATACATGTCAGTCTCTCCTGGCTCAACACTGAGGAGTGATTGACTGCATCACTCCTGGTCTTTGTGCGAGGTGTTGATGTGTTGAAGGTACCCAACTGACAGTTCAAGCAGTTGGCACACAGTTCGGACACTCATTGGTACCACAAAATATTATTATGTATTATGTATTTTACCTATGTGTGTATGTACTGATATGTAAGCAATGTGTGACAATTTACATTTACTGTATGTATTTCTGTCCTTGAGCTGTTCTTGTTTATTAATGTTCTGTGTCATGTCACGTGTCATGTTCTGTGTGGACCCCAGGAAGAGTAGTTGCTGCTTTCGCAGCGGCTAATGGGGATCCTAGTAAAATACCAAATACAAAGTTAGTTAGTTTACTGTACTTGTCCGGCCTACTCCAGTCCACACAGAGACAAAGAGACTACGCTAGTTTAGTTTACTGTACTTGTACGGCCTACTCCAGTCCACTCAGAGACAAAGAGGACTACGCTAGTTAGTTTACTGTACTTGTACGGCCTACTCCAGTCCACTCAGAGACAAAGAGGACTACGTTAGTTAGTTTACTGTACTTGTACGGCCTACTCCAGTCCACTCAGAGACAAAGAGGACTACGCTAGTTAGTTTACTGTACTTGTACAGCCTACTCCAGTCCACTCAGAGACAAAGAGGCTACGCTAGTTTAGTTTACTGTACTTGTACGGCCTACTCCAGTCCACTCAGAGACAAAGAGGACTACGCTAGTTAGTTTACTGTACTTGTACGGCCTACTCCAGTCCACTCAGAGACAAAGAGGACTACGTTAGTTAGTTTACTGTACTTGTACGGCCTACTCCAGTCCACTCAGAGACAAGAGGACTACGTTAGTTAGTTTTACTGTACTTGTACGGCCTACTCCAGTCCACTCAGAGACAAGAGGACTACGTTAGTTAGTTTCTGTACTTGTACAGCCTACTCCAGTCCACTCAGAGACAAAGAGGACTACGTTAGTTAGTTTACTTGTACTTGTACGGCCTACTCCAGTCCACTCAGAGACAAAGAGGACTACGCTAGTTAGTTTACTGTACTTGTCTGGCCTACTCCAGTCCACACAGAGACAAAGAGACTACGCTAGTTAGTTTACTGTACTTGTACGGCTACTCCAGTCCACTCAGAGACAAAGAGGACTACGTAGTTAGTTTACTGTACTTGTACAGCCTACTCCAGTCCACTCAGAGACCAAGAGGACTACGTTAGTTAGTTTACTGTACTTGTACAGCCTACTCCAGTCCACTCAGAGACAAAGAGGACTACGTTAGTAGTTTACTGTACTTGTACACCTACTCCAGTCCACTCAGAGACAAAGAGACTACGTTAGTTAGTTTACTGTACTTGTACGCCTACTCCAGTCCACTCAGAGACAAAGAGGACTACGTTAGTTAGTTTACTGTACTTGTACGGCCTCTCCATTACTCAGAGACAAAGAGGACTACGTTAGTTAGTTTACTGTACTTGTACGGCCTACTCCAGTCCACTCACCCACTAGCATCCTCTTGCGGGTCTTGACGCCCACACAGTCCTGTGTACAGGAAGAGAACTTGGACCAGGCGGTTAGCTGGCAGTCATCCTGGCATGGGAGCTGGCAGAGCTGGGTTAGAGAGGGCATGGAGCTGGCAAACTTCAGACATGCTCCCATGTCCGCTTGACCCCCATCCTGCTTCCAGCATGAGACAGCTATAGAAAGAAAGAAAGAAAGAAACAAAGAAAGAAAAAGAAAGAAAGAAAAAGGAAGGAAGTGGTGGTTGCTATGGTGTGAGGCAATAAGCTTTGGTACACACGTTGGACACTTTTCATTAGGGGAGACTCACAATCTCATTTGGTTAATGCCCTTTGGCTGCATTTGGAGCTAAACACGAGAGTCCCATCACAGGCGATCAAGACCTGACTGTGTTAAAAGTGATGATTAACCTACAGTACTGTCACTCTGGGATCTGGAATGACTCATTGCTAGTTGGTATGACTCACTACATTGCATTCCAAATTGCACCCTATTACCTGTCGTGATCTAGTCAAAATTAGTGCACTACATAGGGAATAGACTTAGATTTCATACGCACTCTCTGTCTCCTGTTCGCTCAGTTAATAACACACACAGAGGCAAGAACAGCATTAAGTGATGAAACTGAACGTAGTCTAATGTCTATTGACTTTCCCACCCAAACAGACCCGACTAGATATCATTGAATGAGGAGGAGCCAGAGCTCTGTATTGAATTGTCTCTCCCCCCGTGTCAATGTCTACACAGATACCATTACAGGTAATGTGGCCTAATGTGGAGTGTGAAGAAGGAGGTTGAAAAGGTGCTCGTCATCTGATCAGATAATGGTCTTCTACTCCAAGAGGCTACTAGAGGTCTGGTGCAAGGAGTGGAAGAAGAACTCTATGCTCTCAATTCACTGACTGACACCATTTTGTAAATCGAAGACAGATAGATGCATTGTTGCCACTCTCTGTCATGCTTCGTCAAGTTCAACACAAAGCAATCCACCAGAATTAACATTTTGTGTTTAAACATTACTGTAACTAATTCATGCCTGGTACAGCTATAGGGAAGAGTTTTGGGGGAACGATTTGGTTATTTAACCACCAGTCCCAGTGTAACATTTAGAATGAGATGAAAGATACATGAAGCCCAAGGTGTTACTTTGATGCCTAATTCCCTTTCTCACATCAACAATACTACACACTTCCACAGTCACATGCATAGTACCAAGCAAGTTAAATCAAGCGCAGATCAAATATTTAAATGTACTTCACATACTATATGAATGTGACTGGTCTCTCATGACTGTCAAGTTCAAAAGCATGAAAAGGAAAAACCCAAGTAGGCCGAGATGCATGGTCAAAAATCAATGGTCAATCCATGGTCAAAATAATATTTTTTAAGTCTCTCATGACAAAGGTATTTTCTTATATACCCGTCAGTTCAGATATGAACTCTTTGCTTCCAGAATCAACTTGAGTAGCTAGTGCATGCAGGATTTTATTGCTCACCTCTAGCCTGCAATCCAGGCCCACAGGTCTCCACAGCTCCAGGACTGTCCTGACGAACGGACCAGGGAACCAACTGGCATCGCCTCCACTTGTGTGTCTTCCACCTGCAGTAGAAGAAACAGGACACAGCTGAGTCATCTTGAGAGTCATAGTCAAAGTCTTGATTTATTTAACTTGATACCTCTTTAGTCAAAAGAGTAGAGTGGTCTTGGTGGATGATGGAGCCTTACCTGTATCCCAAACAGACAGACGGCGCCTCACAGTCTCTCTCCTGAGTCAACACCTCCGGGCAGTCCTGTCCCCCGTTGGCCGGCAGCTGGATGATGATGCGTTTCCTGTTCTGTTTCCTTTTCGTGTTGCCACCTTATAATAACCCATAGAAAAACACTTTATTCACACACTGGCCCAATCACTAGACAGAGACAATAACAGCAGCACTCAAGCTACTTCCATCGAGTCTTGAAGTGGAAAATTATCATGATGAATGCCTGTTACCTACTTGAGTAATTGCAAATCACAGGTCCTTGAAATGTCCTTGTAAAACAAGTGTTTTGTTTGCTGTTGACTTTTAGCAGATGTGTGTCATTAACCTTGACCATGAAGAACACTAAAACGTAATGAAGGAACACAGCTGGTTCCCAGCTCTCTAGTCTGGTGTTCTCCAGCAGATATGTACTTTCCTGACCAGTTCGGAGAGAAGGTAATGAAATAATCAAGTATGGCATATTGATTGATGTGGGCTTCACTTTTCTGCTGGTGTCCACCCAGCTCAGTGATTGGGTGGTGGAGGTTATATTGCCCTTACAAGAAGTCCATCAGAATCCTATTACAGTGGCCATATCCATGTTGCAATGTCTGATCAATAGAGGTAGCTAGCTACAGGAGATACATACTATATTCATATTGTAGGATCTTCTGTTATATTGACAGCTCCGATGGTTCTCGTAGGAGACGGACAAATCCATGACCATATACTCCTAGTAAAGCCAGATGATCTGGGTGCCAAATTTGAAATAATACAAGCAAGATTACTAGCAGAGGCAAATTAAAGGATAAAAAACTAGGAAAACAAGCCCAATGACTGTTCTTATAGACTCTATAAAGTATTGCTTAGCAGATGTTTCTGGTCATATCAAGTATTTCATGAATACAACACTCACTCCCGGGAAATGGGAAACATCACTCTCACTCTCACTCACAGAAACATGTATGCTAACAAGCGTTTTCTAGCTCACAAAGAGGTTGTTGCAGTGCGGGCAAATTGCTTTAAATTGGCCCGGCATTTTCTGTTTATTAGCGGCATTTGTTCTAGTTCTTTATATAGAAAAACGTTGCCAGGCAACAATGCGTGTTCGTTGGTTGCTGTTCTAGGATGTCACAGCTCCTAAGTGAATCACAGTTTGACTTGATGATTCTCTCAGCTCGAAATGAAATATTTGAAGAGAAGAAGAGAAATAATTTTATAATTGTGCAAGTGTTTTGTTTATCAGATTTGTCCATTTGTCAGGGCTGTCGAAACCAGGAAGCAAACACTTAACAACAGACCCACTATTATTTAGAATTCTCTGTTCTAATGAACTTCTTCACATGCTTTGAAGCACATGCTCATTTCAAAACCATATGGCTTAGGCTCCATCTCTTGAGCATTTTTTTCATGGACAAACTGCTCTGTATCTGTTGTACTGTAATGCATACTTGACAATAATAGGATGTACCTGCTTGGCATATTGAATGCCACTCTCTCTTGACATAGTGGCATTTTTCCCAATAATGTGTACTTGAGTGTGTTGAGGGGCCTTTACATTGTTCTGTATCTGTGTATTCTTGAGAATGTTGAGAAGGCTAGTGGGTACCTGCTTTACATGTGGCAGGGCAGGCGCTCCAGTCGCTGTAGGGGGTGACGCTGCAGTCTCTTTTACATGGCAGGAGGCAGGGCCTGACCGTCTCAGGACGAATACTCTCCGGACACCTGAAATCACATCATCTAGACGTGTCAAACTCATTCCACGGAGGGCAGTGTCTGCGGGGTTTTGCTCCCCCCTTGCACTTGATTGATGAGTTGATGAATGTGTAGAGATGTGTGCGAACATCGTTTATGTTTATGAATGCATATTTGTCTTGTCAAAATAATCCAACTGTTTACAGTATATCAATACTGAGTCATTGTTGTAATGAATGTCAGGGATTCTCCAAGTATACTATGAATCACTGGTTTTAGGGCTTCAGATTAAGCCCCTTCACTGCTTTGAATATCATATCACCTCTGTAACAGTGCTACATTGTTAGCTCATTCATGTCCTGTAATGGTAATGAACTCATAAGCATATCATACCTGTTTCATTCGTGACATTATACGATTTAATTATTTGATATTATGATATATTAATATATCGTCCCAAACCTAGTGGGATCAAGTGTGTTAAGTGATAGTAGTTCAGTAGCTGTAACAATTTGACACCACAAATAAACCCTAATAATGTTCATGTGTGTGAGTCCCAGAGCAGCATGGTGTGATAGTGTGAAATGGTAGCTGGGTAAAATTAAACCCTGGACGGGAGAATCATAAACAGCAGGAATAAAACTGCCCAGGGTTCATTACCATACCCAGCGTGGGACCTAGCTCATCCCCAGTCTGCCTAGTAGCTCCAGCTCATCCTGCCAGGATAATGCTACTATTAAAGCTGAATAAATAAATAGCTAATTCATTATTATGATTCACGTCCCCTGGCAGATACCCTTAGGGTGGTAGGGAGGGAGAACCCAGATACTTTAGAACAACTGTCTGGAACCCAGGCAGAAACCCATCAGGGAACCCGTCAGCTCACAGCTATGCAGCCAGACAGACAGTGGTAACAATAGGATATTGTTCCTTCCATAGATAGATACTGGGACAAAGGCTCTGTGCTTTTGTGCTTTGCATTATGCTTAGCAAAGGCTTATGGAACCCTGAATACATATTACACCACATCAGCATAAGCATAACTGTTCTACTGACATTTCATTTAATTAATTTCCTCTCTCACTTTCCACAAATATTATAGTCATATACACTTATATTGGTATTCAGTCCTCTCGTTGAAGGAAGAACTCATACTCTTACGACCTTGGGTCTTTGAAAAGCTATAAATGCCATGTATTATTATTACTTTGAAGGAGGAAGTCTTACTTTGAAGGTGGAACTCTTACTTTGAAAAAGGAACTCTTATTTTGAAGGAGGGACTCTTACTTTTTGGGAGGCACCTGTCCTACATTGACCCGGACACAGATGACCTTCCGTGTCTGCATCCCCACAGAGCAGGAGGAGTCCCCTCCCCTGACCCCGAACCCGGCCCTGGCCCCGGCCGCTGTGGAGTTGGCAGGGGGGACCGACGTGTCCTCGATACACTGTCCCCAGGGCCCTGTCTGCCAGTGGTACACAGTACAAGGGTGGTCATTGCAGCTCCGCACCTCCTGGAGAGCAACGCTGTTGGGGCACTGGACCCCGCCTGTCAAACACACAACAACCAAATGGTCAATCAATGAACTATACTGTATTTATAAAACAGTTTTTTCAAAAAGACCCCAAAGAGAAAGCAGAAGCACAAACATCACATTCAAATACAGGAGATACTACTCAGTTACATGATTGTGGTTTGCCTTGATTGGCTGCTCAGCCAATAGTTTTGTCCGTTGAGCTGGCTATTGAGCTGGAGCTGACAACTCTGTCATCTTATCATAACTAGAAAGATAGTAAGTTAAGCTGTATATCTCATAAACCAAACCTTCTCCACTTCCATTCAAATGATCCAGCTGTGTCTTTGTGCTCTTAAGGTTAACTTGTCTTTTTGGTTCCACTCATTGTGTTAAAAACAACAGTACAGCCGTTTCAGAGCTAAATAAACCAGTATAGTCCCTTGGGGAGAAGCAGTCATGGAGATGGAGACAACGGAGATGAGTTGATCCTGGGTCTGACAGTATCTTAGACACCAGGTGGACAGCATGTCACCCCTTCCCACCCCTCACCACAGATGGTTGTGATGTGTGTGTGTTATATTTGTGTGTGTATGACCCTTAACCATCTCTCACCATGATTGGATGTCATTAGAGGCTCTGTCACGCTGGGATACCAGACCCCGAGCGGAAGGTCAGCCATTACAAACCGCAACGGGCATTGACCAATCAATGAGAACCACGAATAAATTAAGGAGAAGAATGGAGATTGTCCAATCAAGGATGGCGGACCACCACGATCCACCAATCAATGCTGGAGAAGGACCAAGATCAGCCAATCAATAGTGGAGCAGGGGAAAACAGATGGAGCGTACTTTAGGATGTGCTTCTGTCTTCAAAAGCCACACAGAGAGAAGATATAGATTTGAATTCCGTGTAGCCCCTTGGGAGCCTGTCCTTCAACAAGTCATTTATAAAAGATGCTATTTCCTTTTTCTTTTGCAAGTCTTGTAAAAGGTCTTTGACCATAAAAATTATACAGAGGTAATATTGTGTGAGAGTTATCTTTTCTTACATCCTTTACAATTGTGATGACCCTCCCACTCTGTCTGCCGTATTAATTATCTTTGCCCTTGTTTTCCTTATTAGGATGTCGGTGGGCGGAGCTGGGAGGGTCGTCAGCAACATGGGTCACACCTGGGTCCAGGTGTGTCCCGGGATAAATACACCTCTTCCCCATTCGTAGAGGAGACTGCCTCCATGCAGACACACTGATAGATTTTGGTTGTGCCATTTTTGTGGCCGTTTTGTTTGTTTGCTTTGGCACCTTTCAACACCCCTCATTATCACATCTATACACGCAACCACTCACTTACACTACTGATTACTGACTACACACCATTGTTAATTGTATTTAGGTTATTTCAGTTAATAAATATATCTTTGTTATTCCTTATCTCCACGTTGTCTCCCTTTTTGTTACGGACTTTTAGCCGGTTCGCGACACAACGAAGAACCTTCTTTCCCTCCATGTTATGTTACAGAGCTCTGTAAGACACAGTTCCTGAAACCTTCACGTCATGTAAAACCAGGCGAACTCTCCCTACCACTGTTATTTACTGAACTGTACCTTGTGGGTTTGGCTACCACAGTTAATCCTTCGTCTCGTTACGAGAGTTTCCTAACATAGCCTTTTGTAATTGTTACGTAGGCCTACTCTATGGGCTCAACCCTGTTGGAATTACCCAGTCATTTCTATTCTGCTATGTTCTCCAATTGACTGTAAACTGCTCTCTCTACTCCCTGAGAGCCTAACTTGAGATCTCCACACCACTTGTATTTTGGCTCAAATTGACACCGCTCCATAATTTACGCAGATCTCAAGTTATGACTCGGGCCTGAATTGGGAGGTCCTCAATCTGCATGTGTGATAGCAGATTGCTAGTAGAGCTGAGTCTGTAGGACTTCATGCTACACTCAGCCCACACCTGGCATCTGACACACACACACACGCATCTGACACACACACACACACACACACACACACACACACACACACACACAACACCACACACACACCACACACACACCCACACACACACACACACACACACACACACACACACACCTCTTGCCATTTATCCTGGACAGTGTGTCTGTCTGCTGAGGCGTAGGAAGGCTAATAAATGATGCGAGGCATTCAGTTGATTCTGTTTCTGCCGTGATGACAGTGTGGCTGTCCTCCCCATGCCAGAGCATACCAGTATCCATTTAGAGAAAACGATAATGTATAAAGTCTCTCTCCTGCGTGGGTGTTCTGAATATGCCACAGACAGACACTGTCTTGCTATGGTCCAATGGAGGATATCTACAAGAGCTGTAGCAGTGTTATACAATGGGCTACAACATGCTGATCTACTGCAAGGCGATGGCACAGCTCAGTGTAGGTTGTATAGCGATGGGTTTTCAGGGCATGACTGGCAGCTTGGACTGCAAGACTCTAACCCAAAGGCACTAGTTCCAACCAGACTTACACTTCTCCTCTCCTTAGGGTTTCAGTCTCCTCTCTTTAGGGTTTCAATCGTCTCTCCCTAGGGTTTCAGTCGACTCTCTTTAGGGTTTCAGTTGACTCTCCTTAGGGTTTAAATCGCCTCTCCTTGGGGTTTCAGTTGCCGCTCCTTGGGGTTTCAGTTGCTTCTCTTTGGGAGTTCAGTCGCTTCTCCTCAGGGTTTCAGTCTCCTCTCCTTAGGGTTTCAGTCACTTCTCCTTAGGGTTTCAGTCGCCTCTCCTTTGGGTGTCAGTCACCTCTCCTTTGGGTTTCAGTCACCTCTCCTTCGGGTTTCAGTCACCACTCCTTGGGGTTTCAGTCTCTTTTCCTTAGGGTTTCAGGCTCCTCTCCGTAGGGTTTCAGTCTCCTTTCCTTGGGGTTTCAGTCGACTCTCCTTAGGGTTTCAGTCGCCTCTCCTTAGGGTTTCAGTCGCTTCTCCTTGGGGTTTCAGTTGTCCCTCCTTAGGGTTTCAGTTGCTTCTCTTTGGGATTTCAGTCGCTTCTCCTCAGGGTTTCAGTTTCCTCTCCTTAGGGTTTCAGTCACCTCTCCTTTGGGATTCAGTCACCTCTCCTTAGGGTTTCAGTCACCACTCCTTGGGGTTTCAGTCTCCTTTCCTTAGGGTTTCAGGCTCCTCACCTTAGGGTTTCAGTCTCCTTTCCTCAGGGTTTCAGTCGACTCTCCTTAGGTTTTCAGTCGCCTCTCCTTGGGGTTTCAGTCGTCCCTACTCAGGGTTTCAGTTGCTTCTCTTTGGGATTTCAGTCGCTTCTCCTCAGGGTTTCAGTNTTTCAGTCGCCTCTCCTTGGGGTTTCAGTCGTCCCTACTCAGGGTTTCAGTTGCTTCTCTTTGGGATTTCAGTCGCTTCTCCTCAGGGTTTCAGTCTCCTCTCCTTAGGGTTTCAGTCACTTCTCCTTAGGGTTTCAGTCACTTCTCCTTAGGGTTTCAGTCGACTCTCCTTAGGGTTTCAGTTGTCCCTCCTTAGGGTTTCAGTTGCCTCTCTTTGGAATTTCAGTCGCTTCTCCTCATGGTTTCAGTCTCCTCTCCTTAGGGTTTCAGTCTCCTCTCCTTAGCGTTTCCATCTCCTCTCCTTACGTTGTCAGGCAGCACTTTACACTAAGGAATGCTTATTACTAGCACTGTGCTGTTGAGAGTCTGTAAAAGTTTTTCATAGTACAAGCATAAAGTTATGCTGATCAGGCAGTGAGGGGAAATAGATTGGTACCCAGGTAGCCATACAGTATATCAACTACATACATCTACTTATAACATCTACAGAGCTGAATAACTACATCTATGGGAACACTGCATTCTAAGAGCATAAGAAATTATAGTACCGAATAGTGCAGGAACCTTGAGCACCCGCGTTAGACCTTAAAGGAAGGTAAATGTAAAGTTATGAATGTTCTATTACCAATCCCTACATTTGTGAAAGGTGCTATAAAGAATACTAAGCACAAGGGCTCTAAGCACAGATGCTTTAAACCTAAACATTGAAAATGTAGCTCCAGAGCGTAGTTCAGGCATCTATCCTAAAGTTTCCAAGCTTGTTATTCCTTGTGACTATGCCACATCACAGAACCTTACCCTGCATCACAGTAACCCAGGCTGAGGAGGAGGAACATACAGAATCATTTATTAGATATGGACAATTTGGCTCCTGTAACATAGAACAGAAATAGTGGGCATGGTGAATGGTTGCTTCAGCAGCCTCACATGAGATATCAGATACTCTACTGCATGCTGTGTAGACCTGGGATCAAATTGAGATTTTTTTTCTTCCTTCGTGTACTTTAGCTGCACATGATCGATCTCATCTGGTGCAACAGAACCAATAGAAAGTGCAAACCCTGTCCATATGGTATGCACTATTGACAGGCTCCATCAAACGCTCAACATACTTGAAAGAAAACAGGTACTATCTGAACCCCGGTCTGATGATGTGTGGCCTGGTCCCAAATCCGCTGGTGTGGTCGTGCCAACTCCCATAGATCAACTCCTATGTTTGGCATGACAACAACCATAGGAGTTGACTCTACTACACAAACAGATCTGGAACCAGGTCTGACGCTGTGGGTTGTGTGATCGTAGTCTCACCTTCCCCTGCGCTGTAGGCCAGTACTGAGCGGGCTCTCATCTGCCTTCCCTCTGTGTTCTTCCCGGAGCAGGTGTGTGAGCACAGGGACCAGAAGGCCCAGGGACTGAGGACACAGTCCTTGGGGCAAGGCACCTCACAGATGACAGGCATGGGCAGGATGGCATCACGGCACAGTTGGCGGTCCACATACTCACCTGGAGGCACAGGGTGACAGGAGACACAGTATATGAGTCTTGCAGTAGTACCATCTTTGTTACATACAGTACAATACACAGTCAGCATCATGTGCTGATATCACACACAAAATCGCATCGCAAAATCAGATCTGTCGCATCTGTTCACATAGACACCTAGAACCCAGGTATCGGTTATGAAAGGAGAGAGGGAGTTTAACAAACAGACGTATAATTAGGCAATAAGGTACGGGGGGTGTGGTGTATGGCCAATATACCACGGCTAAGGGCTGTTCTTATGCACAACGCAAAACGGAGTGCCTGGATACAGTCCTTAGCCGTGGTACATTGGCCATATACCACAAACTCACAAAGTGCCTTATTGCTATTATAAACTGGTTACCAACGTAATTAGAGCAGTCAAAAGTTATTTTTTGTCATACCCTGTGGTATACGGTCTGATATACCACGGCGTTCAGCCAATCAGCACTCAGAGCTCGAACCACCCGGTTAATAAGAGTACACAAAGCACACATGACATTTGTCAGCATGTTCACCAAGTCTGAAGGGAAAATAGGCACTGGTTATTACAATGCATGTTTGCACCAGTATAAAAGATTGGTGGCTTTTTCAGACAAACAAGCAGGCAGACTAGAGAACCATTAGACATGAGGGAACAAGTCTGGGGAATTACAACTTCTTTCAAAGCAAGAACCTATGAATAAAAGTGGATATTTATAACCATTGAAATTCTAATTCAGGCATTGAGGCATTAGTTTAATCTTTTACTCATGACTTTGACAGTGTACATGGAAGAAAAATGTGCTCAGATCCAAATGATTGCATCTCTAATGCATAAGCAAGCTGGAAAAAACCTTGTGTATCTCCAAACGTGTCAAGTCACATAGACATTAAGACAACAGATACTGAATCATTGTCATCTTCACGTAGGTGGATTATTCTGTCCTTAACAAATGTCCCCTACATGCTCGCACACACACGCACGCACGCACGCACGCACACACGCACGCAAACTCACATACCCACGTTACTGGACCATGATGTTCTGTCCAAATGTCTTGAAAAATTCACGAATGAACAAAACATGTGACATACAAGCAATTTTGATTAACTGGCTGTTAACACAAACATACTACTTCCTCTATTAATGTATACTTTAAGATTCCTCCAATCTACAGTGCAAATGTATCATGGTGTAGACTGCTCATACATATTGCATATGCTTAATAGATAACACCATTGGAACTGGCAGAACGATTAGTAGTATATTAACTTCTTCTTAATAGGGGGCGCTATTTTCACTTTGGGAAAAAATCGTGCCCAAATTAAACGGCCTCGTACTCTGTTCTAGATCATACAATATGCATATTATTATTACTATTGGATAGAAAACACTCAGAAGTTTTTAAAAAAACTGTGAAAATGGGGCTCTGTGTCAGGGCCTCCCTTTTGAATTTCCTTATATTTATGGATCTGTATGCACTTCATACGCCTTCCACTAGATGTCAACAGGCAGTAGAATGTTGAATGGGGTGTCTAGCTTGATGTGAGACCGAATGAGAGCTTTTGGAGTGACAGGTCCGCCCTTTTGGCAGTATTCAACTGCGCACCAGGGAACCGCACATTGTCTTCTGAAATGCGTTAGGTATACACGACAAAATGCTCCGGCTCGGACTTTATTGGATACATATGAGAAAAACATCATAAAGATGGATTTTCAACCGAGTTTGACCAGTTTATTCGACGTTTATTGTGAATTTTGGAATTTTTCGCTCCATGCGCCAAGAGTTCTTGGACATGTGCGCTCCACATGGCTAGCCAAAGTTGCTAATTCGACAGAAGAAATGGACATTCTAAAACAAAACAACGATTTATTCTTTGTCTTCGACGGAACTAGGACTCCTTGCACTACATTCTGATGGAAGATCATCAAAGGTAAGAGAATATTTATGATGTTATTTCGTATTTTTGTGGTTTATGTTGGCTCCAACAAGGCAGAGAATTGGACTTTCATGAAATTATATTATATGATATCCCTGTGGCGCTAGGCTAGCCTATGCTAGTCAGCTTTTTTGATGAGGAGGATCCCGAATCGGTAGATTAACAAGTATAGCAAGTCTATTTTTTGATTCAATTAGTAGCTGTTCTTATTGTCTTGAACTTAAAACCTCTACTTCATCACTCTCCCGGATCCGGGATCCTCCTCATCAAAAAAGCTGACTAGCATAGCCTAGCCTAACGGGACAGGGATATCATATAATATAATTTTCATGAAATCACAAGTCCAATACAGCAAATGAAAGATAAACATCTTGTGAATCCAGCCATCATTTCCGATTTTTAAAATGTTTTACAGCGAAAACACAATATGTATTTCTATTAGCTAACCACAATAGCCAAACACACAACCGCATATTTTCACCATGTTTCCAACGCATAGGTAGATTTCACAAAACCGACAAAATAGAGATAAAATTAATCACTAACCTTGAACAACTTCATCAGATGACAGTCTTATAACATGTTATACAATACATTTATGTTTTGTTCGAAAATGTGCATATTTGAGGTATAAATCATAGTTTTACATTGCAGCCACCATCAAAAATAGCACCGAAGCAGCCAGAATAATTACAGAGAGCAACGTGAAATAAATAAATACTCATCATAAAACATTTATGAAAAATACATGGTATACAGCAAATGAAAGATAAACATCTTGTGAATCCAGCCAATATTTCCGATTTTTTAAGTGTTTTACAGCGAAAACACAATATAGAATTATATTAGCTTACCACAATAGCCAAACACACAAAAGCATTTATTCACCGCAAAGGTAGCTTTCGCAAAAACCAGCAATAGATATAAAATTAATCACTAACCTTTGGACAACTTCATCAGATGACAGTCTTATAACATCATGTTATACAATACATTTATGTTTTGTTCGAAAATGTGCATATTTAGAGCTGCAAATCGTGGTTATACATTGTGAATACGTAGCAACATTTCCCCAGAATGTCCGGAGATATTTTGGACACTCACCTAATCTGACCAAAGAACTCATCATAAACTTTACATAAAAATACTTGTTGTATGGCAAATGAAAGATACACTGGTTCTTAATGCAACCGCTGTGTTAGATTTTTTTAAATAACTTACCACAACATACAGCTTGGGTTATTGTGAGACAGCGCTCACCAACACGGCGGAGAATAGGCATCAACATATTACACAGAAATATGAAATAACGTCATAAATGTTTTCTTACTTTTGCTGAGCTTCCATCAGAATGTTGTACAAGGAGTCCTATTTCCAGAATAAATCGTTGTTTGGTTTTAGAATGTCCATTTCTTCTGTCGAATTAGCAACCTTGGCTAGCATTGTGGCGCGAACATTCCCATCCTCTCTTGGCGCAAAGAACGGAAAATTCCAAAAGTCCCATTAAACGTTGAATAAACTGATAAAACTCGCTTGAAAAAACCTACTTTATGATGTTTTTCTCATATGTATCAAATAAAATCAGAGCCGGAGATATTCGCCGTGTATACCGAACGCTTTTCAGAAGACAATGTCGAGCTCCCCCGCGCGCCGTCGAAGACAAAGAAAATACCGGACCTGTCACTCCAAAAGCTCTTATTCGGCCTCAGATCAAGCTAGACACCCCATTCAACCTTCCACTGCCTGTTGACATCTAGTGGAAGGCGTATGAAGTGCATACATATTGATAAATAAAAGCCAATTGAATAGGCAAGCCCTGACACAGAGCCTCGTTTTCAGATTTTTCACTTCCTGTATGGAAGTTTGCTGCCAAATGAGTTCTGTTTTACTCACAGATATAATTCAAACAGTTTTAGAAACTTCAGAGTGTTTTCTATCCAATAATAATAATAATATGCATATTGTATGATCTAGAACAGAGTACGAGGCCGTTTAAATTGGGCACGATCTTTTCCAAAGTGAAAACAGCGCCCCCTATTGACAAGAAGTTAAGTGCCACCTTTCCCCTAGTATCTCTTCACTAGTAGCCTACCTAATAATTGCTGTTTGAACTGTCTTATTGGCCAGTACTTTGACTGTCGGTGGTTCAGGCATAAGTGACTTGTTTCAGGAAACTAGTCGTATGTCGCGGGTCACTACTTCACAGGAGAGCCATTTGAACGTAACTTGTATTTTTTATCAAAATGTGTTTTTTGGGGGGCAGAAATGCCTTCTGGAATATGTGAACTTTCATGTGCCTTAATAACAAACGTGTATGCCATCTGTAAATACTAATAAAATTGCTAAATGAATTTATGAGTCACAGAAAAAGCGAGCAACCTTCCTGCTAGCCATGATTGGCTGAGATAAGGAGTGGGCTGGACATGCCGAAAGATGAGTTCAGATTGGTCTGCCATATAGCACACTTCTGTCTATTTGAGCTGGTCAGTATGTGTAGGTAATCCTGTCTAACGCTGCTTTTTTAATATATATATCACGTTGTAGAACTGCACAAGTGTTGCTCTTCACTTTCTGGATGATCGAGTTTTGAAATCAGTGGAATTAGAGTATGATAGCTAAGGAGATGGAGAAAACACCTGTCTCCAGATTACATCTTCAATCTAAAGGCAACCAATGCATCCGTGACAGGGAGAAGCATCCATCCATGATGTATATGGGTAAGATAGTCTAGCTAGCTACATGTTCAGATATTACACATTTCTAATTTTTACAGAAAGTATTGGAAATGTGCCAGTACATTGTGCCCATTATACATTTCGTAGTAGTCAGCAGGATAAATGCACTCTATATGTGTGTCTAGGTCATTAGACACCATTAGACATGCACCTATCTTGAGAGTGGGCATGTCTGTTTATTTGTGTACCATTGCTATGGCATAATGTTTCTATGCCCTAATGTGAAACCAAACAAAAATGTGTGCAAGGCAAAAAGATAACAGTGGCTAAATGCCAGAGGGGATGAATCATTAACATAAAGAGGAGTTACTATGTGTGTGACGTAAGGATGAACCTTCATAAAAAGTGTGTGTCAAGGCTGGAAAGGGAGTTACTTCATAAACCAGCTCGGCTTATATTACTTTGTAGTAAAGTCTAATTGAACTCACAGGCTCCGGTATTTGAGAAATATTATTGACTAAATATTTCCACGACAAAAGTCATTTTTGTTTCAAGTTAAAATGTACTGTTAGCTAGCTAGCTAACCTTAGCTGGCTGGCTCAGTAGCTAACGTTACGTGTATGATCTTATTATTTGTATCTCAGAGCCATTTGCTTTGCTAGTTATAGCCTAATGTTAGCTAGCTAACATTGAACCTGGCTGTTTAGCTACCTGCATATTCATGCAGGGTAGTAACATTATGAGTTGGAATTATGGTTAATTGTTTAGCTAACTAGCTAGCTACATGTCTTAACAAAAGACTCCACTATGTGACAACTGTTGATAGACGTAGCTGGTAAATTCGCTCTGGCTATCTACTCTGATTTCAGAGCACGGTTAGGATAGTCTAGCTAGTTACATTTTCAGATATTGCATGTTTCAAATTTTGACAGAAAGTCATTTTCATTTCAAGTCAAAGTCTACTGTTAGCTAGCTAGCTAACGTTAGCTGGCTGGCTCGCTAGCTGACGTTACGTGTATGATCTTATTATTCGTATCTTAGAGCCATTTGCTTTGCTAGTTATAGCCTAATGTTAGCTAGCTAACATTGAACCTGGTTGGTTAGCTACTTACAGATTCATGCAGGGTAGTAGTGTCATGAGTTGGAATTATGATTAATTGTTTATGCTGCTAGCTAGCTACATGTCTTAAGAGATTAACAAAATACTCCACTATGCAAGTAACCATTTCAATAGAATGTCACTGCGACAACTGTTGATAGACGTAAGCTGGTAAATTCTCTATGGCTTTCTACTCAGATTTCAGAGCACTCTCGTCTGAGTGTGCCAGAATATTGAATATTGCCGGTGTCAGTAAACGTTTGCAAAAAGCATAAATTGTTGCAAGCAGCACAGTGGCAGTCACCAATGCTCTGGATAGCATAAAAACAGCCTAACCAGCTCTGCTAGGGCAAGTAAAATGGTCAGTGAGCTGTTCTCTCATTTGTCTCTGGAAATAGCTATTAAGCTAGCCAACGTTAGCCAGTTAGCTTGGGTGCTTGACTGCTGATGTTAGGACAGAACGCTCGGATCAACCCTTAAAGAGATGGGTGGGGCTAAAGCTTAAGAGGGTGTGAACGATGCTGAATGTGTGTCGACAAAGAAGAGCTCTCCAGTAGGTACCAAAACATTCAAAGGCCATTTTCTCAAAAGTGAGGATACAAGTTTATCAACTTTCAAAGCAGAATTACAGTTCAAGTCGGAAGTTTACATACACCTTAGCCAAATACATTTAAACTCAGTTTTTCACAATTCCTGACATTTAACCCTGGTAAAAATTCCCTGTCTTAGGTCAGTTAGGATCATCACTTTATTTTAAGAATGTGAAATGTCAGAATAATAGTAGAGAATGATTTATTTCAGCTTTTATTTCTTTCATCACATTCCCAGTGGGTCAGAAGTTTACATACACTCAATTCGTATTTGGTAGCATTTCCTTTAAATTGTTTAACTTGGGTCAAACATTTTGGGTAGCCTTCCACAAGCTTCCCACAATAAGTTGGGTGAATTTTGGCCCATTCCTCTTGACAGAGCTGGTGTAACTGAGTCAGGTTTATAGGCCTCCTTGCTCGCACACGCTTTTTCAGTTTTGCCCACAAATGTTCTATGGGATTGAGGTCAGGGCTTTGTGATGGCCACTCCAATACCTTGACTTTGTTGTCCTTGAGCCATTTTGCCACAACTTTGGAAGTATGTTTGTGTTCATTGTTCATTTGGAAGACCCATTTGCGACCAAGCTTTAACTTCCTGACTGATGTCTTGAGATGTTGCTTCAATATATCCACATCATTTTCATTCCTCATGATGCCATCTATTTTGTGAAGCGCACCATTCCCTCCTGCAGCAAAGCACCCACACAACATGATGCTGACACCCCCGTGCTTCACGGTTGAGATGGTGTTCTTCGGCTTGCAAGCTTCCCCCTTTTTCCTCCAAACATAACGATGGTCATTATGGCCAAACAGTTCTATTTTTGTTTCATCAGACCAGATGACATTTCTCCAAAAAGTACAATCTTTGTCCACATGTGCAGTTGCAAACCGTAGTCTGGCTTTTTTATGGCAGTTTTGGAGCAGTGGCTTCTTCCTTGCTGAGTGGCCTTTCAGGTTATGCTGATATAGGACTCGTTTTACTGTGGATATAGATACTTTTGTACCTGTTTCCTCCAGCATCTTCACAAGGTCCTTTGCTGTTGTTCTGGGATTGATTTGCACTTTTCGCACCAAAGTACGTTCATCTCTAGGAGACAGATCGCGTCTCCTTCCTGAGCAGTATGACAGCTGTGTGGTCCCATGGTGTTTATACTTGCGTACCATTGTTTGTACAGATGAACGTGGTACCTTAAGGCGTTTGGAAATTGCTCCCAAGGATGAACCAGACTTGTGGAGGTCTACAATTTTTTTTCTGAGGTCTTGGCTGATTTCTATCTATTTTCCCATGATGTCATGCAAAGAGGCACTGAGTATGAAGGTAGGCCTTGAAATACATGCACAGGTACACCTCCAATTGACTCAAATGACGTCAATTAGCCTATCAGAAGCTTCTAAGGCCATGACATAATTTTCTGGAATTTTCCAAGCTGTTTAAAGGCACAGTCAACTTAGCGTATGTAAACTTCTGACCCACTGGAATTGTGATACAGTGAATTATAAGTGAAATAATCTGTCTATAAACAATTGTTGGAAAAATGACTTGTGTCATGCACAAATAATGCACATTTGTCTAACAGTCTTTATGGGTGTGTTGTATTGTAGGGGGTGTTTTTCTTCACCTCTGCCAAGCCATCAGCAGTCAGTGCTGGGAGGTGTGTCTTTCACCTCTGCCAAGCCATCAGCAGTCAGTGCTGAGAGGTATGTCTTTTACCTGTGCTAGGCATTTAGTGCTAGTACTTCAGTCTCCCCTGTGTTTTTCAGCGGCAGCTGTACTCGGCGGTGTTATCACCAAAACTGAGAGGTTCTGCCGAGTTGTTCTGCGGATATATTGTTATTTTCTGATGATCTCATTTTGTTCTTTTGTAGCTTTGGCAGCTATTTGTGTGTTTTCTATACCTGTTCACTCTTGTGTTTTCTATACCCGTTTCTATACCTCTTCACTCTTGTGTTTTCTATACCCGTTTCTATACCTGTTCACAATTTAGTGTACCCTGCACGCACAACCCATGTGGAATTCCTTTTCCCACTAGCACTGAGTTTGCTGATAAATACTTTGTTGAGGGAAAATGTTCATGATACGATTGTGATGTGTTGTTGTTTCACTTAGCTACTTAATCTTTAGATGAATGCACTAATCAGGATAGTAGCGTCTGCTAAATGACGAACATGTAAATGCATAAAGTTCAGTAGCTTGCCATATGCATAAAAAATCTGATGAGACAGCTGTGCACACGGGAAGTAGTATGGTCCCCTGGATGTTTGCAAACATGAATGGAAGAGTTTCCTGCAGAGCATAACAGAACTAAGCACAGCTAAGAGATAGAGGAAGGGGGAGAGGGAGAGAGGGAGAGAAGGAGAGAGGGAGAGAAGGAGAGAGGGAGAGAGGGAGAGGGAGAGAAGGAGAGAGGGAGAGGGAGAGACTTATTTAGCTTTCATCAGGCATCAATTCCAGAGTCATAGCTTTGTGGAATTAGTTCATTTGATTTGACAGACTGTTAACAGATATTTTCAAATAATTTATGAGTGACAGGCAAAATGTTCAATGCTTTTTTTTAAGATTAAGCTTAAATGTGCATCAACTTTTTAGCTGAGGGTTGTCTTAGAGGTGAGGTGTATTGTTGAGATCTTGAAGGTCAGAATAAGGATGCCTGACCCCGGAAAAGCTCTAAATGGATTTAGGACCGTGCTAAATAGCTTAAAATGGAAACGCACAACAATGGAGGGATTTGGGATTTAGAGACACATGAAGTCTTTTCAAGGTTTCATTGAGACATTAGATATTGTTGGGGTCCTGCACCGATCTAAATCTGTGGGACGCCACCCCTACCCTTCTACCCCTACATCCCACCCTTCTCCTCACCCCACCCTATTGCACCCCATCCCTCTATCAAGGATCTCTTCAACCCCCACCTCAACTTATCCCATCACTCTTGTGAGGGGAGGGCCAGGATGTCACCACAAACCTCCCTTCAAACCCTGCCCCCCCACGTCCCATCTCTATACCCCATCCCATCGCTATACCCCATCCCATTTCTATACCCCATCTCATCATCATATCACGTCCCATCTCTATACCACATCCCTTCTCCATACCCCATCCGATCTCTATACCCCGTCCCATCGCTATACCCCATCCCATCTCTATACCCCATCCCATTTCTATACCCCATCCCATCTCTGTACTCCATCCTTTCTCTATACCACATCCCATCTCTATACCCCATCCAATCTCTATACCCCGTCCCATCTTCTATACCCCATCCCATCTCCATACCCCATCCGATCTCTATACCCCGTCCCATCTCTATACCCCATCCCATCTCTATACCCCATCCCATTTCTATACCCCATCCCATCTCTGTACTCCATCCTTTCTCTATACCACATCCCATCTCTATACCCCATCCAATCTCTATAACCCGTCCCTTCTCTATACCCCATCCCATCTCTGTACTCCATCCCATCTCTATACCCTCCGCTTCTCTATACCCCATCCCATCTCTATACCCCGTCCCATCTCTATACCCCATCCCAACTCTATACCCCATCCCAACTCTATACCCCATCCCTTCTCTATACCACATCCTATCTCTATACCTCATCCCATCTCTATACCACATCCCATCTCTATACCACATCCTATCTCTATACCCCATACCATTTCCATTCCCCTTCCCATCTCTATACCTCATCCCATCTCTATACCACATCCTATCTCTATACCACATCCTATCTCTATACCACATCCTATCTCTATACCCCATCCGATCTCTATACCCCATCCCTTCTCTATACCCCATCCCTTCTCTATACCCCATCCCAACTCTATACCATATCCCTTCTCTATACCACATCCTATCTCTATACCCCATCCCATTTCCATTCCCCTTCCCATCTCTATACCTCATCCCATCTCTATACCACATCCCATCTCTATACCCCATCCCATCCCCTTTTCCACAGCTTCCAACCCTAGCCTTATCTTCACTCTATCCTATCCCTTCCTATCACATATCTTAGTGGGTCATTGCATATCAATGAAACCCTTATTCACACTCCATTGTATTCCAGGCCATCCCATCTCCCTTTCATGGTTCCCTCCTATCTGTACCACTGATAAAAATTCCATAGTGACGGGAGGTACCAGAGGAGCAGTCAGTCTGATGACATGTCTGGAGCCCTTTGGGGGAAACAAATCAATTTTCATCAGTAGCAGACAACAGAGGATCAATAGGGTCCAGTCAAGAGGGACTGTGTGTGTGTGTGTGTGTGTGTTTGTGTGTCTTCATGCAATAGATTGGGAAAGGAAATCATTAAAGTGTTTGTATGAGACTGATTATTCTCATGGCTTCTGACTGACTGTCTTTTTGTGACATCTTTGTGTGAAAACATTGACTGCAGTCTGGCTTCTTTCATTAGTACTCCAAGGGAGGAAACATGTCTATAGACACTCAAGATGGTAAAACAAACATGAATGTTAAAAAGAAAACATTTCTACTCGGAAGGCTTAAATAATGAAGAGATTCATGCCTTGCAAGAAGTAATTTGCAATGAAAAATAACAACAAATGTATTGAATCATGGACCCTTAAAGCTAGAATCCTTAGTTAAAACAATAGGAAAGCAGCCACCCCGCCTCTGTTTTGGGAAAAAGCTGAGGGATGGGCCTGGAGAAATGTAAGCACACTCAGAGACACAGTTATGGATGCAAGAACTGACCGTTCATGATATCAAAATTATAGTTTGAACAATGTTTTGAGGATATGCAGAGTTTGCTTTTCATTTACGTTGTTTATTCACAATGGGATAAATCAAGCTTATATTTTGGGTTCTGATGGGGCACGACACTTGAACTAAATTCATGAGGAATTAATAAGTTATGTTCTTCAAGAATCAATGGGTATTCATAATTAATGAATACACGGTCCAAAAATGGATGTAGCAACTAAGGATTCTAGCATTAAAATCCTAACTACCCTTCACCTCTCAGAAATTCCCCTCCTCCCCCCATCCTCCAATTCCCTGTCCAGCATGTGTCTAGAAATCAATTCTGCAAAATCACAGAGGAGAAACAACCAGCTACGGCTGTCTGTCCTCAGCTCTGCAAGCAACCCAACCGATCAAAGAAGCAATTCTCCTTTAAACTAGGTACACACCTCACATCATAAACCCCTCCCCCTCCTCCTCTAGCTGGGTCTGAACTGTGTCTTAATGGAAAAGCACCAGACATCGTTTGACATATCCTCTATTCAACCCTGTCTCATTCCATCCGGGCGGGGAACACACACACACGCAGGCACACACACCCACGCAGGCAGGCACACACACACACATGCACACACACAAACACCCTAATGTGAAATGCAGACTGTGTGGAGTAGCGCCAGGTAATCTAATTTACCCGTAACTAAGTCTAATTCAACAGGGTGCTGCTGTTAGAACAAGCTCACTGCAGCCAGCAGCCATATTGTTTCTATAACTGGGGAGAAGGGATGGGGAGGTGACCTTGAATGAAGCAATCAGGGTGTAGACGGAAAGTGTACCTGGGCTGGGCTTGCTCACCACCTAGCTAAATGGGTCAATATACACAATACACCGTGTCTGTAGGGAGGGATGAAAGCGGGGATGGAGGGAAAATAGAAAGCGGTTAGAATAAGGAGGTAGGAAGGGATGAAAAGTAGGGAATAGGGAGTGGTGAGTAGAAGAGGGAGATAGGGAGGGATGAAAGGATGAGGAGGTGAAGAGAGAAAGAGGGAGTTGTGAGCAGAGACGATGGTTGAGATAGACTAGTTTTAGTGTTTCATCTCATCAATTTTACTTTATGCAAAAGGTTATCTCCCTTTCTCACTCATAATAGTTTTCATCTTGTACCTAAATCTTTGAATATACAATATAGATATTCTCCTCCTCTGAAAAGAAGAGACCATTAGACTTGTAGTTAATATGGCTTTCACCATTGTCATCGTCACGGCAACAGCACAGTGCAGGCAGCATGAGGCTCTGGTTGATGTGAATGGGACCTTGATTATTGTTATATTATGAGAACTGGTTGAGAAGTATCAACACACACACACACACACACACACACACACAACACACACACACACAACACCACACACACACACACACCACAACACCACACACACACACACACACACACACACACACACACACACACACACACACACACACACACACACACACACACACCCTCCCTAGGGTGCTCATTAGCTGGCAGTGTGCTATGGTTCACATATCTTCTGATAATTGCTATATTCATACGGTGAATCTTAGTCGAACGAAAGAGAACAGAAAATTCCCAGGATGTAAAATACAATTACAACGCACATTTCCTAATTGAATCATTAATAAAAAGTGAGTTCTTCACATTTCCCTGATAACACAATGGAGTGTGAAGGAAAGCCATTGACATCTCTCATTTTTGTCTCCTACTTATTGTTGGGTTATTTAATCATCTTAAACGAAGATTAACTATGTCAGATATATTGAATTAGAAGTAATAAAACTCACACTCCTAATCATTTTTATTGTTAAATTCTCAAGTCAGCTATGGTTATTTTCTCCATTATTCTGAACTTAATTAAATTAGGGTGAATTCAATTATTGAGATTAAACTCTGTCTCTAAAACACAAGGACCCTTCGATCTACCCTGACTAAAACTCTCACCTCCCAAACCACATTAAAAACGCATCAGTTACACTCCTCCCAGGTGCGCTGCTTCCTATTACACATGCCATAACAAATGTTTGCTCTGTGCCAGACACGCTCGGAGAATAATGCAATCTGTGTGACGAGGGGATTGTGGAGTTTTGCATCTCTTTGACTTTAGTGTCTTGAATTGGCACAATGATTTGAGACAATGATTTCAACGTGTGCCCTATTAGACTGTTAGACTGTCCAATAGATCAAGCTGTTCTCTTCAGTCTTCAAATGGTGGACCACTGCAGTACTATAAGCCAATATCACCATGCTTGCCAAAAGCAACAAGCACTATGGTTATTGTTTCATTTACTCTCACATGCTAACTGAATTCTGACACTGTATTCAAGTTTATTTTGGAGAGAACATGAACTAGCAAGTGCTGTATATCTAGCTCTGTCCGTGTGTGTCCGTGTGTGTCCGTGTGTGTGTGTGTGTGTCCCTCCTCAGGCAGTGCCAGCACAGCTCTCCGTGTGTCTCAGCCAGCACAATTACGACCAGCAGTGGCTCGTGCCTGGCCCCTCGGCCCCATGGTAAATCAGGCACACACACACACACACACACCACACACACACACACACACACACACACACACACACACACACACACACACACACCACACAAGTCATAACGCACACATGCACATACACACAGCCCCATAGCTCTGTGCTATCTTAGGACTAGACAAACAATGGAGAGAGAAATAAATATACACAGAACAAGATCGTACAGAAACAGCAATTACCCTGTTGGGCTGCGGTCCAAGGACCACACACACACACACACACACACACACACACACAACACACACACACACACACACACACACAAACACACACACACACACACACACACACACACACACACACACCACACACACAACACACACACACACACACACACACACCACACACACACACCACACACAACACACACCACACACACAACACACCACCACCAGCAAGTACTCACACAAACACA
>NC_036870.1:18543231-18544259 GCF_002910315.2 Salvelinus sp. IW2-2015
TCCTCTTCCTCAGTTTGAACCCTGGTAGGAAAAGACAGGAAAATAGGTACACTGGTGCTGCCATGGAACCATACATAGCTGTAGAATTCTACCATTTGCTTCTACCATCCCAAATAACATTTCAGTAAAGTAAAGTTTTGCAACTTACAGTTCACCTTTTCATTATTTTTTTAACTGACATTCACACACCACCCCCTTGCTCATGGCCAACCTCACCCTCTGTGGTAGCACTTTTCAGGGCTTCCTTCATCACCAACTTTCCCCTCTGTGGTAGCACTTTTCAGGGCCTCCCTCATCACCAACCTCCCCCTCTGTGAGAGCGCTTTTCAGGGTAGCTCAACTTGTTTTTCATGGAGTCACAACTTAATGTCTAACTTCAGTACATGAACTTCCCTCTGCTCTGCTACAGTCATATTGTGTCTTGGCTTTGATGATAACCGTAATATAGCGTTTATTTATTTAACACGACAAGACCATTAAACCCCAGAAAATGACAGACATTAGAGAAACAGCTTCCCATAATGACTATTATTATTCTCTCCTCATTAAGTCAGGCTTTTACCCAAAGTGACTCATGTACTAATGTATGCAGCAATCCATTAATACATTCATAGTTTTTGCTGTTCCAAATCCGAGGGCTTTCCCTTGTCAAGGACATGGAAGTGGTGATGGCTGGGGCCCGGGAGGTGTGTGTGTGTGTGTGTGTGTGGTGTGTGCGTGCCTGCCCCTACATGTGTGTGTGTTTGTATTATGTTAACCCCTGCCTGCCCAGCCTGAGGTCAGCCTGTCCCCAGCCTCAGGGCCTAATCTCCACTGCTGCTCCAACCTGATAAGAAAAGAGCATGGGGGAGCCAGCAGGACTGGAGGACTCAGGTGGATGATGGCTAACTCTCTCTTTCCTCTGATTCTTTCTGATTCCTTCCTGAACCCTCTACTTAATTAGGAGGGTCGGCTGGAGGATGGAGGTGTGTTGTCAAGTGTCAGGGCTGAGGTGGAGAGTTTAACAGGGACAGGTGGGGGAAAGTGGG
>NC_036870.1:18545387-18578318 GCF_002910315.2 Salvelinus sp. IW2-2015
GTGGCTCTTCCTCAGTAGGGGCTGAAATGCTGGCTGTCCCCACACACACCACCACACAACACCACACACACACCACACACACACACACACAACACACACACACACACACAGCCACACAACACACACACCACACACACACACACACACCACAATCACACACACACACACCACACACACACACCACACCCAACACATCACACCACACGACAAACTGTCACCCCCTTCCCGCTGTCTAACCAAAAGGGAGTAGAGACACCTGCACCCTCCCTATAGCATCCTCTCTCCATATCTCTGTCTTTCTCTGTCTTTCTTCTCTTTATCTCCTGTCAATATCAACATATTGCTTATAGTGTATACAGTACATCTGTGCTCTATATAGAAGCTGTGAGGTTTCAAACTTTTTTTTAACATATTTTTCTAATACAACTGCAACAGACCTTTTTGAAAAATGCAACATTGATTGCTTTCTCGCCTACAGTGTTTTTTATATCTATATTCCACCGTTTTGAACAACACTATATCTACAATTTATGTCTTGTTCCAGGGGCTTGCCAAGAGGATTGCCAAGAGGATAAAGAAAATCAATATTGAGACTCAATACATTTTATAACTCATCATTTATCTGAATGCAACACAAATAAAGATGGATTCTAGAGTAGTGTTGCATACACGTACCAGACTGAACATAGCTTAAGCTCTCCAATCATGTTATCCGTTTATTGTTACTGGTGAAGTGACTGATGGATGGATACAGACTGAGGACAAAATTACAAGTAAGACCTGCTATTGACAGTGTAACCAATGCCTGTTTCATTTTTAAGATGGCTACCTATGTGATCGACCGGGTTCGAATCTGAGTCTCTAGATGAAAAAGATGCTCAACACCAAGGATATATCATCTTGGGTGCTGTATCCCAGTCAGGAGTAATCAAAATAAAAATGTGTTCATATTCATCATTATTAAAGGTATAGCTATTGGTATTACTATGTTGCACCCAGTGTGTGGTGTTCCAATGCAATCATTTCAAGATGGCCGTCTATGTGACCGAATGGGTATCAAAGCCTAGGCATAACTGTCATTAGAGCTGTGCTCCACCCACCTCTCTTGGCAGCTGTGTCCAGGCAGTTCTCGAAGGTGCAGGGTCCCCAGGCACTCCAGGAGGACAGGTCACACTCCACAGGACAGGGGATGTGGCACAGCTGGGTGGTGTTGGGGGGCGGGCTGAGGCACAGGTCACCATCAACGGGCCTGGAGGCTTAAAACACAGATAGATCCACAGAGACATGATGTCAGAACAGGGCAGGAGCTGTGGCATTACTGGGTCATGTTGGGCGCAAGCCCAGGCATAGGTCACTGCTTATGAAAGTATGAAACCCCCCCCTGATGTTAGAAAATCTAGGTAGTGCAGTGATATGCCTTTAAAGACTATCCACATACATTTAATATACTTTACAGACTGAGTTCTATATTTTATTACTGTCACTGTGGATCAAACTATTTTACTTTTATCCTGGCTCTCTCCATCTGGTTAGTGGGATAAAACTTCAGGCTAATGGATGAAAATGAATCCTGAATCGTTCCACCAGTCATGAATAAAACTCATACCAACTAAAACCCCACAGGGCAGTTTATAGTAATGAATATTCCAAGCCTCACGCTATCTCAAATGCATGAAAACATTTGGCAAACAGTATGGCCTTTCATTTGTTCATCATCCTGCTAAATCCAGTCTAGTTTGAAACAACAAAGGCCTTTTTTCCTCTCTCTATCCCCAAAAGCCAGATCAGGTTCAGGGCCGGCCCAGTGCTGCTCAATGACAGACACACACACACACACACGTGGTGGATAAAGCAATGAGCCGTAGGTGACCCTCTACAAGGTCACTGCTCTGATGAATCATTCCCAAAGCTCCATCACCATGCTGTGACTGAAGCCTGAGACTCATTCACATGCAAATTGCGTCCACTTGGCCAAAGGTGTGTCTATTTAATATTGTCTGTTAAAATGGGTGTGTGTGTGTGCGTACGTGTGTGCCTGGTGCGTGCCTGTCAAAGTGATTATAATTTTTTTCAATCTGCGCAGCGTACTAATCTATTTTAGTAATGATAAAATCCCTCTGGCAATGCTAGCTGAATAGGTACAATTAAGGGGAGTAGGCAACATATACGTAAGCTTTAAAGTGTATTGAATGGATGCTTACCTACGCCACTTTAGAAGGCTTACCTACGCCGCTTTAGTAGGCTTACCTACGCCACTGTAGAAGGCTTACCTACGCCACTTTAGAAGGCTTACCTACGCCACTGTAGAAGGCTTACCTACGCCACTTTAGAAGGCTTACCTACGCCACTGTAGAAGGCTTACCTACACCACTTTAGAAGCTTTACCTACGCCACCTTTAGAAGGCTTACTACCACTGTAGAAGGCTATACCTACCCACTTTAAGAGGCTTACCTACGCCACTTTAGAAGAGCTTACCTACACCACTGTAGAAGGCTACCTACGCCACTTGTAGAAGGCTCTACCCACTAAAGCTCCTATGCCACTGTATAGAAGGCTTACCACACCACTTTAGACAGGCTTACCACGCCACTGAAGAAGGCTTACCTACGACCACTGTAGAAGGCTTACCTACGCCACTTGTAGAAGCTTACCTACGCCACTTTAGAAGGCTTACCTACCCACTGTAGAAGGCTTACCTACGCCACTGATAGAAAGGCTTACCTACGCCACGTAGAAGCTTACTACGCACTTTAGGCTTACCTACGCACTACTAGAAGGCTTACTACGCCACTGCAGAAGGCTTACTACACACTGTAGAAGGCTTACCTACGCAACTGTAGAATGCTACCTACGGCACCGTAGAATGCTTACCTACGCACCGTAGAAGGCTTATCTACGCCACTTTAGAAGCTTACCTACGCCACTGTAGAAGGCTTACTTACCTACGCTACTTGAGAAGGCTTACTACGCTACTGAGAAGGCTTACTTACCTACGCCACTTTATAAGGCTACTCTACGCCACTTTAGAAGGTTACCTACGCCACGTTAGAGGCTTACTTACCTACCCACTTATAAGGCTTACTTATGCCACTTTAGAGCTTACTTACGCCACGTTAGAAGGCTTACTTACCTACGCCACTTTAAGGCTTACTTACGCCACTTTAGAAGGCTTACCTACGCCACGTTAGAAGGCTTACTTACCTACGCACTTTAGAAGCTTACCTACGCTACTTGAGAAGGCTTACTTACCTACGCCACTTTAGAAGGCTTATCTACGCCACTGTAGAAGGCTTACCTACGCCACTTTAGAGCTTACCTACGCCACTTAGAAGGTTACCTATGCCACTTTAGAAGCTTACCTATGCCACTGTAGAAGGCTTACCTACGCCACTGTAGAAGGCTTACCTACACACTGTAGAAGGCTTACTACGCCACTGTAGAAGGCTTACCTACGCCACTGTAGAAGGCTCCTACACCACGTAGAAGGCTTACCTACCGCCACTGTAGAAGGCTTACCTACGCACTGTAGAGGCTTACCTACGCCACTGTAGAAGGCTTACTTACGCCACGTAGAAGGCTTACCTACGCCACTGTAGAAGGCTCTACATACGCCACTGTAGAAGGCTTACATACGCCACTGTAGAAGGCATACCTACGCCACTGTAGAAGGCTATACTACGCCACTTTAGAAGACTACCTACGCCACTGTAGAAGGCTTACCTACGCCACTTTAGAAGGCTACCTACGCCACTTTAGAAGGCTTACCTACGCACTTTAGCTACTACGCCACTTTAGGCTTACCTTACGCCACTGTAGAAGGCTTACCTACCCACTTTAGAAGCTTACCTACGCCACTTTAGGCTTATCTACGCCACTGTAGAAGGCCTACCTACACCACTTTAGAAGGCTCCTTACCTACGCCACTTTAGAAGGCTTACTACACCACTTTAGAAGGCTTACTTACGCCACTTAGAAGGCCTTACTTACCTACGCACTTTAGAAGCTTACCTACGGCACTTTAGGCTTACCTAAAGCCACTGTAGAAGGCTTACCTACACCACTTAGAAGGCTTACCTACGCCACTTTAAAAGCCTTACTTACGCCATTTAGAAGGCTTACTTACCTACGCCACTTTAGAAGACTTACCTACGCCACTTTAGAAGGCTTACCTACGCCACTTTAGGCTTACCTATGCCACTGTAGAAGGCTTACTATGCCACTGTAGAAGGCTTACCTACGCCACTTTAGAAGGCTTACCTGCGCCATGTAGACGGCTTACCTACGCCACTTTAGAAGCTTACCTACGCCACTTTAGAAGGCTTACCTACGCCACTGTAGACGGCTTACCTACGCCACTTTAGAAGGCTTACCAACGCCACTTTAGAAGACTTACACTACGCCACTTTAGAAGGCTTACCTACGCCACTTTAGGCTTACCTATGCCACTGTAGAAGCTTACCTAACGCCACTGTAGAAGCTTACCTACGCCACTTTAGAAGGCTTACCTACGCCACTTTAGGCTTACCTACGCTACTATAGAAGGCTTTACCTACGCCACTCTTAAGGCTTACCTACGCCACTGTAGAAGGCTTACCTACGCCACTGTAGAAGGCTTACCTACGCCACTTAAGCTTACCTAGCATGCTAGAGGCTTACCTACGCCACTGTAGAAGCTTACCTACGCCACTGTAGAAGGCTTTCTTACCTACGCCACTTAGAAGGGCTTACTACGCCACTTGTAGAAGGCTTACCTACGCCACTGTAGAAGGCTTACCTAGGCCACTTTAGAAGGCTTACCTATGCCAGCTGTAGAAGCTTACCTACGCCACTAGAAGGCTTACCTACGCCACTTTAGAAGGCTACCTACCACTTAGCTGACCTACGCTACTATAGAAGGCTTACCTACGCCACTTTAGAAGGCTTACCTATGCCACTGTAGAAGGCTTACCTCATGCCACTGTAGAAGCTTACCTATGCCACTGTAGAAGGCTTACCTACGCCACTTTAGAAGCTTACCTACGCCACTTTAGGCTACCTACGCTACTATAGAAGGCTTACCTACGCCACTTTAGAAGGCTTACCTATCCCGTAGAAGGCTCTACCTACCCAATGGCTAATAATAATAATTTGATGAGTGCTTATATTTGTCTTATTTCACACATGTACAAAATGATGTTGGTGACAAGGAAACATGTGGCATCATTATTGTTTCCATTAGTATTGTTAACACCAGACACACATACGCACATGTAACCATAACAGCAAAGGCTGATTAATGAATTCTCCGTGCTGGATGACCTTGGTTGAGGTGTCACATGGGTCTCTCGCTCTCTCTCCTGCCAGATGGTCTCGTCTAGACTCTACCTCCCTCCCTCCCTCCCTCCTCACTCCCTTCTCCCACACGCGCGGCACCACACACACACACACAACACACACACACACACGCACACACACACACACACACCAACACACACACACACACACACACACACACACACACACCACACACACAACACACACACACACACACACACACACACACCACACACACACCACAGTGGTTCTGGGCCAAACTAGGACCTCCAAGCCCAGACAGACACCTGCGGACCACCCTCTCCTCCTTTCTCTGTCACCCTTGCCATCAGCATCAAAACTGTACTTCCGGATGGCATCACACAGCCAGCCGTTCTACTGCTAGCTACAGAATGTCTCTAAGGCCCTCTATAAAGATCCATATTGATTTGAGCCAAACAGAACAGAGCTGGTTAGAACTGATGACCATCAAAGCCAATAACTACAGTAACATCAGATTCAGTGCCTCCCTGCACCCTCCCTTCCTCTTGCTCTCCATTCCTCCCCCTCTCTTTCTGTCTCCAGTAACTGGTAGTAGACAGATATTGAGACAGCTGCTTTTCCCTGTTGTCCATATCTGACCCCCCATGGAATAGTTTAATAAACCCGAGTCCTGATTAGTCAAACATAAGCTGTGATATTATTGCATTGCAGAAATATTAGTGTGTGTGTGTGTGTGGTGTGTGTGTGTGTGTGTGTGGTGTGTGTGTGTGTGTGTGTGTGTGTGTGTGTGTGTGTGTGTGTGTGTGGTGTGTGTGTGTGTTGTGTGTGTGTGTGTGTGTGTGTGTGTGTGATGTGGTGGTATATTCGTGTCGCATTGTGTGTGTGAGTGTGCATGCGTGGGTTTTGATTTTAAAAAATCTTCTTTTGCACACTTCATTTCAGCAACATTTTGGCAATCATCACATAGGTTTGTTGAAGCCAGCTGTAATCCCCAGAATGATTGAAACAGTGAGTTTGGTGTCCAAATAAATCTTATTTCCTATGTAAATGGGACTGAGAATGCATACACATACAGGAAAGTGACAAGCCTAAATTAATAATCACACACGTACACGCGTACAAAACTATCCAGCCTCAGTCACTTCGCATAGGGAATAAGACAATCGTTGAAAGCAAAAAACAAGATTTCATCAGACTGAAGTTTTAGCTCTCCATCCAGACTTCAGTGTCTGCAAGGAAACCCGCAATTACTGCCAGTGAGATGGAGATTTGTGAATAATGCTTTATAGATTCAGCAGTAAATTGCCCGAGATGAGAGAAAATCTGTGTAGATCCCTAAAATAACCCAGAACTGTGTATTTTATTTAAGGGTGTAATGTTTGGTTTTGAAGACAGGGGAGATGATTGAGAAGGCGACCAGGAGAGGAGACTGGATAATGAGGAAGTGAATACCAGAAGGGAACGTGGGAGTTGTAATTGTGCCATAGAGCAGACAGGAAAGGTTGAAAGAAAGTATTTGTAACGACAGGTCGGATTTCTGTGCTTTCCTACCTCCAACTCTCCCTCTCTTTCTGTCCTTCTCCCACTCCTTCTCTGCAACTGTCACCATCACTTGTGTCACCTAGCAAACTCTGTCACTTCCAAATACAGAACGCTCACATGATTTGAAATATTGCTAAAGTTGCGGTTAAAAACGTTTCTTTAGACGTCTGAATACACGACAGCAAAGTGCCTCCTCTGTCTGGCAGTCTGAGACCAGCTGAAATAATTTGAATAATTTCTTTGAGCAGTGGCCAGTTGAGCCCCCTGACCAGGTGGACTGTCTGGGAGTCAGTGTGGCAGCGCTGGATAAACATGAACTCGCTACCAGCTACCTTCACTTCCATAAACGCTGACTAAGTAGTGCTAACTACTATACCCACACTCATATTCCATCTCTCTCGCTCTTCTCTCTCCTCGCTCCTTGCATTGTTCTCCTCCCTGCCTCGTTTTCTTCCTCTCCCTCCCTCCCTTAATCTTTCCCATCCCACCCACTCATATTTACATATTCAGCCCGGCTCCAGAAGATATATGGAGTAAAGACACCCTCATATCTCGTTCCACTTCACACATGGGTGCTAGAGCGTGTGTGTGTGTGTGCAGAGCCGGAAAAGATTAGATGATTTTGGGTGTGAGCACAAGTCGAGTCAGAACTCAATGCTCAAACCTCCCCAGCTAAATTTTGCTGACAACCTGTCCGGTCTACAGAGATCTACAGCGAGTTGACAAACTGTGACAAAACATGGGCCGAATCAAACCATGTATTTCACCTCGTGTAAAATTTATACAAAGTTTATTGGTGGCATTCAATGTTTAGCAGATTTTATAGTGGGTGCAGCGAAATGCTTGTGTTACTAGATCCTAACAGTGCAGTAAATGTCAAGAAAATACACAAATAAGCAAAAAAGTAAAAAGTAAAAAAGTAAAAATGTCATAATGAATCCAAGTAAGAACCCAAATAACATTATCAGTAATCCAGATGCAATCTATGTGTATGTACACCGAAAGGATCTAATAGGAATGATATGTACAGTGTGTGTAGATATATTACAGTAAACTATGTCAAGAATGCAGTATATAAATACGTGGTGTGTATAAACAGTGTAAAAAAAAAGCAAGTACAGTAGTAGACATATTAGAATGAGCTACGTGAAGAATACACGATATGAATACACATAGGAAAAAGTATAAAAGAAACGGGAAGTGACCCGTGTTTAATGACTATATATACTGAGTGTACAAAACATTCTTAATATTGAGTTGCACCCCCTTTTGCCCTCATGAGCAGCCTCAATCCATCAGTGCATGGACTCTACAAGGTGTCGAAGCATTCCACAGGGATGCTGGTCTATGTTGACTCCAATGCTTCCCACAGATGTGTCAAGTTGGCTGGATGTCCTTTGAGTGGTGGACCATTCTTGATACACATAGGAAACTGTTGAGTGTGAAAAACCCAGCAGCGTTGCGGTTCTTGACATACTCAAACCAGTGCGCCTGGCACCTACTACAATACCCCGTTCAAAGACACTTAAGTCTTATCCATGTCTTAATTGTCTCAAAGCTTAAAAATCCTTCTTTAACCTGTCTCCGTCCCTTCATCCACACTGATTGAAGTGGATTTAACAAGTGACATCAATAAGGGATAATAGCTTTCACCTGGATTTACCTGGTCAGTCTATGTCATGGAAAAATGTTTTGTACAGTTGATGGAGGATGGTGCAGTTGCCGTACCAGGTATTGATGCAGCCTGACAGAATGCTCTCAATGGTGCATCTGTAGAAATTTGGGAAGATCTTAGGGGCCAAGACAAATTTCTTCAGCCGCCTGAGGCGCTGTTGTGACTTCTTCACCACAGTGTCGGTGTGATGGGACCATTTCAGATCATCAGTGATGTGCACGTCGAGGAACTTTAAGCTGTTGACGCTCCCCACTGTGGCCCCGTTGATGTGGATGGGGGCGTGCTCTCCCTGCTGTCTCCTGTAGTCCACGATCTGCTCTTTGGTTTTGTTGACGTTGAGGGAGAGGTTATTTTCCTGGCACCACTCCGTCAGGGCTCTCACCTCCTCCCTGTAGGCTGTCTCATCGTTATTGGTAATCAGGCCTACCACTGTTGTGTCATCAGCAAATTGATGATTCAGTTGGAGTCGTGCGTGGCCACGCAGTCATGGGAAAAAGGTTTATAAATGACCGCCTGGTGTGTGTGTGTGTGTGTGTGGGCGCGTGTGTGTGTAACTTTACCAAGGGAGTGGGGACAATTTTAATACATTATCTGGGAACACAGACACGACATTATCAGGGGATGGAGAGAGTTAATACTGCTGCTGCTGACTTTGTGGATGTGCTGTCCTGTCATGTTGACATTTGTTAGGGGAATTCTGGCTGTGTACCAAACGGCACCATATTCCCTATATAGTGCACTACTTTTGACTATAACACTATAGGTCTTGGTCAAAAGTAGTGAACTAAATAGGGAATAGGGTGCCATTTGGGATTGCTACCACTTGTGTAAGGAACTGTTCTCACACAGGGTACAATTTTTTTTAATACGTTTTTTCACAGGGTATGCACTCTTTTTGTAACGTGCAAGGCTTCTACCGTCTCCAAAGACCTCCCGAATGTGGGAACACATTCCTCAACCCTATTCCTATTCTCTGCACCATTAGTGCATGCATTTTGGCTGCCCAGGGTATCCCGTTTAATTTCTTGCTATTGTGTAACGGCACGTTAGCACAGTTCATATTCTCATTTCACAGTCTTAGCACAAGTGCTCAGTCTCCAGTGCACAAAGTGGAAGAGATGTGTACAATGAGACAAGGCAGCAGTATGGGAGGGAACTAAAGATACACAGTGGGTACGGGCTTTCTATAGACACATGACTGGTGAGAGAGATGACCTAGTATGGTGGAGTGACATGAGTTATCAAAATGATAAGATTACACATTGGGGATAAAGGACAGTTGCATGCTGGTCAGGTTACCTTCTTTGCTCTTGAGAGCGCTGGAAGCGGGGTCAACGCTGGTTGCCTGGACACAGTAACCCTCACGGTTCTGGATTCCGCCTCCACACAGCCCCGTTAGGTTACCACGACGACGGTCCTGTTGGCTTAGCAACATGTCCACCCTGCACTCAGTCCACTCTGTTGTCTTCCAGTTGTACCTGCAGAGGAGAACGAAGGGAGATTGATTTGATTCGATTTTTGACATAACATAGATTGAAAAGAAATTGTACATGAATTAAATCATCAATGATGACAAAATTAAGTCATAGTTTGCCACCCAAAATGCCACCCTATTCCCTAGTGCACTACTTTCCTATGTGGCTCTGGCCAAAAGCAGTGCAACTACAGGAATTGGGATGCCATTTCTGATGCAGCCATTCCCATTCTGTTCCTTATAAAGTAAGATGATGGACAGAGGTCAGTGAGTATGAGTGGCTAGCAGAGCAAGAAAATGTACACTGCATCAATATTAACCGTATTTTATACCTGTTGTGAATGAAGCAGATTGATTGAGAAGATGCACAACCAAAGCTTGAAAGTCCTACAAGGTCACAGCTTGTTCAAATCAAATCAAATGTATTTATATAGCCCTTCTTACATCAGCTGATATCTCAAAGTGCTGTACAGAAACCCAGCCTAAAACCCCAAACAGCAAGCAATGCAGGTGTAGAAGCACGGTGGCTAGGAAAAACTCCCTAGAAGCATTATTTAGATTGATAGCATCTTTAACTGACTGTTTCAAATGTATTATGTATGACACAATAGGATAGGCAATCAAAATAAGCTCCAGACAACAGAGCAGCTAATGCAAAATGGTACAAATAATAATAATGGCACAAATAAATTATTGAAATGGTTTGAATGCTGTTGAAGAAGGGTGTTGTTTGTAAATGTAGCCTAAGTTTATCAAAGTACAGTGGTAGATATATTAGAATGAGCTATGTGAAGAATACAGTATATGAATACACATAACAGTACGAATCCAAGATGGCGTAGCAGTCAGATGTCCTTTGTCCTCGTCCTGTCCCGTGTATATATTTTTTATATATTTTTCTTCGCATTTCTTTTTATATATATATTTTTTCTTCTTAAAAACTCAACTTCAAAACACTCTCCTGCAACCTACCTCACCAAATGTGGTGCGGATCTGCTTTTTTTCTCCTCAAAGGTATTATTCACCTCGTATCCGAAATCTACAACAGAAGCTAGCCAGTAGTTAGCCAGCTCACAAGCTAACGTGAGTAGTTCAGCTAACCACAGCTAGCGCTTATCAGCTATCCTTTAGCTCGGAAAACTATTGCCAGTTTTGTACAACGCGACTCAGACCAGAGCATACCAGACTATTTTATCTCGTCCCATATCCCGGATTTTACGCAAAGCTCTGGACATTTACCACTGGACTCTTGCGCTAACTAGCTGCATATCCGAGTGATATTGGCTAACATGAATTCGGACAAGCACACCAATTATCCGGAGCTAGCCAGCTGAAGATTCCATCAGCCATCCTGGGCTACTCACCTATCCGGCCCGGTTTTACTGCTGCGGAGGGCCCGCCGGGCCTTCACGACTGGATACCGAGTATATCTGCCCGAAGGAGTTATTCATCTAGCCAGAGTTAGCCAACCACAAGCTAAACGTTATTAGTTCTAGCTACAGCTAAGCGTTATAAGCTATCCTTTAGCTCGGAAAAATTGCCAGTTTTGTACAACGCGCTACTCAGACAGAGCATACCAGACTATTTTTCTCTCCATATCCCCGATTTTTACAATCTCTGGAACTTTACACCTGGATCCTGCAGCTAACTAGCTGCTTATCCGAGTGACTATGGCTAACATCAATTCCGGAGCAAACACCAATTATCCGGAGCTAGCCAGCTGAAGAGTTCCATCAGCCACTCCTGGGTACATTACTATCCGGACCGTTTTACTGCCGATGCGGAGCCCCACCGGCTTTCACGACTGGGATACCGACGTTATCTGCCGAGGGAGTTATTCAACTGGCCCTCCATCGCGACGTAACACTGAACGCCATATGCTAACTGGGCCCGCTAATCGTTAGCTGTCTTGAGCATATCGGTGCTATCTGAACAGGTCTATCGAACAATCTTACGCCGCGGGCTAGCTTAGTGAGAGGCTCACTGCTCCATCTACGGCTGCCCTGGACACTATGATCATTGGCTACATAGCTGATGCTTGCTTGACTGTCATTAATTCACGGTACTCATTCGTTTATTGTGTTTTTTTATCTGTCGGTCTGTGCTTTAACTCAGGTCTGTGTGTATTAATCCGACCTCTCTGCCTAGCCGTCGCCATTTTTACCTGCTGCTGCTGTGTTACTGACTAGCTGCTGTTATCTCAGTTGTTTAAGCTAGCTCTCCCAATCAAGACCTGCAATCACTTTATGCCTTATTGTATGTTCCTCAATCTCAATATGCCTTGCATACTGTTGTTCAGGCTAGCTATCATTGTTTTGGTTTGCAATGGACCCGTAGTTCCACTCTCCGTACCTCTGATACCCTTCGTCACCCCCACACATGCGGTACCATCACCCATTGAGACAGCATGTAAGAGATACAACCTCTCTTATCATCACCCAGTGCCTGGGCTTGCCTCCGCTGTACCCACGCCACCATACCCTGTCTGCACATTATGCCCAGAATCTATTCTACCACGCCCATAAATCTGCTCCTTTTATTCTTTGTCCAACGCTCTAGGCGACCAGTTTTGATAGCTTTAGCCGCACCCTCATCTACTACTCCTCTGTCCTCGGGTGATGTGGAGGTAAACCCAGGCCTGCATGTCCCCAGTCACCTCATTTGTTGACTTCTGTGATCGAAAAAGCCTTGGCTCAATGCATGTCAACATCGAAGCCTCCTCCCTAAGTTTGCTTACTCACCGCTTTAGCAACACTCTGCAACCTGATTCTTGCCGTGTCCGAATCCTGGCTTAGGAAGGCCACCAAAAATTCTGAGATTTCAATACCAACTATAACACTTTCCGTCAAGATAGAATGCAAAGGGGGAGGGTTGCAATCTACTGCAGAGATAGCCTGCAAAGTTCTGTCATACTTTCAGGTCTATGCCAAACAGTTCGAATTCTAATTTTAAAAATTAATCTCTCAGAAATAATGCTCTCACTGTTGCCGCCTGCTACCGACCCCTCAGCTCCCAGCTGTGCCCTGGACACCATCTGTGAATTGATCGCTCCCATCTAGCTTCAGAGTTTGTTCTGTTAGGTGACCTAAACTGGGATATGCTTAACACCCGGCCGTCCTACAATCCAAGCTTGATGCCTCAATCTACACAAATCATCAAGAACCCACCAGGTACACACCTAAATCCGTAAACATGGGCACCCTAATAGACATTATCTGACCAACCTGCCTCATCCAATACCTTGCTGTCTTCAATCAAGATCTCAGTGATCTACTGCCTCATTGCCTGTATCCGCCACGGTGTGGTCAAACGACCACCCTCCATCACTGTCAAACGCTCCTAAAACACTCTGCGAGCAGGCCTTTCTAATCGACCTGGCCCGGGTTCCCTGGAAGGATATTGACCTCATCCCGTCAGTTGAGGATGCCTGGTCATTCTTTAAATGTTACTCTCTCACCATATTAGACAAGCATGCTCCGTTCAAAAATGTGCAGAACCAAGAACAGATATACGCCCTGGTTCACTCCAGACCTGACTGCCCTCGACCAGCACAAAACATCCTGTGGCGAACTGCAATAGCATCGAAGAGCCCCCGCGATATGCAACTGTTCAGGGAAGTCAGGAACCATAACACGCAGTCAGTCAGGAAAGCAAAGGCCAGCTTTTTCAAGCAGAATTTGCATCCTGTAGCTTAATCCAAAAAGTTCTGGGATACTGTAAAGTCCATGGAGAACAAGAGCACCTCCTCCCAGCTGCCCACTGCACTGAGGCTAGGTAACACGGTCACCACGATAAATCCGTGATAATCGAAGACTTCAACAAGCATTTCTCAATGGCTGGCCATGCCTTCCTCCTGGCGACTCCAACCTTGGCAACAGCCCCGCCCTCCGCTGCTACTCGCCCAAGCCTCCCAGCTTCTCTTTACCAAATCCAGATAGCAGATGTTCTGAAAGAGCTGGAAACACTGGACCCATACAAATCAGCTGGGCTTGACAATCTGGACCCCCTATTTCTGAACTGTCCGCGCCATTGTCGCACCCCTATCACCAGCCTGTTCAACTCTCCTTCGTATCATCTGAGTCCCCAAGGATTGAAAGCTGCGCGGTCATCCCCCTCTTCAAAGGGGGAGACCCCTGGACAAACTGTTACAGACCTATATCTCCTGCCCTGCCTTCTAAGGTCTTCGAAAGCCAAGTCAACAAACAGATCACTGACCATCTCGAATCCCACCGTACCTTCTCCGCTGTGCAATCCGTTTCCGAGCCGGTCATGGGTGCACCTCAGCCACGCTCAAGGTACTAAACGATATCATAACCGCCATCGATAAAAGACATTACTGTGCAGCGGTCTTCATCGACCTGGCCAAGGCTTTCGACTCTGTCAATCACCATATTCTTATCGGCAGACTCAGTAGCCTCGGTTTTTCTAATGACTGCTTGCCTGGTTCACCAACTACTTTGCAGACAGAGTTCAGTGTGTCAAATCGGAGGGCATGTTGTCCGGTCCTCTGGCAGTTCTATGGGGGTACCACAGGGTTCAATTCTCGGGCCGACTCTTTTCCTCTGTATACATCAATGATGTTGCTCTTGCTGCGGGGCGATTCCCTGATCCACCTCTACGCAGACGACACCATTCTATATACTTCCGGCCTTCTTGGACACTGTGCTATCTAACCTCCAAACGAGCTTCAATGCCATACAACACTCCTTCCGTGGCCTCCATCTGCTCTTAACGAGCTAGTAAAACCAAATGCATGCTTTTCAACCGTTCGCTGCCTGCCCCGCACGCCCGATTGCATACCACCCTGGACGGTTCCGACTAGAATATGTGGACATATATAGTACCTAGGTGTCTGGCTAGACGGCAAACTCTCCTTCCAGACTCATATCAAACATCTCCAATCCAAAATCAAATCAAGAATCGGCTTTCTATTCCGCAACAAAGCCTCCTTCACTCACGCCGCCAAACTTACCCTAGTAAAACTGACTATCCTCACGATTCGACTTCGGCGATGTCATCTACAAATAGCTTCCAATACTCTACTCAGCAAACTGGATGCAGTTTATCACAGTGCCATTCGTTTTGTTACTAAAGCACCTTATTAACGACCCACCACTGCGACCTGTATGCCTAGTCGGCTGGCCCTCGCTACATGTTCGTCGTCAGACCCACTGGCTCCAGGTCATCTACAAGGCTATGCTAGGTAAAGTGCCGCCTTATCTCAGTTCACTGGTCACGATGGCTACACCCGCAGACACGCGTCCAGAGGTGTATCTCACTGATATACTCCCTAAAGCCAACCATCATTTGGAGCCCTTCCTTCCAGTTCTCTGCTGCCTGCGACTGGAACGAATTGCAAAAATTCTTGAAGTTGGAGACTTTTATCTCCCTCAACAACTTTAAAAATCTGCTATCCGAGCAGCTAACCGATCGCTGCAGCTGTACATAGTCCATCTGTAAACTACCAACCAATTTACCACCTCCACTCCCCCATACTGCTTTTATTTATTTACTTTTCTGCTCTTTTGCACACCAGTATCTTTTCTTGCACATGATCATGCTGATGATTTATCACTCCAGTGTTAATCTGCTAAATTGTAATTATTCGATTTATTGCCTACCCTCATGCCTTTTGCACACATTGGTATATAGATTCTCTTTTTTTTTACCATGTTATTGACTTGTTATTGTTTCACCATGTGTAATCCTGTGTTGTCTGTTCACACTGCTAATGCTTTATCTTGGCAGGTCGCAGTTGCAAATGAGAACTTGTTCTCACACTAGCCTACCTGGTTAAATAAAGGTGAAAAAAAAAAAAAAAAAAATAAGGGAAAGCATAAAATAAACGGGAAGTGTCCAGTGTTTAATGACTCTATATACACCGAGTGTACAAAACATTAGAAACACTTCCTAATATTGAGTTGCACCCTTTTTGTCTTCAGAACAGCCTCAATCGGTCGTGCATGGACTCCACACCCAGCAGCACTGCACAATTGAGGAGCAGGAAAAATGGCCTGGAACATGACAGTCAGTTCAGTTTACTTGAATGGCCTGCGCAGTCCGAGACTCAACCCACTAAACGAACGGGCTGTTAGCAGCATGAATGTACCACTGTACAATCTGTAACAACTGTGTGATGCTTCACGTCAGCATGGACCAACATCACTGTAGACTGTTTTGACACCTTGTAGAATTCGAATAATTCAGGCTGGTTCTGGAGGGGGGGGGGGGGGGGGGTTTGGTCCGCACACGGCACTACAGTAGATGGGTGAACCTATTAAATTGGCCGGTGAGAGTATATTCACAGTGTACCTCACAATCCACAATTAATCTTGAATGTCCACAAAGAGAACATCATGATCTAAATGTCCCTCAATGGACCTCAGTGGAAGGACTTAACTGCATTAAACTGGAACAGATCATATACAAAATCAAATCAAATGAAACCAAATAAAATGTTATTAGTCACATGCGCCGATTACAACAGGTCCTTACAGTGAAATGCTTACTTACGAGCCCCTAACCAACAATGCAGTTTAAAAAAAAAGCTGGATAAGAATAAGAAATAAAAGTAACAAGTAATTAAAGAGCAGCAGTAAAATAACAATAGCGAGACTATATACAGGGGTGTACCGGTACAAAGTCAATGTGCGGAGGCACCGGTTAGTTGAGGTAATATGTACATGTAGGTAGAGTCATTAAAGTGACTATGCATAGATGATAACAACAGAGAGTAGCAGCGGTGTAAAAGAGGGAGGGGGGGCAATGCAAATAGTCTGGCTAGCCATTTGACTAGATGTTCAGGAGTATTATGGCTTGGGGGTAGAAGCTGTTTAGAAGCCTCTTGGACCTAGACTTGGCGCACCGGTACCACTTGCCGTGCGGTAGCAGAGAGAACAGTCTTTGACTAGGGTGGCTGGAGTCTTTGACAATTTTTAGGGCCTTCCTCTGACACCGCCTGGTATAGAGGTCCTGGATGGCAGGAAGCTTGACCCCAGTGATGTACTGGGCAGTTTGCACTCACCCTCTGTAGAGCCTTGAGGTCGGAGGCTGAGCAGTTGTCATACCAGGCAGTGATGCAACCTGTCAGGATGCTCTCGATGGTGCAGCTATAGAACCTTTTGAGGATCTGTTGACCCATGCCAAATCTTTTCAGTCTCCTGAGGGGGAATAGGTTTTGTTGTGCCCTCTTCACTACTGACTTGGTGTGTTTGGACCATGATAGTTTGTTGGTGTTGTGGACATCAAGGAACTTGAAGCTCTCAACCTGCTCCACTACAGCCCCGTTGATAAGAATGGGGGCGTGCTCGGTCCATTTTCAGGTGTTCCAATGGTTTTCGGGACCATTGTTGGCATCATTTTTGGATTGGACAATTTAGTTATCATCTCATGAGGAAATTAATTGTACAGCATACAAATAACACAATTCCTATACTGTTCATTTACATAGACATCCATATAAGAGATTGAAATCACACATTTTTTCCACATTGGGTGATAGAGTACTTACACGATGCAGGGGGGTACCCCTTCTCCCTGAGGGGTACATGGTTCCTTCTCCTCCCGTTCGGGGCACTCTGCCCCTCCTCCCACGGGGAGCAGGTGTACCCGGCGTGTGCGTGTGTGTTCGCCCGTGGGCCCGTTGAGCTCGTAGCAGTCCTTGGAGCAGGGCGACCAATCGGTCCAGTCGCTCACCTCACAGTCCTTGGTCAGGACGCAGGCCTGGTAGGTCACTGGTAGGGACTCCTGGGAACACAGGCTGGAGGGAAGAAACAAGAGGTTCATTAATTACAAAGGAATCAGTGAAGGTGTTTGGTCAAAGGAATGAGGCAAGGTGTTCATATAAGGCCAAACATGTTTGCAAAATCCAATACTGGAGCACGACAGTTAGCTTCAATCCACTTGAAGTCCCTCTGAATTTGCAATGTGCCTTTTCTACAAACCTACATCTGCATTTATATGTTAGTCATTCAGCAGATACTCTCATCCAAAGCAACAGAAATCTGAGATAGGACCCAAATATACGATTATACTGTGGATGAACGCAGTTTTACAGACAGATACAAATCTTAATGCTGATTACTTTTTGTTCTAATTTATTCTCCACAAGGAATTTTTCCAGGAGACGTTTTTTCATTTGCTTTTCACTAAATGTTCATTTCCTTTTCAATTGGGATATGTGTTAAAAAATATTCCTTTCATAAGTTTTAATTAAAAGAGTAACCAATCGTTCATGATCTGCTTTTTATGTGAAATTAGCTAGGGATAATTGACTTTAAAACAACTCAAAACATTTTGGTTAACTCCCCGGAAGTTTCTCAAACGAAATTCGACTTAATGCAAATACTGTCCTCTATATCATATTAACGGCATACCGGGCGTTATGATGCAGTACTTTATAATTCACTCATTGACATTTCAGATACAGTATGTGCATGACATTAATAAATAATGACCAATGTTAAAGGAAGTGAGATGGAATATATTTCAAGATATATACATATTTCAAGATATATACATATGTACATATCTCAAATGCACATTAAGGGTGTGTGGTTATGTGTGAGTACATGTGTATATTTGTGCATGTGTGCATGTACAGTTGAAGTCGGAAGTTTACATACACCTTAGCCAAATACATTTAAACTCAGTTTTTCACAATTCCTGACATTTAATCCTAGTAGAAATTCCTTGTCTTAGGTCAGTAAGGATCACCACTTTATTTTAAGAATGTGAAATATCAGAATAATAGTAGAGAGAATGTTTTTTTTCAGCTTTTATTTCTTTCATCACATTCCCAGTGGGTCAGAAGTTTACATACACTCAATTAGTATTTGGTAGCATTGCCTTTAAACTGTTTAACTTGGGTCAAACGTTTCGGGTAGCCTTCCACAAGCTTCCCACAATAAGTTGGGTGAATTTTGGCCCATTTCTCCTGACAGAGCTGGTGTAACTGAATCAGGTTTGAGGGCCTCCTTGATCGCACACGCTTTTTCAGTTCTGCCCACAAATTTTTTATAGGATTGAGGTCAGGGCTTTGTGATGGCCACTCCAATACCTTGACTTTGTTGTCCTTAAGCCCTTTTGCCACAACTTTGGAAGTATGCTTGTGGTCATTGTCCATTTGGAAGACCCATTTGCGACCAAGCTTTAACTTCCTGACTGATGTTTTGAGATGTTGCTTCAATATATCCACATCATTTTTTGTAAAGTGCACCAGTCCCTCCTGCAGCAAAGCACCCCCACAACATGATGCTGCTAACCCCGTGCTTCACAGTTGGGATGGTGTTCTTCAACTTGCAAGCCTCCCCCTTTTTCCTCCAAACATAATGATGGTCATTATGGCCAAACAGTTCTATTTTTGTTTCATCAGACCAGAGGACATTTCTCCAACAGTATGATCTTTGTCCCCATGTGCAGTTGCAAACCGTAGTCTGGCTTTTTTTATGGCGGTTTTGGAGCAGTGGCTTCTTCCTTGATGAGCGGCCTTTCAGGTTATGTTGATATAGGACTTGTTTTACTGTGGCAGGTACTCATTCAAGGGTTTTTCTATATTTTTACTATTTTCTACATTGTAGAATAATAGTGAAGACATGAAAACTATGAAATAACACATGGAATCATGTAGTAACCAAAAAATTATTAAACAAATCAACATATATTTTATATTTGCGATTCCAGAAAGTAGACACCCTTTGAATTTATGACACCTTTAAACACTCTTGGCATTCTCTCAACCAGCTTCTTGAGGTAGTCACCTGGAATGAATTTCATTTAACAGGTGTGCCTTGTTGAAAGTTAATTTGTGGAATTTCTTTCCTTCTTAATGCGTTTGTGCCAATCAGTTGTGTTGTGACAAGGTAGGGGTGGTATACAGAAGATAGCTCTATTTGGTAAAATACCAAGACCATATTATGGCAAGAACATAATAAGAATAAGTTAATTAGAAATTGCAGCCCAAATAAATGCTTCACAGAGTTCAAGTAACAGACATATCTCAACATCAACTGTTCAGAGGAGACTGCGTGAATCAGGCCTTCATGGACAAATTGCTGCAAAGAAACCACTACTAAAGGACACCAATAATAAGAAGGGACTTGCTTGGGCCAAGATACATGAGGAATGGACATTAGACGGTTTGAAATCTGTCCTTTGGTCTGATGAGTCCAAATTTGAGATTTTTTGTTCCAACTGCCATGTTGGAAGATGTCTTTGTGAGACGCAGAGTAGGTGAACAGATGATCTCCACATGTGTTGTTCCCACGTGAAGCATGGAGGAGGAGGTGTGATGGTGTGGGGGTGCTTTGCTGTTGACACTGTCAGTGATTTATTTAGATTTCAAGGCACACTTACCACAGCATTTTGCAGCGATACGCCATTCAATCTGGTTTGCACTTATTGGGACTATCACATACCTCCAGGCTGTATAAGTGCTATTTGACCAAGAAGGAGAGTGATGGATTGTGGCATCAGATGACCTGGCCTCCACAATCACCCGACCTCAACACAATTGACACGGTTTGGGATGAGTTGGACCGCAGAGTGAAGGAAAAATTGCCAACAAGTGCTCAGCATATGTGGGAACTCCTTCAAGACTGTTGGAAAAGTATTCTGGGTGATGCTGGTTGATAGAATGCCAAAAGTGTGCAAAGCTGTCATCAAGGCAAAGGATGGCTACTTTGAAGAATCTCAAATGTAAAATATGTTTTGGTTTGTTTAACAAATTTTTGTTTACTGCATGATTCCATTTGTGTTATTTCATAGTTTTGATGTCTTCACTATTATTCTACAATGTAGAAAAGAGTAAAAAAATTAAATAAAGAAAAACCCTTGAATGAGTAGGTATGTCCAAAATTTTGACTGGTACTATATATATATCTTCCACATTGACATTAGAGTATTTTGTAGATCGTTGACAAAAGAAAGGACAATTAAATCCCTTTTAATCCCACTTTGTAACACAATAAAATGTGAAGAAATCCAATGGGGGTGTAGACTTTCTATAGGCACTGTAACTGAGACTATAAATTATAAGTGCGGCTTACCTGAGTGCATCAGCGTTGCCGCTCCTGTGAACACAGGTCACCTCCCGGGTCTGGTATCCAACCTGCAGGTCCCAGAACTTCCCTCCCTGTCGGTTCTGTCTGTTCCTGTTCCTCTTATTTTTGATCAGCTCCTTGGTCTCTGGGTCTTTCACCCTCCCCCTCCCCCTCACCCTCGCCCGCTCTCTCACCCGCTCCTTGACTGTTTCCTTGTTTTTCCTGCGCCCTTCTTTGGCTGCCTGTCTGCCTTTTCTTCCCTCCTTTCTTTCCTCTTTTCTTTTCATCCTTTCTTCTTTACTCAGACGAGGCTGGCGTGGGGTGGGCACCACGCTGCCTTCTTTGGCCTCTTTACCTTCTTTACCCTCTCTGTCTTTGCGTAGCCGGCGAGGGACAGCCACATCTTTACCTTGACTAAGAGTTGGAGCCTGCCTGGCCATGCGAGGGAGGGGTATAGAGCAGGGACCCCAGGATCCCACCCTTAGACTATAGAGGCTCTCTGGTCCCACGCAGGGACCTGGCTGACAAGTCTGGAACTCTGTCAGGTTAGGGCAGGCCGAACCCCCGAACATGGGCGGCGCCAGGACAAAACGGACACGATTCTGAAGACCTGTGCCACACGTTTTTGAACAGGAAGTCCATGGGGTGAACTGGGAGACCACGCAGTCCCGTGGGCACGGGATCAGACAGGCCTGCTCCAGCCTGGGCTTGGGCTCAAAGTATTCACAAATCGCCACATCCTCCGCTGGCACGCCATCTGCTTTCTGGACGCAGCCCACCTCGCGTGTCTGGATGCCCTCCTCGCCGTGGAGACACACGGCTGGCCGCTGGATCACCCCGGTGCTACGCATAGACACAGGCACGCACTGATTCCAGGCACCCAGCTGCCAGTCATACAGGTCCTTGTGCCAGTCACAAACGTGGAAGCAGCTCTGCTGGTTCTCTGGGCGCTCGGCCTGGTCACAGTTGGTGTGAAGGGTAGTCCAGCCTTCAGAGTGGGCGCACCACACTGCCCGGCTCTGGCTGCCCCCTGGGCCACACTCGCTGCCCATACACCGGCCCCATGGACCTGGGGAAACAGAGACAGTGAGGTCACAGGGAGTTCAACTGAAGGATGTACTATCAGAGCAGTTAGTCAAAATATTATCCAAATGGAAAGCATACTGAGGAGTTAACTCAGCTCCTAACTGTCAGATTTTATTGTACAGCAGTGAATCACTATGAATACTGTGTAAAAGTCCTAACGTTCCGTCTAAATGTTGCCATTCAAGACTTGGTCGAAATTCGGAGGGCAGTTTATAAGGAATTTGCATTATCTCGCCATATGACTTTCCTGTTAATCAAATCCCCTTGAAAGCCCAGAAGACCAAGCTCTCTAGTGCTGCTATACCAGAGGACTATTAGTCAACATTTCTAAAGTGCTTCTAAGGACAACAGAACTGTAATCCAACAGAAACAACCAAAGTGCCTCGTAGAGGAAGAATAAGTACTTCCTGATAAATAACGCACACACACACACACTCCGCCAAATCACTCCTCCAAATCACTCTGCCAACTGCAATTAAATCACTCCGCCAAGTGCAATTTTCTGATACACTTCCTTCCTCTAGGATTTATGAGAATGCAATTAAAGGTCTAGGCAAACATCCCCTTCGAGCATAAAATGGCAAGTAGGTACACGACAGGCAGACAGAGAGCCCAGAGTGAGGGCAGCGTTACCACTCTGACTGGATCAATATTCCCAGGAAATGTAGAAGATGGAAGGTATAGTGGGGAGGGAGGTCACTGAGGAATAACCTAACCTGGCTTACCCTAGCATAAACAGTCAGTCAATCAATCTATCAATTCTGCATGAAGGATAAGCAGGGCTTCTAATAATGGTACAATCAGCCCATGACATCACCAGCGCTGATGTGCTTGTGTTTGAGGTGCTGAAAGAAAAGCTCCGCCAATCTCCGGCTGGATAGGATTCACTGCAATGTGGGCCCATCTTGTGGTGCTGAAGGACAGCCCTGCTATTCTATCAGTGAGGATTAGCGGTGGGGAGGGCCCTTCGCTAGTTTATTTGAGCTCTGTTTTACGTTTGTTGGATTGAGCAGCTTGCAGTGCTGCTGCTGGATTGGGCTGCCTGCCTTTCTGAAAGCTGAGGCTGGGGAGGGAGAGCCTTCGTAGCTTACTGTGTGAGAGGGCAAGCTGCTCAGATGAATCTGTATTACAGAAGTGGGTCAGAGTCAGAGGTATCCTCCTCCTAGCTCAACGAACTACCACGGGCTCCCCCATCCACCCCCTTCATTTCCCCCGCATCTCCCCGCCTCTCTGGTGTCCCAGTGATCTATCTAAGCAGAGCCAGGGAGGAGTGCCGGCTGTTGTTACAAGGACACAGCCTGGGGTTTACTGAATCCTGGTCCCAGATCAGTTATTGCTGTGTAACAAGGCATAATAACAACCAGAGGAGTAGGCATAACAGATCTGGGACCAAGCAAGGGTAGCGTAGCCTACAGGGGACGAATCACAAAGGAAGCAAGGCTAAGAGCTGAAAGCTGAAAGAGTAAACCTGGCTTTGTCATTTGGGAGTTGTCTTAAGATAACTTCAAGAAGACATAAGTAATAATTTCCCCCAAGAGATTCATACATTTTCCATATTTGTGTATGTCTGCATGTCTTGCTGTACGCCCGATTACACGCATATGGTAAACTACTACTGATTGACCGCCGGAGGTTCAGCACAGGGGAACTCTCTATGAATGAAAAGCTTAAATTGCTGCACAATCCCCTTTGGCTACCTGAAAAGCAGACACAAGCAAGAATCTGTTCCCCCTATTATGCTACAAGACTGTTTCTTACCAGGAAAGACTAGATAACAAAGTTCCAATGTCGGCCACTATATCTGCCTGACATAGAATAGACTAGCCTGGGATGTGTGATTCATGACAAGCAGGGCCAGAAGGATAGAAGAGAGGAGAGGAGAGGAGAGGAGAAGAGAGGAGTCTGAGGACTGAGGAAGGAGGACAGGGGCTGTTTTAAGCAGTGCTTTATGTCTTGACTCAGTAAAGCACAGCCATGGTGATGAAAATGTCAGCGGAAGGAGCAGCGCCTGAATTAGCAGCAGAGAGAGAGGCCGGTCGATACGCATCAATAACACCTAGCAAGAAACTGCCCTCGACACAAGAGACAGCCCTGCCGCTGCCGCTGCCACTGAGACACACACACAAACAATCGCACACATAAACAGACTCATGGACTCATGGACTTATTGACACATGGACTCATGGACACATGGACCCATGGACTCATTGACTCATGGACACATGGACACATGGACTCATGGACTCATTGACTCATGGACACATGGACTCATGGACAGATGGACAGATGGACTCATGGACACATGGACTATTGGACACATGGACACATGGAATCATGGAATCATGGACACATCGACTCATGGACACATGTACACATGGACTCATGGACTCATGGACACATAGACACATAGACACATGGACACATGGACTCATGGACACATGGACACATGGACACATGGACACATGGACACATGGACACATGGACTCATAGATACATAGATACGTAGATATGTAGATGCGTAGATATGTAGACACGTAGACACATAGACACAGAGATACGTAGATACGTACACGTAGACACGTAGACACAGAGATACATAGACACATAGACACATAGACATTTGTGGCTGCCATTGTAACATACTCCTTGCTAGAAAGTGAGGGAAAAGCGCGATTGACCGCCCTTTTCACAAAGAAATCAACACTAAATTGATTTTCATAATTAAGAGAAAGGACAAAAGAGGCATCTGATTAGCTAAGGGGTTTAAGCATTCCCAGCACTCTATTCTCTAAAGAAGAACATGTTACAGCTGTGACACATTAGCCTCTGCAGGGGAAGGGTGTGCGCTGTGTGTGTTTGTGTGTGTGTGTGTTTGGAGGGGGGGGATTTTGGATTCAGAGGCTCCCCACTCTGCAGGTGTTCACAGTAATTTATGAACATGTCAGTGGGTGATATGGTTATCCACAGTATGACAGAGAGGGGGAGTGAGTGGGGGAAAACAGCTCAAATTGGCCTGTTTCCCTCCATCACACAACCACACATGCACACACACACACCCACACACACCTGCGTCCCCTGTCAACCACAGAGCAGCCAGGAGGAAATAAAGGCCCTCTAACAGCGTAGAGGAGGGGTACAAGGGGTGTGATACATCAGCCAACCCCCTCTCCTCAAGCCCTCCTCAGAACACCCACCCCAGGGGGACCAACCAGGAACATCCACCCCAGGGTGATCAACCAGGAACACCCACCCCAGGGGGACCAACACAGAACACCCACCCCATGGGGACCAACCAGGAACACCCACTCTAGGTGGACCAACCAGGAACACCCACCCCAAGGGGACCAATCAGGAACATCCACCCCAGGGGGAAGTAACAAGGAGAACCACAGGGGAACAACACAGAACACCACCAGGGGAAACACGAGATCATCACCGGGGACATCAGGGAAATCCAACAGGGATCAACAGAATATCCACTCCAGGGGACAACCTAGGATAACCACCAGGGGGACCACCAGAAACCAGCCAGGGGGACAAACATAAGAACATCCACCCAGCGGACGGAACACAGAAACAGCAACCAGGGGACCAATCAGGGAAACCCACCAGGGGAGAACAATGAATCAGCAACATCAGGGGACAACGAGAGAGAACCCCCCCAGGGGACAAACACAGAACACACCGCAGGGTGATCGAACACAGAACACGCACCCAGGGGACACAACACAGAGCACCCAACCAGGGAAACCAGCGAACACCACCCTAAGGGGACGAGCAGGAACACCCACCCCAGGGGGAAACACAGAGTACACCCAACCAGGGTGACCGTAAACAGAACAACCCAGGGGGACCAACACAGAACACGCCACCCCATAGGGGGGAGGGTTGGAGGGGGGATGGGGGGGGGGGGGGGGGCGGGGGGAGGGGTGGGGGGGGGGGGGGATCAACACAGGAAATCCCACGCCATGGGACCAACCGAAAACCCACCATCCATGTGGGACAACGAGGAGAACAACCCCGGGGGACAACACAGGAACCACAGGGAGACAACACGAAGTACCCACCCAGGGGACTCCAGACAGATACGCCACCGCAGGGGGGAGCCACACAAACACGCCACGGGGAAACACAGGAACCCACCGGGGGAACCAAACAGACACCGACCCGGGACAAGCACAGAACCCAGCCAGGGGACAACACAGAACACCCCGCCAGGGAACCGAAACAGAACGCAGCCCCAGGGACGGTCAACAAGAACACCCCACCCAAGGGGACAAACAAGTAAATCCACCCAGGGGGACCACACAGAACAACCACCCAAGGGGGATGCAAACAGAACACGTTAGCAAAGAGCAAGAAGAAGAGATGGGGATTAGAGATTGACGGTGATTTTGAGAAGGCAGAATACCGAAATAGGAGAGAAGAGGGAGAGATGAGGGGGAGAGGAGGGACCTTATTGGAAGAGAGATCGATAGATGATGTAGAAGATGGTGAGGGAGTTGAGTGAGTGAGTGAGTGAGTGTGATGATGAGGTGATGAGTGATGAAGTGAAGGAGTGAGGGTGAGTGAGGTGAGTGAGTGAGTGATGAGTGAGTGGAGGAGTGAGTGGTGATGGATGAAGTGTTGTAGTGATGAGTGAGTAACAAGTCGACCTCCCGGCCAATTAAGGGCCATGGTTACAGTCCATAGATAAGATTCAGGTCACTAAGGTTTGCGTGGCATAGTTACACTCATGCTTCCTACACAACATGACACACAATAGTGCACACGCACCAATGCTGACTAGCTTTGTTTTGCTCTGCTTCCATGAACACAGCAACGCACATTTAAGATCTTTGCAAATTACATTGTCCCTCTGCGCTGCATCACATCACCAGTCGTTACCGCTACAGCATATTTTCTGAAGGATCGTATTTGTTAACCAGACAATGAATTGACTCACTGATCTGTATATTTGTTTATTGTTTAAATACCCCTCGCAGACAATTGAATCATAGGAGGAGAAGGTCCTTTTGAGGAAATAAGTGATGTTTAGCGTTTGGAGACGGGCTTAACAGGCTGTAATGGCTGTGTCAGACACCTGTATCACTGTAAGAAACTGAGAGCTCGTTGTGACATACCACATGAGGAGAGACTGGGGGAAGATGAAGAGAGGGAAAACTGGTGGGAAGGGAAGAGTAGGGGAAGATGGGGAATTGAAGGAGGAGGGGGAGAGCACGGGAAGGAGATCGGAGGAATGAAGGAAGAGAGAGAAAGGGAGGAAGAGAGGGAGAGAAAAGACAGAAAGAGCGAGGAGGAGAATGAGAAAGAGAGAGGGCTTGTCGCCATGTTTATTTCCTAGTTTGTGCTTCTTGACAACTAAAGAAAAATGGATCAGTGTGAAAATTCAGCCCGGTAATGGGATAATTTGATATTTCCTGCCCTCTCTCATCCTCCAATTCGCTACTCTCTCCATGGTGTGGTAGGAAGGCGGTGCAATACCAGGGAAAATGAAACAGTGGAGGTGTTGCACCTCCAGAGGTGTTGTGTGGGGTGTGGGTGTGTGGTGTGTGTTGGTTGTGGTGTGTGTTGTGTGTGTGTCGGTGTTGTGTGTGTGTGGGTTAGTGTGTGTGTGTGATGTGTTTGGTGGTGTTGTGGTGTGTCTGTGTGTGTTGTGTGGGTGATTGTGTGTGTGGTGCGCGTAGCGTTGCATTTGTGCGCCCACAAGGGTATGTGGAGAAGAGGAAAACGGGGGAAATGGGGACCCCATCAGGCTAGTCAATCTGTAGTTCGTACTGGTATGATGCTGATCCACACGCTTGATAAGAAACGTGAAAGAAGGTAAGGATTGAGATTGAACCATCACTTCATTACCTGTGGAGATGATGTGATGTCCATGTCATTAAAATGGGAAACATAGGAGAATTCTTCCCGACGCTTAAGCACAACTGAGAACTGTAGATCCAACGCCCGGCTATGAGTGGTCTACGCAGAAACACATCCATAGCAGGATACTTCGCCAAAGGTATAGAACTATAGACAGAGCTCAGATCTTTCGGAATAGAGAGCAACTAATTCTATCCTCTCCTGTCATTCCCTTCCCCCTCGGTCATGCCTCCATTGCCCTCCTCTCTTCAATTTTCGTCTCTACTGAGATGACTTCGTGGTTAAAGTGACACATCAGGTCACTGGTGTCTGAGCGGTGTTGACCCGACACAGTGATTCAACGCTTTGTGATCTCCAAAGTTGATCAAATGAAAAATAGGGGTGAGTGTGTAAAGGCAGGAAAATGAATAGTCCAATTTGGGTAATGGAGGGATTGGTTATATGTTTCTCGATGTTCCTCGGTTCTTAGTGGTGGTTTTATGCATGCTACGAGAATACGAGTTGTTATGACAGGAAAGCTTTCAGTTTCTCAGAGACAAATTGAAACCAATTGACAGCATGCTGTAAAAGCTTTATAGGTGTTAGTGGACATCAGTAAGATTGACCAGACTTGTTTCGATCTGTAAAGAAGGTATTGTCTGAACACAGGGTTAAGATAAGCTCTGTCGAGAAAAGACTTCAGTCTGTTTCATGGAATCATGACACGCAAGAATGTATCAATAACATCAAATGAGCACGAAAAAGCACGCCCCAATGGCACGTGAGACAGGCAATTCGCTGAAACATTGTTGTATAATTAAATAATTAAATTATAAATACAATCTTTTATTGTCACACGCTGTGCGCGAATAAAAATGGAGTAATATTAAGATGTCAAGGCGTAGCAGGCAAGACGTCTTGTCTTTGTATTGCATCCCGATGTTATATGGCTGTGTTAACCTTTTTTCTTCGGCAGATTCTTTTATTAAGATGTCTAAATACTCCTGCAACCCCCCCGCCCATGTTGTGTGATTGTATTGTTTTTAAATGATTTCATTTAGCCTCGAACGGAATACGATCAATGAAGCTAGCCTACTAATAGGACCAGCTATCGAGTGATATCATCAGTCTAACCACGCTAGCGTCGAGCTAAGACCTTTAGCTCGGAAACAAGCCGCGACCGCAGTCTCGTATCAACGCGAATCCGGATTAGCCTCGCAAACTCCTGGAACTTTTGCAATCTGGATATGGCGCAGCGTAACCGCAACCCGGTTTGACTAGCTCGCTGGCTAACGGTTTTCCGTCCCGAGAGCAAGCACGAAACTAGGACGTGGAGCTAGCCCATGCTAGAATCCCGTTCTCCTCGGCTAGTGGCATCGGTAAGGCACTACCTTGAAGCCCTCCTGCGGCTAGGATTATCCGGACGCTTCAAGTCGGTGAGCGGGGCAGGGAACCTCAGCGATCCTTCAGCAGCTGGAATACGACGAAATTCTGCCTGAGGAGTCCAAAGGCCGCTCAGGTTCGACGTCCCTGAAGGCCCCATTCGGCTAACCGCAGACTGCTAAGCATATCTATCGGCATAGTATTGACTGTGATTAGCATGCTCGAATCGGACAATGTTCTTGCAGCGGTACTATACCATGTTGAGTGCCGAAGTTGGAGCTTGGATCCTTGCTACCTTGTGAACATACAATTACTGACTTGTGCTGCTCGAACGTTCACGGGCACGAGAGGAAAAAGGCAGACATGTTCCCCATGCGACGTCCCTTTAAAGGCCTTATGCTAAGCTTGCTAGCCGGACTGCTACTGGTCTGAATGTGCACTGTGTCCTCCCGCCAGTCCCAGAAGCCATCATTGGGAGCATACGATCACTGCATGCATGCCTACTTCCCTAATATCAAATATACGCCTTGTCCATTATGGTCCTGGGTACGTGATACGTTCAGTTTGCACATGTAGAGCGCCGAGCCTGCTCACATGCATTGAACCAACCATAGTTGTCTCACTCCACTATGCGGATGACATCACCTGGTTTAAACGTCTCTAGAGACATAGTCTCTCATGCATTACTCAATGCCTAGGTTTGTACATCAGAGTGTACCTCTTCCTACCATGAGCTTTGGTCGTTACATGTATGCATCTTGAATCTAGTGCTATCTGTCCAAATGAAACTGTCTCCCTGTACTCTCTGTTCCGACGCTGCTAGAGACCCAGTTGCTTAATCCTTTAGCCGTACGACTTATCCTACATTCTTCTCGATGTCCTGTGAGATGAGGGTTAGGTCCAGGGACCTGCAGCATGCCCACTCCTACTCCCAGTGATCTCAAATTGTTGACTTTTGTAAACTCAAGGTGTTATCTCAATGAGTCGAAAGCCTTAGACAAGTCGATGAAATAGCGGCGCACCATAATGTCTCTTATGATGAGAGGTAATAGTGTATGTGCGGTTATGCTTATGACTTGAAGGACTTGAGCGGGCTGAGGGTGCATAGATAATAGCATATATAAAACGACTAGTGAGTACCAGTGGTAAAACAAAGGGTGTGGGGGTACCAATGGGCATAAACTATGCGCTGTGGGATCATGTTGATTATTGTTCAGTAGTCTTAGGGCTGGGGTAGAAACTGTTTAAGATGCCGTGGTCCATAGCTTGGTCGCTTGGACAAAAGAAAAGTGTATCAGACTCAGCAGTATACCGTCCCACTGTTCACCCCAAGAGCCAGTTAGCTTCATTTGGCCGCCTCTACTCCAGTCTCTGCCTGCCCAGACGAAGAACTGCCAAAACTCTGTAAGCGGAGCTCATACTCCCCAACTTTAGCACAGCTGTCAGACAGCTACAGATGCAAGCACCTGTAATATAGCTCATCCAAAAAGCCATCAAATACATGATCATCCCCATACGGATGTGGTTTTACTTGTCCTGCACCCAGTACTTGCCATCCATGCTTCTTGCAACATCTATCCATTCGTGTTAAATTGCTATATTGTAATTATTTGCCACCATAGTCTATTTTATTGCCTTAACATCTGCTATCCTAATTCATTTGCTACGTTGCTGGTACATAGGATCTTTCTACTGATATTGATTGTAGGTTATGGTTATTCCATGTGTAACTCTGTTGTTGTGTAATGTACGAACTGCTTTGCTTTGACTTTATGGCCAGGTCGGCAGTGCAAGAGAAACTTGTTCGTGTAAACTTTTCTCAATGGGGGAGTCCGCTGTTCAACTTTGTAATAAACTGGGTTCCCGAAATTAAACTGCCGTCGTTTACTCAATTCTAGTGCTCGACAAGGTAGGCTATCATTATTTTCTTAATATATAGGGAACTAGAAACATCTGTAGTTTCTAAAACGGATTTGTAATAATTGTGAGTAAAACAAACCGGTATTGCAGCAAACTATCATGCAGTAAGTGAGAAATCTGAAATGCGAGGCACTTGTTCAGGGTCAGATATTATGTGCATGGAAACAATATGGTCTACATGCACTGGCAATAACGTCTTCCCTAATGTCAGTAGCATGAAGTGGAATGGGGTGATAGCAATCTAGGCCGGAATAAGACATGTTGAATGAGCACCAATCTTTCTTTCTTCACATGGCGCATCGTCACCTGGAGCGTTTGAAAGAGCTGTCGTTATATGGCCCTGAATTGAGATATAGTCGGCTCTGATTTTATTACGAATATGGGTTAAAAATCATCATAACTAGTTAATTAACGATTATATAGTTTATATAAGTATTTCCGATTTTCCGGTATTTTCTTGTGAGCGTTCTGGGGACTTGGACAATTCATGTGCGCAGTGTAATGTTGGCTAGCGTTCTACAGAGGAAGAGGAATTTCAATAACACGGACAATCGATATTCGGACAAAGAACGTGTACAGATTCTGATGGAAGCTCATCAAATAGTAGAAGATGTATGAGTTTTTCGTATATCTGTCGAATAAGATGGTTTAGACGTAATGTTGGGCGCTTGAGTTTGGGCGTGTGAGCGTATAACGAACTGTAAGTCGTACTAAGTTACTTTTTGAAAAGATCTAACACAGCGGTTGCTAAGAAACTAGTGATCTTTAATTGCTGTCCAACATGTATTTTTAGTAACTATATTAGTATGATAGAAGTAGGTGGCGTCTCAAATTTCCGACAATACTTGCATTTTACTGTATTCACATTTGTTCAATCCGAATTGTCCGCTAAATATGGCTACATTTCGAACAAACATTATTTATGTGGTGTAAATATGATGTGTTATAGGACTGTCAATGATGATAGTTGAGAAGGTTAGTGAAAACAATGTAATCTTGCTGGTTATTTGGCTATCGTAACGGCTTTGAATTGAATGCTGCTGATGTTGGTAGGTGCATTTGTAGTAGCTAATAGATGCATATTGTGTGTTTGCGCTGTACCATCTTCAAAAAATGAAATATGGTGGATCACAAGAATGTTTCCTTCATGCTGTCACCGTTTATTTCATAAAGTGTTAATGAGTTAGGTTTCCACGTGTTTCGTAGTTATCTAGCGCTGTGAGACAGGTGCAAATGTAAAACTATGATTATACCTGAAATTGCACATTTTGAGACAATAACATATGCTATATAATAAATATGTTATCAGACTGCATCTGAATGAGTTGTTTCTTGGATTAGTGAATATTTACATTTTATTTGGATCGAAGTGATAGCACTTCTGCAGTAAAGCAAGGAATGGTGGGTTCTTTTTGCTATGGGTTAGATAACAGAGATAGAATAATAGTTCCCTGTAAACAGTTTAAAATCGGAAATGATGGTGGATTCACAAGATGTTAGTCATTGGCTGTTTGGAACTTGTGATTTCAGATATTAGATGCTATATTTAGCTTGTGCGCTATGCGCTATCAGCAGCTTTTTACTGAGGAGGGTCCAGGATCCGGGCTTGTGACTGTAATAATTGCCACATATCTATTATGCTTACTCTCTTATCATACCGTCATTTGAC